>NC_056725.1:227645004-227652504 GCF_019279795.1 Protopterus annectens | reverse complement strand
CTGTAGCACAAACATACCTGTTAAACTGTCAACCTGGAATGGTATGGGGCAAACTGTGATAACTTTGGGTACATGAGTATAGGGGACTCGTACATGGCAGGGTTGCATATCTGGCACAGAATTGGTACCCTGCACTGCTGTTATGTGAGTTTGCTACTGGCATACTTCACCTGGCTTCCTATCTGTGTCCAGGTTTATTGGCATCAGTGACCACTAGCCATTACAGCTTGAGAGACATGTATTGGGAATAGTGCATGTTGTATGTACCTATCCTGCTGTAATTTGCAGGCATGGGGTTGGACAGTGGAACAGTTGCACATGGTGTATTAGTATACCAGTCATACAGCTACTACCAATATTTCTTTACCTGTAAAACCTGTGGAGAAAATATATGTTAACACTACCTGTCTGTTTCTACATTTATTCCTGATTCCTTGTGTGTAAATATGCACTCATCTTACTACAACTCCCTGGATTCAATCCATGTCTGGGAATGCAAAATTAACAGCTAAGCTATTTCTCATCACATTGAGTTACTGGGGAACTGCTGTTTCTTGCTTGACTGGTTTCTGCCTAATACTCTCTTGTTGAGACAGTCTGACCTTGTAATCCTGAGATGCATGTATGACAGATAGTGTACTATGCATTAATCCTTTGAAATAATACAATCCGAAAAGCAAAGATTAACACACGGCAATGCTGCATGGGACACACTGTGATACATTACACATTACTATTCAGGGTTCAGAGCATGGTGCAGTATATATTTCATATTTCATTTATATCTTGTTTTACAGCTCCACAATCTACAGTCTTTCTTAATAGCTGGTGTGACACTCATGCCCTGGTCCAGCAATCAAGGAGCCTCAGTCCTCACTACTAACACCAGAGAGTGTGCCTCATATATGAGGAAAGGATAACAAATACACACAGTAAAGTGCAATTTCCCTTAAGAGCACACAGAGATCACAGTCAGTCTGGGGTTGGTTGCTCCCTTGCTCTCCAATTCCCCAATAAGACTCCCCACTGGTACAGTTATAGGATCCAGATCTCAGCCTAGCTGAGCAACCTAAAACCACCAGCACCCTCTCTGTCCAACCAGTGCTTCGTGTTTCTGCCCAAGTGGCTGACACACACACACACACACACACACACACACACACACACACACACACACACACACACACACACACACACACTTTGACATAAGAGTTTATACAACCACACAGACACTCCTGGGAAAGGCTGGCACAGGTTCTCCAGCTGTGCCCTCTTCTTGCAGATTATATGGTAGTACCCTGCCACCACCCAGCTAATGTTTATCAGCTACTCAAAGGCCCTTAAAAGGGTGTCCAATTATTACTGTGCAATATTATTATCCAATTGGTAAGTGTGATTAACAGTCAAGGCTTATTTGGAGTGACTTGGGCAGTAAACTTTATAAATATGCAATGTACTCTAGAGCTTAAATTATCTCAAAACAAACCAGTCACAGTTAAAAAGCTTTAAAATATTTAATAATAAATAATTAAAACCACAAGACAATGCTTTCTACTACACATAGCTAGTCAAAAGTTCATAGATCACACAGAAATACTTAAAATAAATCAGTAGTACAGTTCTGGCATCACAGAAAAACACTTAGTCTAATCTTTCTAGTTCCTAGCTATTTCTAAAAGAAAACACAAGTCTAAGATAACTTATATCTAGAGCAAGACAGTACTGTGAGTTGGATGATCAAGACAAAAATGCTTAATGCCTTCTGATTCACTCTGTTTAAATTGAAATTGCAGTTCTGATAAACATTACATCATTCATTCACTTTTCTGGTGTTCCCAGGCCAACAGAAACTGCATTCTTTTGTTATCTTGCAGCTGCAGGAAACTACATCAATAAAAGACATTCCACATGTAAACTCTAGTAATTATTCCTTAAGTTAAAACAATAGGCAGGATGCCTTCATCTAGCCTGGCCAGAGCTGAAATGTAAACATCAAAGACAGTCATGAAATAATTTGAACTTCAAAGGACAGATAAGAAATGCTTGTCTTAGCTTTCTTTACAGCAGAGGGCATTGTTGTTACATTGTTTTAAGTTCATATTTCACAGCATATTATTTCATTTAAGAAAAAAAGTCTGTAGTTCAACATTCATATTTACAAATTACAGAATTATGTACCAAATTCTATTTGACTGGGCTGGCAGCCTTCACAGCTGGTTCTTAGAACAACCTCAGTTAACGCATGTTGTCAGAGTCATATTTGCTGTGGAGAACCTGTATATATTCTATTTCTACAACAACATAGAGTAAACACAACAGTTTGTGGTATGGATCTTTATTACAGTGACATGACACAGTGCTTTAGTACTACATATGCTGTAAATCAATATTAGTCAGACAATTTTACACAGTAACAGTATATCTACTGGCATTAAACAATCTACTACTTCTTAGTTATTTGCACTATATACTGCAAGGCAGATTTGAACTCACCAGCCTGAAGGCACAGCCTTAACAGTCTGTTGGCATGGGCTTCAATGTTGCTAGCCCTCTCTGTTGCAGCTGTAGGGGAGAAAAACAAACATTATGCATACCTGTCTATCACATACTCATTCTAGACTTTTGTAAAAATTACTTGATACTGATACTTACACAATGTTGGAGCATTCTGTGACCATGCATCTTGGATCCACTGTGCCAAGAGAACCCCCTTCCTCTGCTTTAGGTCAGCATAATGATGTCATACCTGCTCACTAATTCGGGAATACCAGTAGCACTGGTGAGATCATGTGCGAGATGGTCCCAGGCCTCCGCTTTGTGGTTTGAGCCCTGGTACTGGCCCTGCAGGAGTCTCTCATCATGGTTTTCTACAAGGAGTCTAGCCACAACCCTTTATTCCTGAATGCCTCAGCTCTGCGCCCTAAAGCACGTTCCTTCACCAACACCCAATATAGTACCTGCACAGATCAATTATAACAGGTTCTGGCTGTATTCCTGTATGTGTGGTTTAGATAAGGCCATATTCCCACCCTTTGCTGTCATTGGACCATTTTGAAAATGCTAAGCTCAGCTAAACAGTGCACAAATCTGCTAAGCTGAGTTGAACATTACTTAAAGAGGTAAATGCTGAGCACTGCTTAACAGTGTGCAAATCTGCTTAGCTGAGCTAACTGCTGCTTAGCATCTACTTTTAAGCAATGCTTAAACCTGCTAAGCACAGCTGAGCGCTACTTAGCATTGCTCAATTTTCATTTTAAAAAATATCAGGATTGTAGATTAATTCATCATTACTAACATATTATTAAGTGTATATGATTTACTTTACATGACATCCCCCTATTTGCTTTCATTACATTACCTTGGGGTGTGACTGTACTGTATGGGACATGTGTATACATGGGTGATTTCATATGTTATATGCACTCACATTTCCATTCTGAACCAGCTACACTACCCTTGGTGACAAATATCACTTACTACATAATTTAACATAAAAAAAATTGTTTTAACAATGCTTTCCCAAGTAAAAATAAAGTGCCTGTCTTGGTACTCAAAATGTGAACACCTGCATGCAAAGCTAGGACTTTAACCACTACACTACCTCATCACTGAGATTTTAGCTATACATTTTTATTTAGCTGCTATGAGATGATTAAGCAATGCTGAGCAGAGGGCCCTAACATGCAAACCTGCTCAGTTACACTTAAACATGCCTTAGAATGAAAAAAATAGGAATTAATAAAACCACTTTATTTACATGTATCAGTACTCCTTGACAGTCACAGTAAGGGCAATTGTAAGGGGACACATAGGGACAGTTTTTTAAATATCGCTCTTACAAACTTTGTAAGTTGATAGAATAATAGGCTTTGCATTAGCATGACTTTTCCAATGGATGTAGAATCTTAAACTCAAATCTTTGTCATTATTTAATGACTCCAGTCCTCTGCTATTTGCCAGGTAGGGACAGATATTTGGGAGAACACACCAAAAATATGATGCAGCATACCTCTCAACTGTACAGATTTTTGCAGAACATCCAGATTTTTGCCTCATAGTTTTGTTTCATTTCTCATATGATTGTGGTTTTCTAGCAAATCATTGGCAAATCACTCTCAGGGTTTAAGTAAAAAAATAATGACAGACATTTGAGTTTCAGACTTCATACCCTTCAGGAAATATGTGCTATTGCAAAACCTGTTATTCTATCCACTTTCTGAGTTTGTATGAGCAATATTTATAAATTGTCCCTATTTCTGGGCCTTTGCTCCCCCATTATTTATGGTTTTGTCCAAATTTCTTGCTCTAAGAGGTTGAGAGGTATGTGAGGCAGACACCTGGACATTCTGCAGAAACCTGTACAGTTGAGTGGTATGGCCGTATAGCACTTTTGCAATGCAAGGGTTGTGTGACAGTACCTGTCACACACCCCCTGCATTGCTTCCTATCTAAACTTCCTGCTTTACTGTCCATGGACACTGAAAGCAATTGGAAAGTGCCTTATGGCACTTTCACAATTCAGGGTGTGTGTGACAGTACCTGTCACACACCATCTGCATTGCAAAAGTGCTATATAGCCATACCACTGAACTTCCTATCCAGACTTCCTGCTTTCAGTGTCCGTGGACACTGAAAGTGCTTGGAAAGTGCCGTACAGCACTTTGACAATGCAGTGGGCATTTGACAGTACCTGTCACACATCCCCTGCATTTATTTAATGATCTCCTGTTTATTTCAGTGTCCACTGATACTGCTTTACTATTATATTATATTTGCTTTCACTGTCCTCGGACACTGAAATGCATTTAAAAAGTGCTATAGGGCACTTTCTGAGTACAGAGGGTGTGTTAGATGTGCGTGCACTACTTAAACACACCCCCTGCATCAGTAGTGTTTGAGTCCATTTAGCCTTAGTAGTAGTGTGCCTTCATGAATATGCAAGGTGCGCTGCTGTTAAAGTTATGCGGAAGTGGACAAGGTTCACTCCATGCAGGAACAGCACGATTCCTGCATGGAGTTTATTGAATACTGGGGAATGTCTTTGGAAAACTATATTTTCAGTTAAAATTTTTCTTTTTGAGTTGGGATCAACTACTTTGGCTTTTGTAAACCATCTGGATAATGTATTCAATAACAAGATAAAAAGAAAAAATAATGTAAAGAAAATAGAATAAAATAGAATTTGAGCAGTCAGAAATAGTAAATAATTTAAAAATTGTTTAATGCTTTTCTTGACTAGCCATTTTAGTTTAAAGTTTAAATGGATTTTATATTCAGATTTAAGTTTCAGAAATTCCTGTGCAGTGCTGTCCTTTTGCGTTACTACATATAACAGATTCTTATGGAAGCAAATATTTTCATGCTATGCAGTTTTACCTCCAGCTTAAACTACCATTAAGTCACATATATGGAAACATGGTTGAATATCTCATGTCAATATTGGCAGCAAAGGAGTGCAGCTCTCCCCATTAGGGGGAGTTAGGGTGTTGCCAGTGGGATATGAACACAAAGGCCTCATATAGACCTAGAACCTTCTACACTTCCTATATCAGAGGTGAGTGGGATATGAAAACAGGCCTCATACAGACCTAGAACCTTCTGCATTTCCTGCCTCTTACACAAGTGTGTTACACGTTATTACTCTGAAACTTTTATAATTCATTTATTTAAAAAAATCCTCAAAGCCCATTTAACTGATAATTGGCTATGTTCATGTACTAATCCAGGCTAGTCTGTACCCTTAACCTAATATAGTATCCAACTGTTTCCACCTCTCCACTGCAAACTCGCCAACTAAATTAAACACCATCTATTCTCCCCTACTAGTATCCACAAGTGTTTTCACCTTGTAACTGCTACAATAACAGCTAAATTAAAAACTTTCTACTCTACTCTACCTCCCTCATCTTCTCCTGCAGTGTACCAGAACATCTCTTCCTAGTATAGACAACAAAATATTATCATTCTATGATTTTTACTCTGGCAAGTAATACATTGAATTAGCTCTCCATCTGCTGAAATACTACAAATTAGATAAGGTTCTATATCTTCTCCTGATACTTGTACCATATTGAATTTCTGTAAATATATTTGTTAACTATGTGATGTATCTTTAACTATGTTCAAAATTGAATGTAGGATGAAATGTTTTTTACTATCATAATGTAGATTGTTATGTTTACTAAAAGTAGAGATTTTCTCCCTGGGCCTCTGCCACAAAAGGACGTGTGTCCAGTCAGACTCTCCTGGTAATCAAATTTAAAATAAATAGAATAAGTAAATACTGTAAATAAAAAAATTGTATAAGGATGTCATTTACCAGGCACAGTTACCCTATATGAGCACTAAGCATTCCGTATTCTTCTGCCACAGCAGTTTTACTGGTATGAGTTTCAAACCTCTGTCATGTGTAGAGGGCAAAAACTGTCCTGTCTTCACTCAGCTGTACATGCAGCTGCACAGCCATGACTATCAGTTAAAAGAAATGCAAACTCAGGGATACTGCATTATCTTTGGTGACATCTCCTTCTATACCTCTAATGGATGATCCATATCCTTTCCTGAATACTCACTTCATTGCGTAATTTCATTGAAACCTGACCACTTCTACTCAGCAGTCCAAACATCATGTTGTACAATATTTTTGTAGCTTTTCAAACCTCTTTGTTATCCTATACAGACATCTGTAAATTTTCATTTATTATCCATCTTTCATTCCATTCCAGATACAGTGCTTAGAATAGTTCATTGCTTGCTGCTTGCTATAATGCTAATTTTACTGCTGGTTTAATGTATCATTCTTATAGCTTGGCAGAGTCCCAAAGGTCATTAAAAGAATGACACATCTGCTTAAAAAGCAAGAAGAGAGATCACTGAGTGATTTATTAGTTTGTATTATATGTTGTTCTAGTAATCAAACAAAAAATCATGAAAAATAAGTTAAGATCAACATTTTTGCAAATCAGCATCTGCTGTGATGAGATTTATACTGGAATAAAAATTAAACTATGTACAGCCACAAAGTAGTAGAGACATATCAATCAAACACTGACTCAGAGATTTATTAGTGTATACATTTAATATCGATAGTTGGGTGCTATTCCTGGGCTAGAAGTTTTCATAAATGAAAAAAAAAACTTTCCAAATCAGCAAACAAGATAAAAGGGACAAAAAAAAAGTAATTGTGATATGTGATGTGGACAGCACTTATGACCAGAAGTGATGAGAGCCATATCGGTGGTGTATGGAATCTTTTTTTTTTTTTTCAGTGATTTTCACATGGAAAGAAAGTGAAAAATTTAGAAACTTGATCCTTCTTTATTTTTTACATTCTTAACACAAATTGTTAGATGCAACAAAATATGAACATCTAATAGACGTTCCGTGATACCTGAAATAATGAAAGCATAAATTAAATTTGGAAGAGAGAAATTTTCATATATATATAGCTCTCATTCATATTGCCAAAAGTACACTTGCCCGAAATACCATAACACCGAA
>NC_056725.1:227615004-227640004 GCF_019279795.1 Protopterus annectens | reverse complement strand
ATGCTTAATATCTAATGCTACGATTTCTTAAAATAGGTTTCAAGGGGATGTTTTCATTCAATCCTTTTCCCCTATGAGAACCAAGTCTCAAAATCCATTGTGTTTCTAAGGTTTCAGTTTTATTTACAATATTTCCTCCTCTTATGTTATTCTCAACTATTTGAAGTATCTGAAAAACAAATACATGATTTAATCCATTATGTATAGTGTGTTTCGCTAAAGCACTAAAAGTTTCACCCCTCTTATAACAATAATCATGATCCCTGATTCTTTCTCGAAGTGATCTATTGGTTTTGCCAACGTAAAATGCAAAACATCTAACGCAGTGCGCCACATATACTAAATGTTTGGTAGTACAGGTTCCATTCAGCCTCAGTTCCCATAGGCGGCCTGTATCGGGATGTTTAAAATATCTTGATTCATCCACTGAGGCGCATTGTGGACAACCACCACATTTCCTTGTGCCCAAATACATATATGGTGTATCAATTCGAATATTATTCCTATAGCATAACATGTGTTTAAGGTTAAGTTGATTACTATATGTTATCCTAGGAGAATCACCTAATATGTCCCTAGTGGATGCATCTACTGTCAAGATATGCAAGTTCTTACTAATAATATTTTTAATGGCTGTGTAATTTGCATTGAAAGGCAACACTATAGATGGTTGTCTACTTACTATGGTGTTAGAATTAGAAGCCTTGTCTGATCTCATTGAAAAGTATGGTTTTGCTGAGCCATCTCTATTTTTTCTTACTCCATGGCATATCATATCTAACTCTTGTTCAGAATATCCTCTAACCAAAAAATTCTTTCTCAGAGTTAGGAGCTCATTTTCCATGACAACATTTTCACTACAAACTCAGCTCACTCGAAGTGCTTATCCTTTGACTATATTCCTAAAAACTATGGGATTATGTGAACTATCTCTATGTAAATATGATGGACAGAAACATGGTTTCCTATACAATTTGGTCTTACATGCATCGTCCTCAATGTAGATAGTTACATCTAAGAAATTAATTGATGTCTTAGAATATTCTATTGTAAATTTCAAGAAAGGACATGTATTGTTAAGCTGGGCATAAAAAGATAAAAGGCTGTCTGCATTGCCTCTCCATGCTATAAACAGGTCGTCCACGAAACGCCTGTAAAAAATAATGTCTGGATGTTCTAGCAAAAAGGACTGCTCCCAAGACAACATTACCAAATTTGCATATGCATTGGTGCAACTAGTCCCCATAGCTACGCCATGCAGTTGCTTGTAACATCGTCCACCAAATAAAAAAATATTGTTCTCGAGCACAAGTTCTAAAAGTAGACATAAAAAATCTACCTGCTTCAATTCCATGCACTGTTTAGAAATAACTAGATCTTTAAGCATCTGTATACCTATTTGATTCGGGATGCTAGTGAATAATGATACCACATCCATAGTGCATAGAATAATATCATCGAAGCTAGTTTGAGGCCCAAGGGCTACATAGAGATCGCGTAAAAAATGTTCTGTATCTCTAAGAATATGTGTGTACTCAAATAATATTTGTTTAAGGTGAGCATCCAAAAATATAGGGGCTCGGTGAGCCAACCTTCACTTGCTACAATAGGTCTAAATTTAGGTAATACGGGGTCCTTATGAATTTTTGGCAACCCATGAATGCAAGGAATGACTGGATGTTGTACAAAAAAATAGTTAAAACGTTCTTGACTAATTAAATATAACTTTTGACAATCAGTTAAAGTATTGTAGATAGTCTGCTGTATTTCATCAACAATATCAAGACTAACTATAGCATATGCATCATCATTCAACAAGTTCAACATACCATTAACATAGTACTCTGAGTCCATAAGAACAATCAGTCCTCCCTTGTCAGCAGGCTTAATGACTATTTTGTCATTTCCCCTCAACCTATTCAAAGCATCTCTCTCACTTTTACTTAAATTATTATTGGGTATAGAATTGAGATACAAAAAATTATTATATATATCATTTTCAACAATCTTAACGAATGTTTCCACATTATATGGCATTTGAGGTGTAAAAAGACTTTTGTTCTTAAACGTATCAATAGTTTGCAAGTCATTGTTTGGATGTAATAACTTTAGGGCCAAATTTTACGGGTAAAATCCCGCTTCCTCAGACACAAAATCAAACTACAAAATGTAGCTATTTAAACAGAATGCCTGGATACATCCAATTCTACAACAACTGTGGATACATCCAAGGTGACACGTACAGGTGACGTACGCAGAAAAATACAGCTGGATAAATCTAATGACAATGTTTTTCCTGCCGTCCCTTTTCCCATCCGAACAGAAAGGAGGGGTTCTATAGATCGAGGACCACAACAAGGTCTGAAACGCAAAGAAGGACAACAACAAATGAACATGCACAATGTCAAACGGACTTGGAAGCAGGTAACTTTATATGGAATATATCATCTTATACATTATGCCATGATGAGATATCTGTACTGAATCGTGGACTTAGCTTTATACCAACTGGACATGTTGACATTTCACAAGTCTTTTTGGCAATACGTCTGTTTGCACAAAATTATATTTGGTGGTCCTCCCTGGCTTATTGTTTTAACATTTTTCCAAACAAGTTCTATTAATGGAAATGATTAGGGTAATAAATTATTTGCATTTTCCATGAGTATTAATGCTCACTAAATTAATTTTACGTAGAGTCAACTATCAGTATACAGTATATATATTTGATCTAGATGTAACACCGATAAAGTGTTTGTGTGGAAATGTAAATATACTAAAAAATATTAGACCAACGTCTTTGAAGTGCTGCATATATATCAGATTTGGGCTGTTTTTTGTTTTATATATATATATATATATATATATATATATATATATATATTCTACATATATCATGTAGAGGATATATGTATCATGCAGGAGATTATGATATTGGGTCTATACTCGCATCCAAATTATTAGTTAAGTGCTCCAGAAATGAATGTCAGGAAATTTACCTTGAGAGAAAAGCTTGAGAGGCAAATCTTGGCATGCTTATTAAGAAAATATAAATCTTAGTTCTTTGTACTGCATGGAGATTTATCTAATCTATTTACTACCAGTTATAGGGATAAAAAGTACAAACAGAAGTCAGCATGGCCCTCAGCTTATTTGTTTAAGAATTTGGGGAGGTGTCATAATCAGGGATAGTTTTTAAATTCTGGACTAATTTACTTACAAAGTTAACATAAAAATAAGCTATGCATTAATATGTGTTTCTCAGCAAAAAGTATGAAGCTCTAATTTTAACATTTTTGAGTGACTGCAGTCCTCTGTGATTTACCTGAAAATCAATAAAAAATGATAACGGACAGGCAAAATTATGAGACAAACAAACTCAGGAACAGTTGAGGCAGGGACAGCAGGCAGAAGCAAACCTGTTTTACCTTTGTGTTGCTGTTCTTTGCTAGCCAGCAGTGTCCATTGCTGGACCCTAGAGCAAGGTCTGATTGCAACAGTGCTTAGGTGTGTGTGAAACAATTCCTAAACACTTCACTTAATGTAGAAGTGGAGTTATGACAAGTGAAGCAATTAACAAGTGTATCTTTTTTTCTCAATACTGGGAAGTAGTCATTGCATTCTATGCATACAGTATATACATACTTTAGTTAAGTCCACTGTGTTTGTGAAGCATCCCGACAGTGTGTGTGCTTGCCATTTCCATAAACAGTGCTACGCATGAATCTCACCTGTGAATATCACCCCCGGTCCCCACTGCTTACTAGAATTACACATTCAACTATTTAAATCTAAAGGAAAACAAAACTTCATCTATACTGTATGTCCTAGTAAAGTGTCCCCCTCATCAATTTACCAACGACATTAGTGTAGTCTGTATTTCTAACTTGTGGCTTGCACACCTTTTGGATGCTATAGTCTAGGTCCCCATTTTCCTCTTACAATTAGATGACATCATTTTATCACTGCTTACCTAGCCCATCAGTATAAATCCTGTAAAAGTATTATTCCCTGTAATTTTTTATTCAGTTAAGAACAGACACGATCTGTATTTAATGCCTTTTGAATACTAACCTGTTCTTTCTTGTAGCTGATTTGTTTTGTTTTAGTTTTATAGTGAAATGTTGTATATTTAGCCTGATAGCAATGTTTTCAATGCTGTCTAGATGACTTTATCTGGTCGTACCAAGTTACCCTAGTACTGTTGTGATTTGTGAGAGCTGTGTAATTCACCAAGTTATATTTTTCTAATAAGGGTGTAAATAGCAATGAGGGATGTTTTAACTGACCGGATATTAGCTGGTATTTTATCTCACGGTGGTTTTAAAGTTTTGTGCATCCTACTGTCAAACCTGTAAATGCAGGTACTTGATAGGTGTGTGCACTATACCTGCAACTATTTCAGTCATTCGCCATTGTCTGTTTAGCTCAAAATGCTTAGTGCTGTAGCCAGTATTATTTAAACAACTAGTTCAACAGTTTTTATTTTTGAAACTGCAGCTATTTGTCAGTTGCCATTCTACTGTACAATGCATAATTTATTTTACCAGTATTATGTAAGCATTAAGATGGTATTATTGACTATTTTTTAAATACACGTGTCCTTTGTTATTCGTTTATTACCTAAATGCTCACCATATTGTATGAGGAAGTTTAATACAACAGTAATTTCTGTTATCTTTAACATGTACTGTCCTCAGACCCTTCAATATTTCTGGCCAGTTCTCTGTACACCTGTATAACTATCTTGGCTTCCCTCTCTCACTTCCTAGTCATTTTTACTGTTATCGGTTTATCTCTTTCCCTTACAGTTCCATAAACAGTGCTACATGCGAATCTTCCCTATGAATATCACCCCTGGTCTGTGCTGCCTACAAGAATCACAGATTCAACTGTTTGAATCTAAAGTAAAAGAAAACTTCATCTTTAGTGTATGTCCTACTAAAGTGTCCTCATCATCAAATTATCAATGACATTAGTGTAGTCTGTATTTCTAACTTGTGGCTTGCACACCTATCAGACGCTATAGTCTAGGTCTCTATTTTCCTCTTACAATTAGATTACCATCCTTTTACCACTGCTTACCTAACCCATGGGTATAAGTCCTGTAAGAGCACTGTACCCTGTAATTTATTATTCAGCTAAGAACAGACAGGATCTATATTTAATGACTTCTGAATACTGACCTGTTCTTTCCTTGTAGCTGATTGTTTTTTTTTTTTTTTTTTTTTTTTGCTTGCTTCAGCTGCTCAATGTGCTTTGTGGTTGTGGATAACATCCCCGTCCCCCTTATTGCTTCTACATATAGTTTATTTATAGTAGGAATGCCCAGGGTGCCATTTTTAACTTTAGTTAGTTCCACTGCTTTTGTGAAGCGTACTGAGAGTGTGTGCTTGCCATGTAAGATTGTTTTGTTTTAGTTTTACAGTAAAATGCTATATATTTAGTCTGATAGCAATGTTTTCAATGCTGTCTATATGACTTTATTTGGTCGCACCTGCCCACGCTACTCACACACTGGTACTGTTGTGATTTGTGAGAGCTATGTAATCCACTTAGTTATGGTTTTTACTAAGGGCTTAAATATCAATGAGGGATGTTTTACTGACTCGATATTAGCTGGTATCTTATCTCCAGAAGGTTTTAAAGTTTAGTGTACCCTAGTCTGAAACCTGTAACTGCAGTTACTTGAATAGTTGTGTGCGCTATACCTGCAGCTATTTTAATCAGTCGCCATTGTCAGTTTAGCTCATAATGCATAGCGCTGTAGCCAGTATTATTTAAACTACTAGTTCAACAGTTGCTATTTCTGAAACTGCAACTATTTGTCAGTTGCCATTCTACTGTACAATTCATAATGCATTTTACCAGTATTATGTAAGCATTAAGATGGTATTATTGACTATTTGTTAAAGACAAGTGCCCTTTGTTATTCATTTATTACCTAAATGCTCACCATATTGTATGAGGAAGTTTAATACAACTGTTATTTCTGCTATCTTTAATAAGTGCTGTCCTCAGACCCTTTAATATTTTCTGTCCACTTCTCCGTATACTTGTATAACTATCTTGGCCTACCAAAACTACACAACTTGTGCCTTGCACACTTGTTGGACACTATAGTTTGGGTCCCCATTTTCTTCTTTCAATTAGATTACCATCCTTTTACCACTGCTTACCTTACCCATGGGTGTAAGTTCTGTAAAAGCATTTTACCCTGTAATTTTTTTATTCAGCTAAGAACAGACACAATCTGTATTTAATGCCTTTTCACTATTGACCTGTTCTTTGCTTGTAGCTGATTGTTTTTTTTTTTTTTGCCTCAGCTGCTCAGTTTGCCTCTTGGTCTCTACACATTCCATTCACCCCCACTTCACTTGGGCTCACTCTGCTCCCCTACTGTACCCCCATTCCCAGCCACCCCCTCTTTCGTTATATTTATACATTCTCTAGCCACTCCCACTAATTATCCCTCACTAATAACAGCACTGGACACAATTGCCTCCCATCATCCTCACCCATTCCTACTATTACAACCTTCCCAATCTTACTTCACTGCTCACAATGTCTGCCCCTACCACTGCTCTGCATAACCCAACACTTTTGCTTTTCCGTTTTATCCACTCTGCTTTCTTATTCCTGCTACTACAGTCTACCTCCACACAAACCACCTTCCTCCACCCAATCCTTACCATCATATGTCACTGCAGTTAGCTACTCTAATATATCCCCCTCTTTGCTAGTAAACAACACCTTACATTCCACAATATTAAAGTATTCCCCACCAGCAGCAAACCTCTCCCTAAACCATTTTAAAAACACAGTCATCCAAATACTGTTCCCCACTGTCTCCTTACCTTAGCACAATGTGGAGACATTCATCCCAGTCCTGACCCAACAAAATCCTCTGTTACCCTCCTCAGGCCCAAAGAATCAAAACCTTCATCTAATAACAATAAACACTTACAATATTTGTAATAAAATCACAGAATTTCAGGCCTGGCTAACTACTCACTCCCCCGACATTGTAGCAGTAACTGAGACATGGCTCAAACCACATATTGCTGACATTGAAATTCTTCCACCGGGGTATAACATTTATCACTCAGACTCCACAAAAAGGGTGGTGGCATAGCATTAAAGCTACCCCAAACCCATTCCTTCGTTTGGTAACATTGAAGTCCTACTTATATCCCTTCATATCAACAACAATAAACACTATGTATTGCTGCACTTTACATCCCTCCAGGATGTAATATTCCCATTCTTGAAGATTTCTTATCTTGGATAAACCACAATATCTCACAAGAAACCTACACAGCTTCACACAGCTTATTACAACACCTATTCATGGTTTAGTCACACCTTCAGAGTCTACCTTAGACTGGATACTAGTATCCCACCCACACAATTACTCAAACTCAGGCACCCTACCTAACATACTAAGTG
Organism: Protopterus annectens; assembly: GCF_019279795.1. Taxonomy (NCBI): domain Eukaryota; kingdom Metazoa; phylum Chordata; order Ceratodontiformes; family Protopteridae; genus Protopterus; species Protopterus annectens. Next base: position 227,632,555 of record NC_056725.1, on the reverse strand, counting down.
ACCACCTACCAGCATATACCTATAGAATCTGCACCCAAGTAGTCAAATCACACTCCTACAAAACCTCGAAGAATCTCACCCACTTTGACAAGACCACCTTTATAAATATACTGAAAATACAAAACTGGGCCCCACTAAAACTCTTCCCCTAGATGATGCCGTAAATTATTTTAACAAACTCTTTCTTGAAATCATTAACAGCCTAACCCCTATCAGAACCAAAATAACTAAACTTAACTACACCCCTTGGTTAATAAAACAAACCAAACAACATCTCCTTCATTGAGATCAGGCATGGAAACAATAGCAAAAAATAAGTCACAACAAAATGAGATTGACTACAAGCAGCTTAGAAATAGAGCCAAGAAACTAGTCATACAAGACAAAAAAATGACTTTTCCTCAAAGCTAACCACTTTTAAAAACAATCCAAGAATGTTTTGGAAATCTGTATCCTCTCTACTTAACCCAGGCTCTTTATAAAACCCATCTCCCTCATGTGGTAAGAACCCCCAACAAACTGCCCATAACTTTGACACTCATTTTATCATGACCATTCAAAAACGAATCAGAGATTTGCCAAATAACTCACAGGACACAAATATCTCATTACTTGATAGTACCACCTTCCCTTCTTCACATCCCTCTAGCAATACTCATACACCCCCTTCTTTTACAAATGAACCAGCACCTACCTCTCTTATATTCAATCTCCTAACCAAACTTAAACCCTGCTCTCTTTCAACTGATAAGCTACCTCCCAAATACTTACAACTCGCAGCAGAAGCAATAGCATATCCAGTTAGCACTCTAATAAATCGTTCCATTTCTGAATGCTATGTCCCCCAACTGTGGAAAAAAAATCTATTATAACCCTATTACATAAAGGTGAAAATTCCCATTGCCCTTTCACTATACTCTCTCCATTACCAAAAATTCTAGAAAAATGCATCCAGACTCGATTTCTTACATATCTCTAAAAATGACCTATTTGCCCCCACCCAGCATGATTTCCATCCTGTCCACAGCACTATCACAGCCATTGTCTCTTTCACAGATACTGTAAATAAGGCCATTGATGCTGGCATCTCCACTTCAGTAATCTTACTGGATTTATCAAAGGCCTTTGATATAGTGTCACATATCAAATTGCTTTACCAACTAGCAAAGTGAGGTTGCTCCCCCAATTCCCTTACTCGGTTCTCCTCCTACATAAATAATAGGGAACAGTTTGTTAAATGGCAAAATAAACAATCAGAGTATCAGGTAAACAATATAGGAGTCCCACAAGGATCCATTCTAGGCCCCATACTTTTTAATGTATTCATTAATGATCTTCACAAAGTTTCCCAACAAGGTAGTCTCATTCAATTTGCAGATGATTCTACTATTATATCCACCTTAAGAACCTCTCAGACCTCCATACAGCCACACACAATGCTTTTATGACAACAGAAACCTGGCTCAATAATGCACAACTACTCTTAAACCACACCCCAAAAACTAAAATCTTACTTTTCTCAACAAAACCTCCAGCTGCTGATTTCAAAATCCTTTCACTAGATAAAACAGAAATTAAAATTGTGAAGACAGCTAAATTACTGGGAATTACAATTGCTGATAAGCTCATCTTTGAGCCACATATTCTTAGTACAATAAAGAAAACTCACTTTTAACTAGACAAACTGTACCATCATAAACTGTACCTAGACATTCACACCAGAACAAAACTGGCCACTACCTTACCTATCCCTTCTCTTCTATATGGAAGTGCCACTTTCACCAACCTTCATTCATCCCTCAGTAATAATCTTCCATCCTGCTATTACAAAATAGCCAAATTTGCCTCAGGCAAGCCTACCCACACTCATCATTGCAAAGCAATCTCAGAATTGAATTGGTTTGAATTTTCCCACTACCTCAGTTATACATAATTGACTATAGTGCACAAATTAATTTATAAACCCAACAGCTGCCCAGATCTTCACTCCATCCTTCAAATTTATACTCCAGCCTGAACTCACCATCACAGCTCATCTAACCTCACCCTACTTGAACAACATTACAATCCCCAACATAAATCACCCCACCTCATCCTCACTTCCAACGTTCATTAACTACCCCTTATTCATCTCACTCTCACTCTTTAAACACACCACCTATGACAACATCCCTACAAACTCCTCCATTATCAAAGTAAATCTAGGGTATCCATACAATGTGACTTAGCCGTCTCCAAATACCTACAAACCATAATAATTGCCTCACCCCTACTATGCAGTGGTGATAACCCCAACTCAGGTTCAATAGCAAGTCCTACAAATCACTATAATCAGCATAGAACCAATACTAGCCTACTTAAGAGAAAATCTGATATTCTAACAATAAACCATAACATAAGAAGCATCCTTAACAAAACCACTGCACTCCATGCAACCATAACATTATACTTACCTGACATCATCTTCCTCACAGAAACAAGGCTTAAACCACACATCAAAAATGAAGACGTCCTTCCCCCTGATTATAGCATAGTATGAAAAGACCGTACAGCTAAAAGAAGAGGTGGAGTCACTCTCCTATATCTGCACAACATCAGTGTTGAACTATTTAACATAGAAATCCCTGCATTTAATAATGCAGAGATCCTACTTGCTAAGGTAAGACAAAATACACAAAAACAGCTAAATATCTTAGGATCATATATCTCTCCAGGAGATAACATCAAAACCCTGGAATCTCTGCTCCAGTGGACATTAGAAACCTTCCCCCATGAAAACATTGTACTAGGCGACTTCAGTATTGATTGGACTTCACTTAAATCACCCCACCCCTCACATCATAATAACCTTTATGAATTCTCACAGCTTATACAAACCCCTACTAGGGTACACAAAACCTCAATAAAAGAATCAATACTAGACTGAATTCTCTACAAACCCCTACTAGGGTACACAAAACCTCAATAAAAGAATCAGTACTAGACTGGATTCTCACCAATCACCCATCTTCCACCCATAATTTTGGTACACTACTAGACATTCTAAGTGACCACCTCCCAACCTTTTTCATCAGAGACCAAACTAAACTTACTAGAACTAGCTTTCATAAACACATCAGATACACTAAAAACTTGAGGGTTGACAACCTTAATACACTCTTAAACACTCTAACTGGTCCCCTCTTTTAACACTTCCTTTAAATGAAGCAGTTGAGTATTTCAACACTATCTTCTTATACCTTCTGAACCAACTTGCTCCACCAAGGCAGATCCGCACTAACACCATTTATGCACCATGGCTTACCAAGAGCACTAGGCAACTTACGAAACAAAGGGATAAAGCATGGGGCATCTGGAGCAAAAATAAAACTACTCCTAATAGGCAAACATTCTTACAACTGAGAAACACTGTAAAAAAGCAAATCAGTCTAGACAAACAAAAATACTATAGTGAAATTCAAGCTAAGCATAATACCAACCCACAAAAGTGCTGGGCTGCTATAAACAGTATTCTCCAACCAGGTAAATCACCAATTCCTCATCCAAACATAGACACCACCTCTATAAACACAGCCACCCAATTCAATGAGTTCTTTACCAGCTCTATATTAAAGCTGCCAACAGACCCACACTCCTCAACTCCCACTATACTATATGACCCATCAAATAACATTAACTCCTTCACCCTTCAACCTGTACCAACTTACACAATCTATAGACACCTAACCAAACTTAAACCCACCACCTTAGCAGTGGACAAACTACCTGCCAAATTCCTACAAATAGCCACCAAAGCCATTTCCTACCCAGTCTCTATAATCATTAACAGATCAACCTCAGAACAAAAGGTGCCACTTCTCTGGAAAATTTCCTACATTATACCAATTCACAAAGAGGGAAACTCCACTGACCTAACAAACTACTGCCCTATAGCTATACTTTCCCCACTGGCTAAAATAATAGAAAAATGTATTCACACTCAGGTCCTAACACATCTTCTCTTCAACAATCTTCTTGCAAAACTCAACATGCATTTCGCCCCAACCATAAAACTACCACTGCACTCATCCATTTTAGTAACCTAGTAAATATGCAATGCAACAACAGCCAGTTAGTGTCTGCAGTTTTCCTTGAATTATCAAAGGCATTTGATACAGTCTCCCATTCAAAACTAATAACATCACTCTCAGAATTAAAACTAACTACCGCTACTCTATTATGGTTTCATAGGTTCATAGGTTCAGAGGTTCATATGTAGGTACTAGGCTATTAGCCCTAGGGCCTATATAAGCCTAGCCAAAAGGTACCCTGGCTTTCGCTACCCAAGGAAATTATTTTCCTGTGCCACTGTCGAGCAGAGCCACAGAAGTGATCTCCGGGGTGAATTTCCTATCTCCCATCCAATCCTCAAGATTTTTCTTGAAGAGTGCTAATGAGGAGCTTTGTTTGATATAGAGAGGTAGTTTGTTCCAGAGTATGAGAAGTCTCTGGGACAGGACTCTATCCCTCCAGCATGTTCTCTTTATTGTGGTGACAAGGTTTAGGTCCCTAGAGTATGTATTTCATAGGGATTGGGATTTCTTTAAGTGGAGCATGTCTAAAAGCTCTGGGTTTGACATAGCTTTGTGTGTTAGGCAGGGATCGCCTCTGAGTAGGTGATATGCAATGGAGTAAAGCTGCAGTTTTTTGAGACGGTCTGCATAGGGAATCTGTTTGAGGCCAGTAATACTCTTTGTGAGGTATTTCTGTGGCCTTTCCAGTTGTTGTAGATGTCTTGTGAGGTACATATCAAAAGGGGAATTGTACTCTATAATGGGTCTAATGAGTGATGAGTAGAGGGGAACAATGACCTCTTTTTTCCTGGATGAGAAACCTTTTGTGATGAGGTGTGCCACATAGAAGGATTTCCTGACTACTGTGGCAATGTGATTATCAAAGGAGAGACTACTGTCCACCTGTGTCCCAAGGTCTCTTATCACACTTTCGACGTTAAGTAGACTACCGCCTATGTGGTAGTTCATGGGTACAGAGATTTTACCAAAAGGGATGACAATGCACTTTTTGGCATTGAGCTTAAGGCCATGGCTTTGACACCAGGCATCTGTCTCAGCGAGGCCCTTTTGTAGGATGTCCACATCTTTTGGAGTTTTGATTATGGCTCATAGTTTGCAGTCATCTGCGAACTTCATTAGCCAAAAACCTTCTGTGTTAGCCTGTACTTCAGAGAAGTAGATACCAAACAGTAGAGGACCCAGTACTGAACCCTGTGGTACTCCACTTGTCACTGGTCTGAAGTTGGATTTGGAGTCTGCTACTTTCACAGTGTGGGTTCTGTCAGTTAGCCAGTTGGCAACCCATCTTGGAACATAGGGATTTATCCCTAGTTTAGTGAGTTTATCTATAATTCCAGAGTGGGGGATGGTGTTGAAAGCCTTGGCGAGATCTAGATTGGCTGTGTGAACCACCTTACCCTCATCTACGGCTTTGGTGACTGCTTCAAAGAAGTCTATCAGGTTTAGGAGACATGATCTGCCTTTTACAAACCCAAACTGGGTGGGGTCCTAAGTTTGGAGATTACCAATGTCATTGTTTATAAGTTCCATGATGATACGTTCCATAGCCTTGCAGACCAGGCTCATTAGGCTAACGGGGCGGTAGTTTCCAGGGTCTGTGGTGGGTCTCCCTTTATGGAGTGGGATAACCTTTGCTGTGCGCCATTCAGCGGGCACATAGCCTGAGGTGAGGCTATGATTGAACATGGTACTTAGGTGGGGTGCCAGTTCATTATGTAGTTCATGTGGAACACAGACTGGGATGTTGTCAGGTCCCATGGATGCTGTGTTCTTGGCTTTGGATAGTGTGTTTTTTACCTGTGCAGCCATAATTACAGGAACTTTGCATTCTTCTGGTATAGAGATGGGCCCTTTAGGGGATGATTGGGGGGGGGGGCTAAAGATAGCACTGAACCTATCTGCCATGATGTTGGCAATATCAGTTGGTTTTGTATATTTAGTGCCATTGTGCTGTAACTCATAGCAGATCTGAGTGTTGCCATTGAGATTCTTGACATAGCTATAGAATGCTTTGTGGTTGTCTTTAGAGTCAGTGGTGATTTTGTTTTCATAACTAGCTTTGGAGGATTTTATGAGGGAACTCAGCTTCTTACTGAGGCTGACCAGGGAGTTTCTCCAATCATGGGATTTTACCCTTTTTTGCAACAGTTTCTTTCTTTTGTTGTAGAGTTTGTTTATGGCAGTGGACCACCAGATTAGCTTCCTTTTTTTGGAGGACAGCATCTTGGTTCTGTTAGGGATTGCACGATCCATGCATTCGGGTAAGTGCTTATAAAGTGCACTTGTGTAGGATTCAGCAGTCATACCTCTACTGTCCGTCAGCATGGGTGTCGTGAAGTTTGCCACTTCTGTCTTAAGAAGTATGAAGTTGGCTTTGGAGAAATTGTTTGCTGTGGTTTCCCTAATGGGTGGTGGGGGAGGGATGTGGATGTCTAGAGTGATTAGCTTGTGGTTGGATCTAACCAACGAGGAATTGACCTATGGTGTGGAGCACTGGTTGCCGATGTTGGTAATAACCAGGTCTAGGATATTGCTGCCCCTGGGTGGGGTGTGGATAAGTTGATCCAAGGCATTGGAATTTATGAATTCCAGAAAACGTTAAGCACAAGTGTTGGTACATGAGTAGTTTTCCCAGTTAATGGTAGGGTAGTTGAAATCGCCCATTAATAGGGTGTTGGGTTTCTACCCTAATATTTTTCAGTGTATCAAGAAATGAGGAGTGGGAATCCTGGGGCATAGTGGGGGATCTGTAGCAAGCTACAATTTGGATTGCGGTCTTGTCCAGGGTTAGTTTCACTTGGATAATCTAGGATGCATTATGCTGAGCAACTAGTCTGGAGGTGTGGATATCCTTAATGAATACGGACACGCCTCTGCCTTAAGTGTTTCGGTCCAGGTTAGGTGGCCGAAAGGTGTGGTATGAATTCTAGCCTGGTAATGCAGGGGTACTCTCTGGAGCCTTCAACCAGGTCTCTGTCACTGCACAGATGCCGATGTTCTCCATTTTAAGGAGTGCCTCGACTGAGTGCATTTTGAGGTTTAGACTTCTAGCATTGAGTAGCAATACCCTCAGATTCTTCTTGCCTGTACCTGTTATGGTGGTGAATTTGCCATTTGAACCTTCACAAAAAAGAACTTGATAAACCAGAAAAAACACACAGCCCTGTCATTCAGGACCCGGAACCAGCAGCAAAAAGATTTTTTCAGACTTAATGCGAATGCTGACGCTAGCCAGTTGTTTTCAAAAAGTCAACAGTCTTTATTGAAATGAATACAGTGAACCAAGCGCTTTCACCCATGTAATACCGGGCTTTTTCAAGGACAAATGTATGAGCACCATTGCGCGGCTCATTAAATAGTAAAATTCAAATCACATGATATAATTAATCAATTAGTTTCAATTACATTCAATGTATCTCTAACAATAGTTCTCTCTTTAACAAAATATTCTGCTTAATTTAAGGCTAAAATATATTGTTTTAATAAAATAAATTGTTTTAATAAAATATATATAATAATTTCTTTAAGCGTGCCAATGTATTTTTTAATTGATAGTGTTAGCCTTATAATAATAAAATTGTATTTCTTAATATAATACGTAAAAAACCTCAAATTCACGTCCCCTCTTGTAATAAATAAATAAATTCATGCACCAAATGTTTATAAAACCATCCTTGATAACACTACTAATGTCTCTACTAATGTGAAAATACTCGTTTCCTATTTCTACAACCTGAATGAATGAAAAATCATCCTTTCAGTCCTACCACAACAAACTGAATGTCAAAATTAATTACTTATACAAAAGATGTGAAATGGTGTAAAATAGCATAAAATATGTAATAATATTGGATCATACATGTTAGTGACCTATAGAGAAGAATGAATATATGTATATTAAAAAACCTGTGTTATAATAGCCTTTTGGGAGAAGGAAAAAGGCTAAATATATTATAGTCGTGCTTTTCTTAATTTTAAGACACTCATAATATTAATACTATCGTTCAATCCAGGAGGCTTCGTAGAATTTAACTTAACTGCCAGTATAATTCGCAATACTCTAAAGTTGTTTCCCAGTTACCACCTCTAATGTCTTGTGTAACTTGCTCTAATACAAAACACTTAACATTCATTTTTTTACACCTTAGAGAATGTTTATAAAAGACATTGCTCTCCTTCTGTTTCGTCACATCATTAAAATGTTCATAAATCCTTCTCCTTATATGGCGTTCGGTTTTTCCTATGTAAAAACTGTCACAGGTTATGCACATCCCTAAATATACTACCCCTTTTGTGGCACAATTATGATGTTTTTTAGAATTAAAATTAAATTTTCTAGAAGGAATGTTAATCCGTTCCTGATTCATCATTGCGTGGCATTGCTTACAATTGCCACATGAGTATGTGCCTAATTTCTTTCTATTATTAACAATCTTTGGAGTATGATTCATTTCAAAGATTTCCTTCAAGTTCTTATTTTTTTTCTGACAAAATGTGGTTTTCCTGAAATAAAATTCTTAGTATCATCATGAAAATTAAGGATGGGCCAATATTTAGAGACAATATTCTCAATCTCTACTGAATTCCTGTTAAAAGTGTAAATGAAACTACTTTTACCATACTTTGTGTTATCATGGTTGCTCTGTAAGGGGTTAGAAGGTCGTACCCCTAACAAAGGGGGATATAAACTGTCTCTTTTCTGACCAATATCCTGTGCCAGATTATCAAATAATTTATCTGGGTAGCCTTTTTCTAAGAAATAAGTTTTTAGAGTCTGTACCTCTTCGGTGAAATCTTTTAAGGTACTACACATTCGAGAAGCTCGAATCATCTGACCTTTAATAATGCCCCTCTTTTGGAAGTGTGGATGTCCACTATTGTAGTGGTGATATGAAGTGGAGAATGAACTTTTTCTGAATACTTTAGATTCAAAACATTGATTTTCATAATCCTTAACAATAGTTACATCCAAATAATTTAGCTTGTTCTTGTCTATGTTGTAAGTAAATTTCAGAAATGATGTTGTATTATTGATATAATGCAAAAATTGAAGAATACTTTCCTCAGTACCTCTCCAAAAAATACAAATATCATCTAAAAACCTCCTGTAATACATGATGTTATGGTGCCACTTACTCAAAAAAATAAATTTCTTTTCCCAGAAGTACAAAACTATATTTGCGTATAAAGAGGCACACCAGGCTCCCACTGCCACGACTTTTCTCTGACGGTACAATTCTCCACTGAAATGTATAAAATTGTTCTCAAGGCCAGTTTCCATAAATTCTGTTAAAAGATTAATAATTGTTGCAGTTTGAGCTACCTCTGTTACTAAAATGGGACTAAACCATTCTAATCCTGTTTCATGAAGAATGCTCGGAAAGAGGTCCACCACATCCACTGTAACCATTAGAACCTGAGAGTTGAACATACTTTGATCTATGTCTCTCAGAAAATCCCAAGAATCTTTACAAATGTGGTCTATAGTGACCACAAAAGGTTTTAAGATAGTATCGATAAATTTAGTCAGGGATTCTGTGATACTACCTGATCCCGATAGTATTGGTCTAAATTTGAGTGGTTCTAAGTTTTATGCGTCTTGGGAATACCAAAAATTTGAGCAATTCTTGGTTTGTCTACATACAAATAGTTGTATAGTTTTTCATTAATTACATTCTGCAACAAGTGATCAAAAAGCTGATAATTAATTTTGGCGTAGGCAATGTTTATTTCGTTTCTGGATACTAGTTCATATTGATCTGTGTCCTGTAACATATTGTGTATGTAAGCCTCATAGTCAGCTTTATACATCAAAACTGTTCCACCCCCCTTGTCAGGTCTCATGACTCTAACCTCTTCCTGTTTTAAGTAGTTGATCAAATCACCTTCCTTATCACTTAGGTTATTATGGGTGTTGATGTATTTTTGTTGTTCTAATCCCCTAATATCCCTTTCAACCAACTCTTCAAAAACTTTCAGAATGGGGTGCATGGATGGATTAAAAGTACTTTTTCTTGTTAACTCAGTAGTGGGACATTTTTGTCCTTTGAAAAATATATTTAAATTAAGTTGTCTCAAAAACAATTTAAAATCAATCAAAATATCAGGTGTAAAAACCGGTACGAGAGGAACATATTGAAAACCTTTTAAAAACAAATCAAAAAATACTTGAGTGATTTGTATGTCAGTAAAATTATAAATTGTGAAATTATTACTTCTAAAAACAATCTGTTTTGTTTCAATAGATGGTAACTCAAAATCTAAAGGCATTGTAGGAGAAAGACTCATTTGTAGGGTTGCTTCCAGTTGCTGTTCTGAAATCTGCACCCCCCCCCCCCTGGGGGGATACTGAAAATCCCTTACAGATTGTTTTCTGTCTTTCTCTGCAATTTTTTCACTTCTCCTTAAGCCTTCTGAAGCTGAGTTCCCTTGATTGTCCTGAGTGTCATTTTCATGTTCATTGTAAAATACATTCTCAGCATTGTTGGGAACCCTGTTCCTGCTATTAAATAAAGGGAAAGCTCTACCCTCCCGATATTCAATAAGGTCACGTTCTAATTTCCTAATTTTACCCTTTAGTACCCTCACACAATGCTGATCAACCTCATCAAATGTTTTGTCATATTCTCTTTTAGCACTTAAAAATCTTTCATCATTGGTCAGCCGACTATTCAGTACATTTAATTCCTTCAATAAATTATCTGCCTTCTTTTCCTAATCAGTAATCATACAATGTATCATTTCTAATCCTGCTTTGTTAAATATTTCACATAATTCATCATATAACATTGAACCCGATTGTACATTATTCGGAAATTTAAAAAACCTTAAACCTTTAGGTACACGTTGTACATGCAAACATTCCTTCAGATAATCAATTTCTAATTGATTGTTTTTGTATAAATACAGTTTGTCTTTAAATTCACTGAGAAAATAATCAATGTTAAAGTCAGATTCTTTGTGCACAGTACCTGTTTTAAAAAGGAAAGGTTTTGTAGTCCATGTTCCAAAATCAAAATTCCTTGCTTCAGAGTTACTTGAATTAGTCCCTATAATACTCAAAGCAACAGACCACAACTTCTTCAAAAATACACCACAAATAAGCAGTCAGAGAGTGGAACAAAGAAGCAGCTTTAATCCATCTTTTTTCAGTCCTGGTGCCTCGGCATTTCGCCTTCAATGGGACACATTTAGACACTTTCAAAAGCTCTTTTTATATATGCATCAATTAAGCAATTAAACAATCAATTCATCAGTTCAAACAATTTTAACCCTCTCAGTACAAAATATTTCTTTGTAAAAAGTTCAAGTACAATTTATAATATTACATTACTTTACATTTTCTTTGATTTAATTAATTCATTTTATAATGTAATATGCTTATTATTATACACAATTACAAAAATACAAATGTGAAATAAATACATTGTAAGATTCAAAAATACTACTCTAATAAATTTCATCCATTTTCTAAATTCATTCCATTAGGAAACAATGTGTGATACCCTATAATCATTCTCTGTTCAAGTTTATTCAAAGCAATTTTAAAATTCCCTGTACACAAATGGGGTCTGGCAAGTGCACTGAATTTGAAACCTTCATTTTTACAATTATGTAAATTGCAAAAGTGAGCGGCCACCGGACTCTCCAAATTGCCCCTCCTTATGTCACCCAAATGCTCCAAAATGCGGACCTTAATCTTCCTAGTGGTCTGACCAATATACCACATAGGTGGAACACAATCACATCCCAAAATATATACTACACCAGATGACATACAGTCAAATCTCTCAAAAGCAACATATCTCTTTCCATTTATTTTAATCCCATGCATATTTTTTATTTTGTTACAAACTGAGCAATGGCCGCAACTATGCATCCCAACATTACTATCTACCATGGGTTCCAATTTCCTGTTTAATATTTCCTTTAGGTTTGAATACCTTTTATAAGAGAAAGTAATGTGCTTTGGAAAAAGATGACTGAAAAAAGATGGATTAAAGCTGCTTATTTGTTCCACTCTCTGACTGCTTATTTCTGGTGTATTTTTGAAGAATTACTTGAATTAGTATTAGGATTCTTAGTTCTGCTTTGAGCCATAAGCCCATTAGAACCCACGCTGCTGCCTGCCCCATTGGAAGTAACATTGTTGTTAAAATGCGACGTTCCTGTTTTAGCACTTCTCGTGGGTTTGTCTGGAAGGAGCATTTGGTTACATGGAATCTCTTTGTCTAATGTGTTGCTTCGCTCGTTAATAGTATTTGATAGTTGTGTTAGGATATTCAAAATCTGGTTGAATTCACCAGGCGTAACTGGCGTCGTGTCTACGTCATCTCTTAGAAGTGTAGGCATTTCTGCTAAACTTCCAGGTTCCATTCCTTCTGCCATGGCTGAAATAATCCACAACAGTCACAAAAAAGAACTTGATAAACCAGAAAAAACACACAGCCCTGTCATTCAGGACCCGGAACCAGTAGCAAAAAGATTTTTTCAGACTTAATGCGAATGCTGATGCTAGCCAGTTGTTTTTAAAAAGTCAACAGTCTTTATTGAAATGAATACAGTGAACCAAGCGCTTCCCCCCGTGTAATACCGGGCTTTTTCAAGGACAAATGTATGAGCGCCATTGCGCGGCTCATTAAATAGTAAAATTCAAATCACATGATATAATTAATCAATTAGTTTCAATTACATTCAATGTATCTCTAACAATAGTTCTCTCTTTAACAAAATATTCTGCTTAATTTAAGGCTAAAATATATTGTTTTAATAAAATAAATTGTTTTAATAAAATATATATAATAATTTCTTTAAGCGTGCCAATGTATTTTTTAATTGATAGTGTTAACCTTATAATAATAAAATTGTATTTCTTAATATAATACGTAAAAAACCACAAATTCACATCCCCTCTTGTAATAAATAAATAAATTCATGCACCAAATGTTTATAAAACCATCCTTGAAAACAACTGGCTAGCGTCAGCATTCGCATTAAGTCTGAAAAAATATTTTTGCTACTGGTTCTGGGTCCTGAATGACAGGGTTGTGTGTTTTTTCTGTCATTTGAATCTTGCCTGAAAAAGGCACTATAGGGGTGGCTAGAGTCTTAGCCAGTGTCTGGAATCCCAGGGGCGAAAGGTGCAGGCCATCTCTGGCAAAGCATTGTGGTTTGTCAATCATATCATCCAAGGCAGACAGATACTGGATCCAGTTAGAAGGACACCAGAAGATTAGCCAATTGTTGAAGTCAATCATTTTGCCCTTGTACTGTGGTATCATATACTCATGGCTAGGGTCATACCTGCCTGGGCTACAAGATCGGACAGCTCCTCCATGTCCCTTTTAATGTAGTCCAGGGAGGTATGTCTCAGGTCACTCACACCAACATCGACAATGACAGAGTCATATTTGTACTTGTTGTGGAGTGACCTGAGTGCATGCGTTATGTGGCGGATCCTGGCACCCGACAAGCAGCTGACAGTAACTTTCTCCTTGTTTAGCCTGGTGAGTGGAACATCAGTGTGCCTGACTATAGAGTCACCTATGACTAGAGTGTTGGGTATGTTGTTATGCCTTATGGGCTGTGGTTGAGTGTCACACTGAGTTTGTGGGCTATGTGTCATTTGGGTTGTGTTGGGGGGTTGGAGGTTGCTTGTGTTTCTGCTTTGGAGGTCCCTGTTGCTTGGGCAGGTTTTTACAGAGAGCCTCCATGAATGTAGGTGTGTGTTTTGGTTTCTATGTGTGTGTTTCTGTGGTGTAGGTTTTGAGGGACTACGTGCTGAGTGTGGTGTGGTGCAAGTGTTTACCTTCTCCTCTTGACTGACTAGTCCAGTCTTAGGTGAAGAGAGCTTTGCTTCCAGTTTGGCTATATAAGTGCATCTCTCACAGGTTGTAGTGTTGGGTGTTAGGAGGAGAGGGTTGTCTGTGTACATGAAGCAATTGCTGCATTGCCCCAAGATGCATCTCTCCCAACACCAACAAGCTGTTCAGTGGAAAAAACTCCCTTTCTCCCCTACTTCCTATAAAACTAGGAGTACCCCCAAGGATCAATCCTATTACCCCTACTTTTCACTATATTTACAAATAATCTTCACAAAGCCACCCCTCTAGCAAACCTGCTTCAATACACGGATGACTCCATCTTAATCTTCTCTGTCCCCACCCTCCAACAACTTCAAATCAAGACCCAAGAAGCCTTTACATCCATCGAAACCTAACAAACTCCCAGCTAATACTAAATCCTAAAAAGACCCAACTTATGCTCTTTCATCCTTCCAAAGCAGCAGCACCTACTCCCCCATTCTCTATTTCTGCATTAGATAATACCCCTATCTTCACCATCACACACACACCAAATTACTAGGGTTCATTATGGACAATAATAAGAACAAACCCATAGCTCATATAATAACCAAAATCAACTAACATCTAGGTACTCTTTACAGACGTAAAAACTTCCTAACCAGCAACAGTAAAGTGACCCTACCTCGTACCCATATTGTCTCTACCTTACTCTATGTTTTTCCTGTCCTATTTAATCTAAACAAGAGCGATTTAAACAAGCTATCAGTATGCTACAACAAAATAGCAAAATTTCACCACAAACTCCTACCACACCCCCCCCCACCACGGTCAAGCCCTAAAACAGATTTCCTGGCTGGAACTCCCAAACACCTTAGCTCTAAATCAACTTATTCTAGCTCACCAAATATTGTACCAGCCTGACAAAACTCTAGCCTTACAAGACCTGATCATCCTTTACTACAATAACCAAGACCTTAGATACACTAACTAGGCACTAATCGAAATCTCCAAAAAACATTACAGCTCTGGTGATTCCCTGTATTCTAGCAACATTGCCAAGACTTGGAACTCCCTACCACTACAAATCAGGGTGCAACCTAATAAAACCATCTTCAAAAAACAGTTTATTTCCCACCTAAACAACTCCTGGATATGCAATTGCCTAGCACCTGAATGACATATTCTAACTCGCTTCCCCTACCCACTATCCAACCTCCTTAAAACTCCCACAGATGCACTATATATTATCACATGTTACTTACCAACTCACTGCCGCCTACTCCCCACTGCCCCATCTAAACCCACTAACTCTCCCCTAGACTAAATTGAAACGCTTTCCCTTAAAATGTCAACGCACCTCATATGAATTTGTCTATATTCTCCTCCTTTTTTAGTTTTTTCTTTTCTTATCTTATCTTAAGTACATCTTCAAGATTATCTCTACTAAACATTGTATGAACAACAATCAAATGTTACTACCTGCTAAACTTTTAATTGCATGTCTAAACCACTATGGTTATGTAAATATCTTATGCAATCATATGTTATTGTCTGCTATATTTTTATAAGTGAATGTGTAAATACCATATGTATAGTATGTTAGCAATTGTTCTGGAGCTTTTCTCCCTGGGCCTCCACTGAAAATGGACAGCTCTGTCCAGTCAAACCTTCCTGGTAAACAAATGTAAAATAAATAAATAAACTATAAAATCCTCTAACAAACAGCTACTAAATGTTACCAAACCCAACAAAAGAGCAGGACAAGGTCTATTCCCATTGCATTGCTATTCTATGGAACTCCTTACCCCTGTCCTCCCACCACATAACTCAAATTGACTGTTTTAAAACCTTCATATCAGCCTTAAAAAAGCATTATCTCAAGAACCCCACTTGCTCCTGCAATATAAACAACAAGCCCCCTTAAACCTCTACATTTAGTTAATATATGGGTACATTGCTTTAATCAATGTATGTGTAACATAATGCATGCTAATTATTCTTAATACATTCCATTGACTTGTACTTTCTCCGTGTCATATACTACTTTGCATTTTTGCTTTAATTCAAATTTGAAAATTATTGTACTATTTTATATGTTTATATTTCCATGTATTGTAACATGCGACTTTCTTGCTTCTTGTTAAACTCTATACACTGTACAAATTGTTTGTGGAACTTTTCCCCTGGGCCTCCACTGAAAATGGGTCACTGACCTAGTGAACTTTCCTGGTAAACAAATGTCAGTAAATAAAATATTAAATACATAAGCCGCGGTGGTGCAATGATAGCGTTGTTGCCTCACAGCAAGAGGTTCTCCCATTCGATTCTTGGCTGGAACGCCTACTGTGTGGAGCCTGCATGACCTCCCCGTGGTCGAGTGGCTTTCAAAAGACATGCGTAGGATGGGCGTGCCTTGGCTGAAGGTTAGGCGTCGAGCTGGCACCTGTAAAAAATCTACTGCCAATCATTAGCGGATGAGAGTTCTGCTGTGGCGACCCCTAACTGGGAAAAGCCAAAAGAAGAAAAACAACATAAGGATATATTTGCACTGAAATACACACACAAACACACACGCGCACACGCGCGCACACACACACACACACACACACACACACACACACACACACACACACACACACACACACACATGCCCTGGGATTCATGAAGCCTGGCGCAAGGACGGCGTTAACCTTGCACTGACCTTGTGACGTACAGATGGCACAGCAGCACCACATGCATATTAATGAATGTGTGCTGCTGCAACGTCCACATGAATAGGAAACATGTGCGAGTGCAGGGGGCGTGTCTAAGTGCTGCACGGAGACATGAACATGTCGGCTGCAGATGCACAACCTAAAATGCTGAATAGTACAGCCTGCCTCTAATAATAATCACTCCTGTCAGTGTCGGTGGATACTGAAATGTATGCAAAGCATACAAGACAGTTTTGCAAACACCAAAATTAAAAGTAAACACAAAGGCATGTAGCTAAATATTGAGTCCCCGTCCCTCGAGAAATTGACATTTAAAACCCCGTGCCCGTATTCCATTGTAGTGTTGATTGTTATACCAAGTGAAAGCGAAATGCAGCGTGTTAGCACGCTGCTGCCTTTTGCTAAGCCTAGCCCAATGGTTAGGGTTACCACCTGTCCCACTTAAAACTAAAGTACTATCCTTTGTACTGACCGTAGGTATGTGTTGGCCTGTAAAATCTGATGTGTGTCCTGAAAATGTCCCACTTTGGTCATTTGAAAAGGAGGCAACCCTACCAATGGTCAGAGCAGTTGCCCAATATCAAAATGTTTGGATATCCCTCATGGGATAAGTATCTGTTCTAAAGATTAGACTTGGTGGCACGACACGATGTCCAGTCCCATATACATCTGGACACAAGTTGTATGAGCACTAGTTGCCCACAACCCTGCTCAGCTGGTCCTGCAGAACCTACGACCCAGGATCAAACACCTGACCGTGATGCAGGTCTCCCCACATGCATTATCGGGAATATATACCTTTCACATTCGCATAGCTACACATCACACATACATGCATATAAGTAGTTGTCAAGTATGTGTCCAATTCATAAATATGTATACTTGCAAATGTATACATATGCCTCTCAGAAACATATGAATAGTAACATGTACTATACATATGTACACCACCAGACTG
>NC_056725.1:227555004-227610004 GCF_019279795.1 Protopterus annectens | reverse complement strand
AATGTGCACATACAAACATCGACAGTAGATGGAATAATAAGCTGTGCAGAAGAGGGATGGGACGAAACTGCTAGAACACAGTGGTGTGTACAGTGTCCAAAGTCAGTGCTGTGCTGATGATAATCCAATGTCAGGGCTTCCCCACACATGGAATTCTTCCTGTGATCTGCCCGGTATGCAACGACAAGTACTTAACCGGTTTAATTGTAAAAGAAATACACTGAACACGTACATAACTAGGCTCCCATGTTGAATGTGTGCGATACCACATAGTCATACATATTAATGAATTGTGGTGTCATGTTAATGGCAGTAAAGATGTAATAAAGTCTAGAGTCTAATCCTGCCATAAACATTTGCGTGTCATATGTGGGTCAGCCCAGTAATAGCAAAACGTATTCCTCTGGTAGCTCATGTCAACAACATTCGTGGACTAAACGTATGGGAGGTCAGAGGATATGTGGAGTGAGTAAACCGATGGGATGGCTTTATAGGAGTAGGGTGTGGCCATTGTGTAGTGGTGTCAATACACCGCGAATCCGACAGGAGAATGGATGACAGCAGTATTAGGGAGGCATTGGGGTGTTTTTGGGAACCAGGAGCCATGGGTATATGGGTATATATGCATATGAAGCGGCACAGCAATAGTGCATTCGTTAGAGCAACCCTCTAATGAACAGACATTCTCGTACCAAATCACACTGTATCCCATTCCAATTACCATTGGTAATCCGTACATTAACATATTGCGACATCTGTCCACTGTATAACGTGCTAAATACAGGATAACTGGAGTGAAGTGTCGGTGTCATAATGAATAAGGTACTAGTATGCTGGTGAAGCATATATAAACGCCATTACGCATGTATAAGTGCGTATGCAGTGGGAATGTATTGGTTTACATATATAAATACATAAATACATTATACATATATATATATATATATATATATATATATATATATATATATATATGTGTGTGTGTGTGTGTCTGTGTGTGTGTGTGTGTGTGTGTGTGTGTGTGTGTGTGTGTGTGTGTGTGTGTGTGTAGATATATAGACATATACAGCTATGATAGGAAATAGCACACAGGAATAACATTTGTTCACAGGCTATGGCAATGGAAGTGAGAAGCCCAGGCAAGACACATGACACATGCAGCATGCCCTTCCACCCCCCCCCTACAGTCGGACACGGGAACTATACACGCATTCAATGTAATGTGTCCACTGTTCCCAAGACCACAGGCAGGATACACCCGGGGGGGACACAGTGCACCCGTGGATTCTAATCATGGAACACATACTGGAGCGTCCCTTGCGGGACACCCCAAAAATTGGCCAAACCATAGGAATGCGATAGATCGTCCATTTTGTCTGCGATGTATACAGACTCGGAATACAAGGGTGGGTAAACCCAGATTTCCCATGGGCCGAGACAGTTGTATGAAATGGGTCCCATGAAGTGGAGAGTGGGCAGCGTGTAGTGGTGTGTCCAGAACCGACCAGGTCCCAGAGTAAGGATGGGTGCTGTCGAGAAGGTGAGGGTAGGGGAACTATGGGTAGCAGCTTATGGGTCTAGGTGTGCAGGTGTTGGCTGATGTTGGCCAATATGGACAGCCCTAGGGATGCAAGCGAATGTGCTCATTGGACAGAGGCATCGCCCAATGAGCAGCCACACCCACTGCGAGACCCACTAAAGCAAAATGTAATCTATATGGCATGGAACGGAATAACCAGATGTAGACATATATAAGTAGAGCTATGTGCGTGTATATGTACCCATAGCAAGATAGAGGTATGTTTCTCCCTCACCATAGCACAAATGTATACATACAGAGAAAGAATACAGATACATACCCACATATGAATCTATACATATGCAGATAACCATAGACCCATATGTCGTTAGATGATTTATATATATATATATATATATATATATATATATATATATATATATATATACAGCAAGATATGAATATACACGTATGCATACATATGCAGATATATCTGTATAAATTAATGTAAATAGATATATAGATGTTACAGTAAATATACACATGTATATACCTAGGATATGATACAGCAGTTACGGGTAACATATGTTCAGTCCGGGCATATGTTGGTGGGAGGTCCAATAAACAAATGTCTACCCACCCCAGCTAAGCTGGTGAGGCATACAGACACTCAATAAAGGTAAATAAACCACTGCTTCCCAGACCACCAGTTGGAAAGTACCAGTGGGAGAGATCTGCAAGGTCTACACTTGAAAAATGGACAGCTATGTCCTTTGTGGGACACCAAAAATTAGTGATTGGAGCCAAGCCCTGCAAAGATTGATGAGACCAGGCTGTAGATGTACACAGAACCATAGGTTGTGCAAGCCTGATACCACATGGGTTGACACAACGTACGACATGTGTCCCGACACGGTGAGAGTGGCAGTGTGTAAGGGTGTGTTTATACCACACCTGCTCCCACAGTAAGGATGAGTGCTGTAGAGGAGTGGCAGATAGGGGAACTATGGGTATGCGATTATAGGCCTAGGCATGCAGGTGTTGGCTGGCAGAGCCATATTAGGATCACCCTCTGGATGTAAGTAATATTCCAATGTGGGCATAGCAGATGCCCACACCTCCCAAACCTTAACAGCACATCCACTGAATAGTCCGTAAACCATTGGGGGAACACATACCATTGAATTGTCCCCGATTACCAGGGACGTCTGTGATTACGACTCAGAATCTAACTCTGTCCCACCTAAACCCTTCTAGAACTAGTGATATTAGGAGGAAAGGTGGCAGAATACAAGTAATGAATAATGACAACATGTAAGAGTCATAAACAGCATGTACCTTAGACAATGTATATGAATACATATGCTCTGGGTCTGTCAGTATGTCAGGTTAATAGCACCAAACTTCTAAATGTGTCCCTGAGGTTGTTATGCAGTGTCTCTGATTCAGTGTTCATTCTTCCCCATTCGTATGAGCGGTCCGCTAGTGACAGAAAGTGCATATTCCGCCAACTACCCTAGAAAGATGATAGAATAATAGGTTGGGGTTACCACCTGTCCAGCTTTACGAAGGACACTCCCCTTTGGGCAGTTGTGTCCTGCAAAATAATTGAAATTATGGCAAATGTCCTGAGATTTAGGACAAAGATTTCCTATATTGTCTATAGTAGTTGCATAAAACAATTATTTTGTATCTGAAACACCTAAATGTTATAAGAAACAGTATAAGCAACTATAATGCTACAAGAATAACCTTTTATTTAAACAAAACAGTGAAGTACTCTCCTTTGTGCTGGTTGTAGGTATGTTTTGCCCTGCAAAATCTGACATCTCTACATAAAGGTCCTATAGGGTTGCCACCTTTTCAAATGCCCAAAGTGGGACAAGTTCTGTAGAAATGTTAGATTTTCCAGGACAAAACATACCTACAGCTGAGCATAGTACAGAACTTTACTTTTTTGCACAAATAAAAGCTTATTCTAGTAACAAAAGCTTATTCTAGTAACATTTTAATTGCTTATGCTATTTCACATAACATATAAAAGTTTCATATATGAAATAACTGTTTTATGCAACTATTAAAGAAACTTAGGATATCATTTTGTCCTGTAATCTCAGGACATTTGCTATGTCTTGATTATTTTCGCAGGACACAACTGCCTAAAGAGGGACAGTTCCTCGCAAAGTGGGACAGGTGGTAATCTTAAAGTCCTAATTTGGCCAGTTGAAAAGGTGGCAACCCTATAATAGGTATGCGGTAGCATGACTCAGCTGACTGATGTGGCACCAAAAACCCAATTACTTGTCTGTATTGAAGAGTCCCAGTTCCCATGTATCAGCCAGATGTGAGCAGATTGTATGAGGAACACACAAATAATATGATTATATCACTAGGCAGGCCGCCGATTCCGTACAGTCGAACGCCATGCTGTCGCCTAATGGGCAGCCATTCCCAATACTGTAGGCATGTAATCCGATGTAATAGGTGTCACAAGTTAATATTGTGGTCCTCGCTCCCACCTAGGTGTGTGAGTGTCAGATGCAAGCAACAATGTCGGTGCATTTGCAAGTGCGGGAGTGAGCGGGTGTAAGCCTGTTTGGCTACCAGTATGCGAGTATTTCACTGGTAAAGCAATGTAGAGGCTAACCAAGAGTAAGAAGCTGTAACAAGAGTTCAGCATTGCTTAACACTGCTCAAACCCACGCACACCCACTCCCAACTGCTTTAATGTGCCTTACTCCCACCATATCCAATGGCCTTGTTCTGCCCTGCGACCAAATACACGTCCTCTGCAAGTCTCAGAACCAGGACCCTACACACACAGCTAATGTGATTTACCAGTACACCATGGCAGATATACAGACAACAGACAGTACCACAAACATATCATAAAGCGCAGTCATTCAACAGTATAGGAATGTATCCCATCATGCAGATGTATATGTGAGTGTTTCTGTACAGCATATAGGTGCAAACATATATAGAGATATATCAGGAACATACCATGAAACGGGAAACACCAGCGATGCCTGTATTATGTAGTGGTGTTGTTCTATGTGATCTCAAGACTCCCTCAGACAGACATGTGTTATTCATACATGCAAATTGTTGTACATTGGCCGTATACATAACTCTGTGCATGTAATTTACATTAACACAACAGTACTTGTCCAATCATTATGTGTGAACAGTACTCTTGCAAGGGGCAGTGTGCAACATCATCATCATGATAAAGGTAAATGGGGTAACTATAGAGGGACCGGTAGTGTTGTGTGTACAATGGGGTCATCCTCATCACATGTACCTGGGCCATTTAGGAGTGATGTGCATACTGGGATCGTGCGTCTGAGGGACAGGGGTGAGGATAACAGGAGTATGTTGTGATGCATATTACAAGGGTTATATGTGTCCAGTGGGCACATGTGTGAAATGGACAGCTATGTATAGGGCAGATGTTGTCCTAGGAGCCAATTGGCCTTATGTTTCCATAGGTGAGGATTGGATGTAGGGGAAGGAGTGTAGGTATGGTCATGGAGGATAGGTAGGGTAGGATCACAGACAAGACAGCATACAGGGTTGGTATATGACACGTGGGGGGATACACCCCAGATGGGGATGGGTGTTCGGCATTCACAAGCCCATGGGAACAGTGGGATGGTGGTCCCCAGCCATGGGCAGCTGCAACTGCACCTAAACAGCTGCAAAAGAAGCAGTATTGGGGGCTGTCCAGGAGGGGCAGCATCACCCTGTAAATGTGACACTCTGCCCTTGAGCTTGCGTATCTGGCTTTGGAACCCCTAAGTAAACCCCCAACGCAATACATCTGGGACTGCATGACAGCAGACATGTACCTGTCTGGTCCTGCTCCCAGGGCTGACATGCTCCATCCTCAGTGGTGGTACCACCAGAAGGTGGTGCAGAATCAACAGAGATTGATGTTCAAGGCTGGGCCAAAGATGTGCTAGTGCCCAGTGCCATGGTCAGCTGAAGGGGGACAGGAGGTTCTGCCGGGACCTCCCAACCCATTCAGCCTATGCTGTTGCAGTTTAAACCCACATATGGCTTAGTGATAGACAACAGCATACAGGATTACATGCAACAGTATGCATAGATATCACCATAAACCCAACACAACAGATGGTATACATTTGCAGAGGGAGCACAACACATGCATATATACTGCATGCCATCTGCACAATGTGTAGTAGACGTGTGACCGCAGCTATGAACAGTTGCCCATTATTGCCTTGTCACTGGGAACCCCAGACAGTGTCTGTCATACCACTGTTTCAAGTGACACATGTCCAGTCAGGGATGCGATGGCAGAAACACATCCCTATCATCATGTACTGTCTGCAATCCTGACACTATGCTCCTGTGCACAGATGTGTGTTCATTGTGTAACACAGGAAACAAATGGTTGCACACACTGACCAGTTCACAGATGGCCCTACAGATGGGGATCCCTCACAAACAGAGTACTGTCCTGTCTGTATTAAAATGTGCAGAATAGCCATTACCACACACATGTTAAACAGGCAGTAATCTCAATGCAGCATAGCTACACTTACATGTTGTAGTCATGTGTGGCACATCACCCTCAGGTCTTTAGGCTATTTCCCACTGTGTATGATGTTTGAGGTACATCCAAATATCATCTGTGATGTTGTGTCAGAACACCACATCCAGGTACCACTCACAGCGACTGTCATGGCCAAATACCAACATGTTTTCCTTAGATAGTGTACTGTGTTTATCATGTGAATGGCCATGGGAACACCATCGCAACTGTTCCACATGTAATCAGTTAGAGGAGGACTGCAATAGGTGCAGAGGCCATCACCTGATCATGTCCATCACTTACAATACACATGCTGCTGCTGCTGAGCAGGTGTACGCCTTCACATCCACCAGAGATTGTGTGGGTGGGACAGGCAAAGTACAACAGAGAAGGGCTTGGAGACTTATCCCTAAGCATCGTCTGGCACATGCATAACAGTACAGGGGTCAAACCCCTGACTGACTAGTCATTACTATTACATGTGCATGACATTACTACATGTGCCACAAAGGCAACATGTTGCTGTGCTGTAAGAACATATATGTGTGTAGGTGAGTGACATTTGCAACAGAGATATAGTAGACATACATTAAGTGTGGCACACATGGCTATCCATGTGAATGGATGCCATTGTCACCACAACCACACTCTCTAATGGACAGGCATTGACACTCTTTGCCAGGGCCACAAATACACAACCTAACTACTTAGTTTGACGCACTGCAGTAATGCACAGGACTACATGCACCACAGGGGATATCTGGAGGTTCTATGGGCTAGGGCATGTGAAAGCGTTTGACATCTGTTGGTATGCCAATGAGGGTTATACTGGGAGTGACTGTGGTTGGGAGCATCATAACCCACATGCATACACAAGGTGCCAGGACTGACATGCATGTATCCATTGCTTCATGGGTGTGTAGTGGTTGGCTGTGCAAGATGGCTGTACAAGGCTGGGTGAGGGGTAATCCTTGGCATCGCGTCACCCGACAATGGTGTGCAGTGCAGGGGTGTAGTGTTTGCAATGTCCTACATAGATGGGTATTGCGTTATCTGCCCTGACATCCTGGTTACCAATGTGTATGGCCATAGCTTTGCAATGCATGCCATGTCTGTGTTTTATAGTCCTTTATATGGACATTGCCTGGGATGTGCATGTCCCACAATACTGTACAGTGACATGTACAGGTGTATCTAGTTTGGCAGGCACATGTTGTGTACACAGACTGTTATACCTCGATATGCCAATACTGGCCTGGTGTGGCAAAAACCTGCTTATAGTGAGCAGGTCGACCCTGCACCTGCATTGATAGTATGATACAGGTATTCCCTAGTGTCAGTGGCATTGGTCCATACAGGGCACATGTGTATGGCATTATATGGCCTCTGTGGATCACATTTGATGGCACCACATATGTTGCAGGCATCCAGTGGGGAACATAGTGAAGGCACAATGTCCACAAATATGTGCCTATTGTACCGCTGTATAGGGTGCTATGTCCTCTGCAGGCCATTGCATTCGCACCATGCCTACTATCTGTCATCAATGTGCATGGTATTAGCAACATAGCGGTATATCCTAGGCAAGTGTGTTTGTGTATGGCACATGGGTGCAGGACATATACCGGGTACTAGCAAGATTGCATACTTTGTTCACCAGGCCTTTTGCCAGATGTAGAGGTATGGCTTGCCACCACAGTCCCGTGGCTGATTGACAGCTGTACTCCTTGTGAGGTGGCCATTGTATCATAAGATGGATACCGTATAGGAAAACTACAAAATCCGCTCCCCAACATGTTCAGTGGTAAGACACTCACAGCCACCTCTACACAGGGTCTGACAGACAAACATACACTTGCCATGTCCTGTATATGAACCCCTACCTACCATATCAAACTGCAGCAATACACTTTTAAGGCACGTGCTATGGCAAATACTGGGTTACAGCATACCTACAGGTGTATACCTAAGTGGGTGGCAACAGCAGGATTGACAAAGGTGGTCATGTGATTTGTACAGAGAGTGTATACTCAACAAAGCACTGTACTTGCCTCACACAGACAGATACACGCACACACACACACACACACACACACACACACACACTTGGCATGTCTGGGATTAGAACACCGACCTAACTACTTTAGCACACTACAGCATTACACAGTTACAGAATGCTCTATCCAGATTACTGGGTTACAGTACTCCCAGAGGTGTATTTCTAGGTGGGTGACATCATCAGCCTTGCCAAAAGTGAGTATAGGAATGGTGTGGAGTGTGAGCAGTCTAAAAGCATTATTCAGCCTTCAGGCAGATGGGGAAAAACACATACACACACACACACACACACACACACACACTTGGCAAGTCTGGGATTAGAACACCGACCTAACAACTTGATTACACTACAGCATTACACAGTTAAAGAACACGCTACCGAGATTACTGGGTCACAGCATTCCCAGAGGTGTATTTCTAGGTGGATGACATCATCAGCCTTGCCAAAGGTGGGTATAGGAATTGTATGGAGTGTGAGAAGTCTAAAAGCATTATTCAGTCCCCAGGTAGATGAGGACAAACACACACATACACACACACTTGGCATGTCTGGGATTAGAACACCGACCTAACTACTTTAGCACACTACAGCATTACGCAGTTACAGAATGCTCTATCCAGATTACTGGGTTACAGTACTCCCAGAGGTGTATTTCTAGGTGGGTGACATCATCAGCCTTGCCAAAGGTGAGTATAGGAATTGTATGGAGGGTGAGCAGTCTAAAAGCATTATTCAGTCCTCAGGCAAACGGGGACAAACACACACAAACACACTTGGCAAGTCTGGGAGTAGAACACCAAATTAACTACTTCATCACACTACAGCATTATGCAGTTACAGAACACACTACCGAGATTACTAGGTCACAGCACTCCCAGAGGTGTATTTGTAGGTGGGTGACATCATCAGCCTTTCCAAAGGTGGGTATACGAATTGTATGGAGTGTGAGCAGTCTAAAAGCATTATTCAATCCTCAGCAAGATGGAGACAAACACACACCCACATGCCAGTGGTGGGAACTGAACACCTACCTCTCTATGGATCACTATTACAATACTACATATTTACGAGTCATGCCACACAGACTACACAATTCCAGGCTGTCATTATGACCTTCTAGGAATGCAGACATCAACAGGGATGCTGATAGTTAAGATGTACATACCAGTAAACCTGTTTAAAGTAGGAATCCATCGTGACCTGGAGTATGCCCATCTGTGGAATGGATGACTACTATTATTATACAGGGTTACAATGGCCATGCCCATACACATAGAGGCAATAATGGACACAAGGTGTCACTGGGCATGCTCACACACTTAGTAGCACAGGGCTGTCTGAGATGCACTCTGATTCTAAACACTGAAGGCCACAGTGGCCATGCTATTACAGTTAGACTTAAAGAACACATCATAATGGACTCTGGTGTTAGTAATTGTCATTGTTAGCAGGAACGCTGCTCTACATATATCTGACACCGGTCTTATACACAATGTCTGCTGCTGTCCGTCACCTTAGATGTACCATTCTATACCAAGCACAATACTACCACTCACAGTGATGTCTTGCTAGGAATGGCAACTGCTTGACCAACACAATGAGCCAATGTCCTGCTGTAATTATGAGGTTGTCCAGTGTTTGTTATTCTGGGATGACATGACTGAAAGTAGACAGGCCTTTGTCACATATCACATGCATCCATGATTCAAGGAAGTGGGGATAATACCTAAGTCGCATTTGCCCATATAGTACCATTCCAAGGAAAATGTCCTAAACACAGGATAACATCCTGACACCAAGAGGACAACTGCACTGTGTGCTTATGCTAACCAGTACTAGATGTGTAGCATCCGTAATCACAGCTGCTCACTGTAGATCCAACAATGGGGAGTACTGACATCTGTGCAGTGAGGAACACCTGGTTGAAGGCTCTATAGTGCACAATAGGACTACCACCATATACCTCAGAACCAGATATGTGGCCCATAACACAGGTACGGACCACTGCAAGTGGTGGTGTCCCAACATACATAGAGGTCACTCACATGTATTGACCGGTACTCCCACAAAAAGCATCACAGATGAGTCAGGTGCAGGACACAGTGTCAAATGCTGCATTCTAGGATGTAAACCTCAGACACCACCATGCCGTCGGACCACCAACACACATCCATACATGCGGTAGGACATATAATAGTACACCACCATGTGACCCTTGACCAGTGGACTGTACCAAGCTCTACATCAACTGTGCAGAGGACCCATGTACTGACACAGTTGCATCATGTGTTATGCAATGCAATGATACCGCTGTCTGTAACCAGGTCAGCTGTACACATACCAGGGGCCTTCAGTTATTTACAGCATTAGCAGATGACTGTTGCTGTACACCAGTAAACACCCTCATGTTTGGATATGACATACATGTACCTGCCCTGGTTATGTACATGCCACACACACACACGCACACACACACACACACACACAACATATATGTAAATAGCATAGCTGTTGTTGACCTTTGTGCAGACAGGTAGCTACAGCCATTACACGCATGCATGTGGACTGAAGGTCCATGGCTGCTGAATGCTAACAGTACATAAGGTGTGATATCAATGTTAACAGAGGTAACATTCCCTCTGTACTGGTCACCCATTACACCTATCATATCATACAACAGTCCATGTGTCATGTATGTCATTACACATGCCCACCAATTGCAATGCCTACAAACATGCCCAAAATGACAGGATTGTAGGACCTACACACATGTACATGTAGTGTTGTGCATTCAGATACCATGCGTGTGCAGTTGCTGATGTATGCAGGAGACGTGTATCTTAGTACATCATGCAGTTGCAATACAGCTTCAACATTGCCAACTGTATATGGTGATATGCTGAATGTATGGAAAGATGTACCTCAGGTATGGACAGATGTGTGGAAATAAGTAAGTGGGCAGGCATCCTTGCAGATGGATGTTTGCTGAGGACAGCTCACAGGTGTTTCACAAGCAGTCCTACAATAACCTGTGTAACAAGTAAGCAATGGTTTCATTAATTGAAGGGCAACACACACAACATAGACAGCGGTCAGGGTGACACCGAAGGCAAATCACTTGACACCTGTAACAGTTAAGACCTCCCATGTGCATATATCAGCACTGTTGTCAAAGGAAGCATCAGTACACTTTGTAACACATGCAATACTGCTGTAAGTCTGTCATACATATCATGAGCTAGGCAGGTGTTTGATTCACAGTACTGGCATGTGTGATTGCGTGTGTGTCCATATATGTCACTTATGGTGGGGAATACATCTCAATTGTTACTCACTCTCCTGTACACTGTTGTAGACATCTGTACAGACTGCAATGTAGAAAGCAGGACATAGGCAGGGGCGTGTATCTCACACATGTGAGGTATCTGTATGTGCGTGACATAGGTGTATTCAATAGTGAATGCCACAGTGTGTGTGTGTGTGTGTGTGTGTGTGTGTGTGTGTGTGTGTGTGTGTGTGTGTGTGTGTATGTATGGCTGTCTGTTCCCTGGAGTAAGGATGCATGTTACCATACTGAACTGATAAGGCCCCTCCCCATCCAGGTGATGCAATCTACTATCCGTGTTGATGTCCCCGATCTTAGGCCTTACTGACTACCTGTACATGTGTATTCTCTGTGGCGCATCATGTAGGTGCACAGTACTGTAATGATGATTTGCACATAGGCAGGGGTCCTCACCTCAACAGTAGCAACTGTGTGTGAGTTTGTGTTACTGTGTCGGTAAATCCCTGAGTGTGTGGGTGTGTTACTGTGTCACTGAATACATGTGTCAATACCTGAGTGTGTGGGTGCAGTTGTGTGTTGGCATCCTGTCATATGAATGTGTATTACTGCTTCCCAATGAGGCACACTTCCGACTGGCCTCTACCCTTGTCATCAGCTAGACCACTCTCTTACCTCACCACTCTATGTAACTGTACCTGTGATGTCACCCAGTATGGATGTCGCATCTGTAGCCACAGTAGCTTAATACACAGCTATCATGCTCTTGGATCAGTAGATGTGTTTGGAACATGGGACATTCTAACCGTGATGTGGAAGCTACAAGGTGCATGCTAGTATATTCATACATTCCTGTGAGTAATCCACATTTACATATGGGACACTAACTGCAAATACTGACATCCACAGGCACATGCAATTAGACCTGAAGGAGGAAAGCAGAACATCATGTCCAACATGCAGTTACTGTTGTTACACAAGACACATACTGTTAA
Organism: Protopterus annectens; assembly: GCF_019279795.1. Classification (NCBI taxonomy): domain Eukaryota; kingdom Metazoa; phylum Chordata; order Ceratodontiformes; family Protopteridae; genus Protopterus; species Protopterus annectens. The sequence continues at coordinate 227,597,587 of NC_056725.1, read as the reverse complement.
CAGTACGAAATGCATTGTACACCTGTACTACAAGGTATGTCTGCTGCCTGTCAACAGTACACAACAAATGTAATCTGCACTTATCTTCCTAGTTTGTTCACAATGTGCATCAGACCATATGAGCATGTCCCTTCACCGATGGTGTGGATGACAGAGATGCAGCACAGTCATCATCATATGCACATGGTGATATTGTTTGCCAGAGGCCTAGGCTGCACCATTTAATGACATCATGTGTGTGGGTTAGGGTCTTTGATCTAATTGGGTGTGTGAGATGTTATGCATGTGTGTGTTGAGGTGCCCTACATATGTTTATGGTGTGTGCATGTATGTATGCACAGAGTTCTGGCATGTGTCTGGCCTACACAGGGGTATTATTAACAGCTGTGGACTGCACAGGCCAGGTTTTGCAGTTCGCGGTGTCTGGCCACGGTCATTTGACCTGTGCCTGCCAGGGGTTGCACAGGCACTACCAGGCAGAGGTTCAGATTGGGTACTGTCTGTTGACACATGTCCACTGAAACTGTGTCCCTGTTGGGACTATACAGAGCCATGTGCCCATTGCCTGTTGAGTCGTGGTGTGGATAACACAGCACCAGCTGCACTGCTGCTGCTACAGCCACTATGGGAGCGTGCATGTGAGGTACCTCATTCAAGTAGACCTGAAACAGGTGATGCAGCAGGCCTACGTCCATGTGCCTGATGCCTCACTCCTACCAGATGTTCCAAAACAGACAGCTCACGATCGTGGATTGTCATGCTACGATCAAGGACTCCAACCATGTCACCCAATCATCTATCCAAAGCATCAGCAATCTGCTGTTGAGCATTTACCATTGCCTGGATGTTGTTGTTTAAAGAACAGACAGCAGCCCTCTGAAGCCTCTGATATTCTCTGTTGCGCTGTTCAGCACATGCCTGTGCCTCCATTACAGCCTGAAGCATGCATCTGGTTACAACAGCCGCTGTGCTCTGTCTTGCAGGGGCATGTTGGCCAGAGGTCCTCCTATGAGCAGCACACTGGCCACGTGCCTATGTGGGGTATCACCAGTCAGTTGTCTGACACCATGATGTGCAGGCACACCTTCCATAGCCCCCACACCTTCCTGTTCCAAACTACCACATGCCAACTGTCCTTTCTCTATGGCCACTGGTGAGGGGGTATGTGTAGGCATGAGATCTGTGTGCATGGATGAGGGGGATATAGGTGGAATGGCAGCCAATGGTACAGATTCAGCCCCTGACAACCCTGCCTTTGCCTCAATCATACATTCATCATCACTGCTAGAGTCTGTGGGGACACTAACATCAGATGGACCTCAGGAGGGGAATGCACCTACATCACCTGTGAGTGGTAGACAAGAACTGTACATTATAATCTCTACAACACACACACACACACACACACACACACACACACACACACACACACACACACACACACACACACACACACACACACAATCTATACACACAGACACACACAGACACACACACAGGCACACAGACACACCCACACAAAGACACACACACACGCTATGGCACCCAACATGCATGTGATATGGCACCCAACATGCATGTGATATGGCAGAAGGCATGCAACATGCATGTGATACGGCAGACGGCATTCAGCGCAGACAATAATAGTGATAGTTATCATACATCTCTGGGTTGCACACAACAGCATGCATGTGTCATAGCAGAAGACATGCAAGTTACACAATCATCGTAGTACTTAGCATACATCCCTGTGTTACACCATGTAGACCAGCACAGGTTAACAGTACACCAGCATGATGTGTGGCATATGACCTTGACAATCACATGTAGTATGACATGTGATCTGCTGACGTGCGTAATGACACACATACATGTTTAACACAATGGTGTCCTGTCAAATATACAGTGGGGTAATGGTGTCACAATGCAGTGCTGTCTGTCTGCCCTACAGATATACTGTACATTTAGCTGATGTGCATGGCCACTGCAGGGAATCATGCGGCATCTCTATTGCTATACAGTATGAGTTACAGACACAGGTCATAGCCATGACTCTGTTTAGATGCAATACATAGATACTGTGGAATGTGACCCATGTCACTGAGGTGTATACACACTAAACCATGATGTGGAATGTGTGGCAACTATGGCCAGACATGGCAAACTTGTCAGTATACCATGTCCCACATAACATCTGTGTACCACACACACACACACACACACACACACACACACACACACACACACACACACACACACACACGAGGAGCAAGGATGACATTGATGTCCGAAAACCAGCAAGGGGAATGTAATGTATCTGTGGGCTGATGTGGATACTGTACAGGTGACTGCTGTCATGTCGTGACACACTCAAGATGTTCAACACATCTTATGTGGTGGATTGATGTCACGCCTACACAAGATGTGCACAGGCTTGTAGGATGTCTAGTGTTCCACATCTGCAATATAACCATTACACAAAGGCCATAGTTGGACCATGTGGAGCCAATTTACAACAGGGTGTACACACAAGCACATCACGTCTACTGTGTGTGTTGCTTCATGTCTCTGGCGATCCTCTATGGCCATGTGTGTACATGTGTTGGCCAAATTATTGTGATGTGCATCTATTTTACATGTCTGTGTTGTCCCATATGACATACACCCATAGATATCATATGCTCCACTGAAGACAGGGTTATGCAGACAAAGGGTGGTATGTGAGATATGTTTTCAGGTTAGTTAGGCAGTGTTGCAGCCAGGCCACTAGATGTCATGGACATGTCAAGATAACACATCACATTGTGTGACATTCATAGCAGGGCTATGATCCACACCAGTGAATCATGCGGGCTGGCTATAGTTCAGCTCACTGTGTAGTACTGTTTGTATTCGCCACATGTGTAGTTCTGATCTGTGGTACATGTCCCTACAGTGAACAGCACCTCCATCATTGTATGCACAGCTGTCCACACATCTGGAAATGACAGTTTGTGAGGTTTCATGTCAGTGTTTCACACAGTTTGCAAGTATTGCACATGGGTAGCCATTGTGATGCATTGCAGGTCCATTAAGATGCCTGATAAATAATTACAGTCTCACCTGCAACAGGCTGCTGTTGCAGCGGAATGCCAGAGGTACCTAAATAGGAGTAACACAGCAGTATGATCATTATCCACGCCTGTATGATAGCTACAGGGTGCAATGTGCGTGTTAACACATACAGCAGTAAAATAGACTATGTTATGGAGTATGCACATGTGTGCATACACAGAGTAGCATACTATAGTATGCGGCATGTGTGTATACATGCCTTGCATATGATGTTACATTACATATTGCACAGTGACACATGTAACTATATGGAATATAGTTGTTATAGGTGCAGTAGTGACTTACCAGGCAACTCCAGGCATGGTGGTTGAGAGACACCCACCTCCACAATATTGGATAAGGCTTGTGGATGTTGTTTTGCAGGTGTCCTCAGGTTGTCCAGTAGTTCCTCAGTACATGTGAGTGGGGGCTGGGTTGGTGGCCCACCACCTGTTGCACCTTGTTCCATGGCAATTGCATTCACACACTGTTTTGCCCATCTAATGAGGTCTGTACAGTGTCTGTGCACCTGCTGGTATGTGCAGTTGTGGCCACCCACATCATTAACCCTCCTGCGAAGTTCCATCCACAGGGCATCCCGCTGCTGTGCATCCTGTGGCACATGGCTGAACAGGATATCATGATTGTCATGTAGGTATGAGACGAGGGCCTTATCCTCCAAGCGGGTATAAGGGGATAGCATTGCACGTGGCATACCTGGAAGACATAATGATGGAGACAGGTCACAGTAACTCACAGAGACATACAGAGCTACAGCCAAACATATTTGTGTATTGCATTTATTATGATTAAATAGTTGTCTTTGCAAATCTTCATGACTCTGACACCACTGACATGTCTGTGTCACACACGTGACACTCAATGGCGATTGGATATTATCACCATATATGTGTGTGTGTCACCTGATTACATTGCTCATACTCCATGTGGAAGCTGTCTTGATGTGGGCATGCCTGTTTGCCTGTACTGGTGTTCCTACCTATCAGCACATGGCTGGATGTGTCCACATTAATGCAGTCGACCTTGATGCTGTGTATATGTCACATATAAAGACTTACACTGCCTTAACAGACATGACCTGTGACCCTGTAGACTTGCTCATGAAAGGTTTTACATGTATGTGCTTTGCCATATACATCTACATGGCACTGTACAGCAGTTCAACATCCTGCCATGTATCACCTGTATTGCACATGTGATACACATGGGACACTGGCTAGCCAGATGGTATTTGCAGGGATGGATATCAACTATAGCATGTACAGTCAAAGTCAACTAGTAGGCTATATGCCCTGGGCCATGTATGAATCTAGGATAAAAGGTTATCTAGCTGTAGCTGACAGTTGGGTCTCTGGGGCCAGTTGGAGCAGTGCCACATAACTGATCCACAGGGTTAATGATACATTTACCATGCAATCATCACACCATTTCTGAGAGGGGGGCGATGTGCAGCTTTGCTGAACAGGAATGCATAGTATGGCAGGACTATGTAAAGTGTATGGGACAAGGATCTGTCCAGCATGTGGTGATCCAAGTACTAGGAAGGTGGATGTCCATGAAGTATGTGTTTGAGATCAGGATGTGTACGTGTAGCATGTCCAACATCACTGGGTTGGACATGGCTTAATTCAAGGTAGGTGTCATGCTACGTAGTGAAGGGGAATGGGAAGGCTAGTGTAGGCCATCTGAACATGGCCAATACCCCTTAAAGGAAATATGTGATCTGATATGGGTCACTTGAGTGTTGTGTATGGCTGGACAATGATCTCTATATTCATGGATGGCACCCTGTCATGATTAGGGTTGTCACATACGACTACCTGACAGGTGTGGTGATGCAACTATCACAGGAAAGACAACTGCCCAGCTGCATCCCTTACACACAGTGTCCATCATGTTGACCATTGCCTAGGTGGTAGTTCATGGGTACAGTGTTATTAAAATAGGGATGACAATGCAATATGTAGCTGTCAGATTGTGCCCATATGTCACACACCTCACCCACAAAGCCCCTTCTGTATGTTGTCCACAACACTATGAGTCAGCAATTGCTCCTAGGTCATAGTCATTCACATACTTCAATAGACAGATGCCTTCTGTTAGTCTGTGTGCTATAGACTACAATGAGGGGGAGTACAATTAATTAACCCTGTCTTACTGTCTTACTGTAGCTGGCACTGGTGTGATGTGCATGTATTATTCAGACACCTTTTGTAGTGTTGGTTCTGCCAGCAGTCCCATTGCAAAACACTCCTGTGACATAGGAATGTACATCTAGTATACTGAGTGTAGGTGGAGCACAGTATGGGTGATGATGTCCTATGACCTGGCAAGGTTATGATATGCAGTGTGAAATCAACCTTACTGTCATCTACATCTTTACTGCTGACATCAAATAATTTGATCAAGGATAATGACCTTTCAGACCAGACTCAGCAGGGTAGTAGTGCAGTACTTCTCATTATCAGTGGTGTCTCCCCCTTTGTGGGTTGTGATACCCGTTGGTGTGCACCATTCAGTGTGTACACAGTCTGACATGAAGCTATGTTTTACATGATGTGTATGTGGAGAGCAACTTGTTTTGCCATATGTGTATGATACAACCTGAGATGTGGACAGGTCCTATGCAGCCTGAGTGTAGCTTGTACCTGCATTGTTGTGGTTACAGGGGCTCTGTAGTGTACATAGATATATGACTGTGTACCTGTTGGGGGGGGGGGGCAGTGTGTTTATGTTATCCAAGACCCTTTATGGATTGCTTATTCATGCTCAGAAGTTGTTCAGAACTTGTAAGCACTATGTAAGCTACAAATTACTATAGCATTCAATCTTCCTTATTACCTAGAGGTAAACAGTTTTTGTACATATTTTTCTCACTTCCTTAGAGTAAAATAGCTCTTGTACTCACTATCCTCACTTATCTAGGGGAAAATTATTTTATATTCAGGCATGTCCAAGGGTCAGCTCCCAGTGTTCTCTCCTGTCTATCTGATGAATCTGGACATCTTGAGGCAATGTAGACATTGCCTCATGTTCACAGACAACCGTCTCTGCCTACCACCCACCACTACAACCTGTGAGAGATGCACTTATCTAGCCAAACTGGAGGTAAAGTTTGACCCTGACAGGCATTTGGAGAAGGTAAACATTTGCACCACACCACACTCATCACATAGTCTCACTAAATCTACACCACCATAATCCACATGGGTCTACTTCATTTGCCCAAACTTCCAATTGCCCGACACCCATTTGCCCGAACCCATTTGACCGACACTTAATTTGACCAACACTTCATTTGACCGACAAGTATTATTGGCAAGAAAATGGGATATGCCCCCTTCCCCACTGTAGTGTGACCCTGGAGTTAGAATATATAGTTAGGGGTGTATGCGGGGCACAGCCCCCCCACAATGGGGGGGGGTCTGGGGGCAAAGGCTCCCACTTACTTTTGTTTTACTAAGCAATATTAAAGCAAAACTAAACAATATAATATGAAATTAAGTGGGGGGCTTCACCCCCCCACATCCCCCCAACTATATATTCTAACTCCAGGGTCACACTACAGTGGGGAAGGTGGCATATCCCATGTCCTTGCCAATAATACTTATCGGTCAAATGAAGTGTCGGTCAAATTAAATTTCAGTCATTTGGTCTCGGGCAAATGGGTGTCGGGCAAATGGAAGTTCGGACAAATGAAGTAGACCCAATCCACACATAGTAAAACAAAAACATTAGCAGAGGCTATCAATAATAATCTATCTAAGCAACAGAGACCTCCAAAGCAGAAACGCAAGCAGCCTCCATCCCCCAACACAACCCCAATGGCACATAGCACACAGAGTCAGTGTGCCACTCAACCACAGCCAATAAGGCAAATCAATGTACCCAACACATTAGTCATAGGTGGCTCTATAGTCAGGCACACTGATGTTCCACTCACCAGGCTAAACAAGGAGAAGGTTACTGTCAGCTGCATGTTGGGTACCAGGATCCGCCACATAACCCACGCACTCAGGTCACTCCACAACAAGTACAAATATGACTCTGTCATTGTCCATTTTACTGTGAATGACCTCAGACATATCTCCCTTGACTCCATGAAAAGAGACATGGAAGAACTCTCTGATCTTGTAGGCCAGGCAGGTATGACCCTAGCCCTGAGTAGCATTCTGCCATCGCCCAGAATGATACCGCAGTACGAGGACAAAATTATTGACTTCAAAAATTGGCTAAGCTTCTGGTGCCATTCTAAGCGGATCCAGTATCTGTCTGCTTGGGATGACATGGTTGACAGACCATGATGCTTTGCCACAGATGGCCTGCGCCTGTCACCTTTGGGATTCCAGATACTGGCTAAGGCTCTTTTTGCCCCTATAGTGCCTTCTTTAGGCAAGGTTCAAATAACATATTCACCACCATAACAGAAACAGGCAAGCACAAACTGAGGGTAATGCTACTCAATGCTGGAAGTCTAACTCTCAAAATGCACTTACTCGAGGCACTCCTTGTAATGGAGAACATCAATATCTGTGTAGTGACTGAGACCTGGTTCAAGGCTCCAGAGAGCAGCCCTGCACTACCAGGCTATAACTCATAGCACACTTTTTGGCCATGTAACCTGGACAAGAACACCCAAGGTGGATGTGTGTCCATATTCATTAAGGATATCCACCCCTCCAGGCTAGTTGCTTAACACAATGCATCCAAGGTTATCCAAGTGCAATTACCTCTGGGCTAAACTACAATCCAAATCGTAGCTTGCTACAGATCCCCCACCATGCCCCAAGATTCCCACACCTCTTTTCTTGATGTACTGGAAATTATTAGAGTTCAACCAAACACCCTACTAATGGGCGACTTCACCTACCCCACCTTTAACTGGGATAACTACTCGTGTACCAACTCATTAGCTCAATGCTTTCTGGAATTCATAAACAATAATGCCCTGGATCAACTTATCCACACACCCACCAGGGGTAACAATATCTTAGACCTAGGCATTACCAACATGCGTGACTGGTGTTCCACACCTGAAGTCAACTCCTCGGTCCGATCCAACCATAAGCTAAACACCCTTGATATCGACATCCTGCCCCCACCTCCCAATAAGGAAACCACAGTATAATATTTCTACAAAGCCAACTTCATGCTTTTAAGACAGACGTGTTGAACTTCATGACATCCATGCAGATGGACAATACAGTTACAACTGCTGAATCCTACACAAATGCACTCTATAAGCATTTTCACGAGTGCATGGATCATTCTATCCCAAACAGAACCAAGACACTATTCTCCTAATTAAGGAAGCCAATCTGGTGGCCCCCTGCCATAAACAAACTGTACAACAGAAGGAAGACACTGTTGCAAAAGAGAGTACACTCCCATGTGTGGAGGAACTCCCTGGTCAGCCTCAGTAAGAAGCTGAGATCCATTATAAAATCTACCAAAGCTAGCTACAGAAACAAAACCACCACTAATTCCAAGGACAGCTGTCAAAGGAAAAAACTTCAAAAACCAATACATGTAAGGTTCAGGTTAAGGCACTTTTAATTCTTGCAGCAAGGAGACAAAACATGCAAAAATACAGAGTTTGTCTGATTAGTAACAGGAAGTAAGCCATTCTTATACTGTTTTACAAGGCATTGCCTTCTAAGCTGACGTAATCAAGTAGAAACCTACAATATTGTTTTTCACAGCAGGTGTTGTTCATTATTTTCTGCTGACATGACATTACATTACTAGATTTGTGAGAAACTTTTTGAAAAATAACATGGCCTTGGAGACCACTAGCTAGTTACAATTATTTCTACAGTGCTGTGTTACATTTCAAGGTACTCTGCTAATTCGAGCACAAAGCAAACACAGATTATTGTTCATATTCTTCAAGCAGTCTTTGTTCTACTTATCTATCATTTCTGCAGCTGTGTATGTTCTCATAGCACAAACAGAGCTAATTGTTTAAGTTTTAATAACATTATAGAAATGGTATTGTTCTATTCATTATTTTCCTAACTAAGCAGAAAATCATCTGCTTCTCAGTAAATTTCCAAAGGCATAAGCAAGATTTCAGCTGTGCTGACAAAATACAAGGTCAGAAAGCATGGTCAGAAAGCATTCGCAGTTTATATGGATTTATGCAGTATGAAATAGAATAAATGTGTTAACCCTATTGGGTTTTTAAAAGCACTAATACACACATTAATACATATTTTTCAAACATTTCCCCCCTATTAATACTTTTATTCTACTTTCAAAAAAGCATAAACAGTTTGTTTCTTCTAACCTCTTCCACTCAGGATTTGCAGTTAAGAGAGTCATTCAGTTTAAACTTATGAAAGTGTTTCATTTTTTAACAGTTCTTCAAACTCAATACTTTGATATAAGGTTTCAGAAACTGACATGTCAATAAAATCTTTGATTAGTCTTTTCATGCAGGGGATGCCACAACAAACACACACTTCTAATAGGAGCAAACCTACACAAATGGCAATCAGGATGTTCATTAGGATGGTACCCCACCCCCCCCAAACTATTTCTGGAAAAAGTCCGTCAGTGGGTTTGGACCTGGTTTAGTCATGGCCGACACTTGCTGAATCACCTCAAGGTGGTTATCTATCTCATGCTCATTGTCAGGAATGTATGAACAGCATTCTTTTTGGATTAAAGCACAAGTACTGCCTTTCGCTGCTAGGGTGAAGTCGAGAGCCATGCGGTTTTGAAGCACTACAGTTCTCATAGCATTCAGTTCATCAGTTACTAATTTGAGAGCAGAAAAAGTTGCATTGCTCGTTACTTTAAGGAGTTTAGACAGTTTTCTCAGCTCCCAAATCAATTTCAATGCTCCATATGCTGGTAATATGCCTGCCCACGATATAACAGTGTCACTCAAGTCCATATGTGTTAGTTTATTGCTCATGGAATTATGGTTTTTCCAGCCCGCTTCGATTTGTCCCACTGGATTCTCAGGTTTCTTAACAGGTTTCTTGGTGACCTCTCTGGCATTTCAAATTTTACCTCGAGGCAAAACTGCAGTGTGTCGTATGGCCGGAACCAGGTAACCCAAAAAACAACTGCCGGACCAATTCTCAGGTAACGATTTGTATGCCTTTTTGCCACACACAAAGTAACAGTCCTCTACCTTAGTAGTAACTTTGCTGCTGACATACGCTTGCTCTGCATTAAACATTTTCCTGTCAATTATAGACAGTTGCTTAAAAAGAACAGAATTATGTTGTACTTCATTAATTGTTTTATGCATCAAGTCAAGAAATGAATCATAGTCTGTATTACAATAAGAACCTGCATTATTTGCTTTGGTGTAACATTTATAAGGAACAGTCACATTGCAATTGCTCCAACCCACCTGAACAGTATCATTTTTATAAAAACACATATTTCCTTTCTGTGGAACAGACAAGTGCAATGCTATTTTATCTTGTGATTTAATAGTTGTGGTATCATAAATCAAGTTTTCCCAGGTCTCATTGACCCCTAGGGGGACTGCAGTCATTAATATTCCCCCGTATGCTGTCGGTAAAGCTGTACAGATCCAGTAATTCAAAACATTAAAAGTCTCAGCATACACATATTTGATTGCTTGGTAAGTGTTAAAGTTCGAGTGCCAGTCTATGAGTAACACATCACGTTTATTCAGTTCAGCTTGTGTGACTGAAAAAAGCAAAGGCCACAGCAAAAAAGATTATTGTCACCAGTATAGTTAACAGGATGATCATGCAATATTTCTGTGGTTGTTTTGCATTCCTGTTTGCTCTGGATTTTGGCATTTTTGTTCTTGTTGTGTAACAGTAACAAGATTTTTGTCCAGTTCAAAGTTTTTAACCAGTTTGCAGTGTGTCAAGTGGATCCAAGATGCTTGCTCCGCAATCTTAACTGCAGTGGGTGTTGACAGTAGCACTTGGTACGGGCCCTCCCACTTCGGTGTCGTCCAGTTCTTCTTTTTGATGACTTTCACCCAGACCCAAGTGCCTGGGGCCACTGCTACTTCCGATGGTCTGGTTTGTTCTTTATCTGAAACAGAATTTAACTGCAGCAAATGTTTAGAATTCAATAACTTCTGCATATACTCTGCAAGTGTACAGTCGGCTTCCTGGTCTGCGGGCATGAGAGGTTTCCACTGAGATATATAATATACATGCCCAAACAATTTCTCGAAAGGAGTCAATCCTTTTGCATTCAGAACAGTTCTCATGCTCAACAGTGTCAGGGGCAGACAGTACACCCAATTTCTCTATGTATCTTCTATAAGCTTCCTTAACTTAGTCTTTAAAATTCCATTGTGTCTCTCTACTAATCCTGCAGATTGAGGGTGATACGCACAATGATTCTTTAAAGAAATTCCAAAAAATCTGCCCAACTGTTGTATGGTTTGGTTTACAAAATGTGTGCCATTGTCACTGTAGATCCTTTCCGGTATGCCAAATCTGGGAATGATTTCTTTAACAAGGGTTTTTGCAACAGTAGCTGCATCTGTATTTTTAGTCGGAAAAGCTTCTACCCATTTGGAAAACATATCTACAATGACAAGACAGTACTTCTTATTTTCGCATTTGTTCAACTCTGTGAAATTCATACAGATAGTATGAAATGGATATGGTGGTGTAGGGAAACTCCCTTGCTTAGGCTTTAATGCCCCTTGTGCATGATGTTTATTACAAACATAACATGACAAACAAAAATTTTTAGTATAGTTTATGAATCCATATGTTGTGAACACTTGGTTCACTAACTGTACCATTCCGCCTGTTGAGACATGGCACTGCCCATGGCTCAACAAAGCTGCATATCTAAACAAGTTAGATGGCAATATTGGTTTTCCCTCTTTGGATATGTACAGCCCTTTCTCGAGAATTGCTCCTTGTTTTATCCATCTTTGTTTCTCAACTTGCGTAGTAAGTGTCTACATTGTTTTCAACATTTCTAAGTCTAAAATCTAGGAGGGTTGTAATTCCCCATTCAAAAGAAATACTTCTGAAGCTGAAGCTGCCTGCTTTGCAGCTGTATCAGCTCTAGCATTACCTTTTGAAATTCTATCCTGTTGCTTGGTATGAGCTATGCATTTACAAATACCTACTTTCTGAGGTAACTGAATAGATTCTAAAAGATCTAAAATAAACTGTGCATGATTGATTGATTTGCCAGTAGATGTTATCATTCCTCGATTTTTCCACTGTTGCGCAAACACATGTACAGTAGAAAAAGCATACTGGCTATCAGTAAAAATGTTCACACATTTACCCTATGCTAAGGTACATGCCTGTGTCAAGGCAATCAATTCTGCTGCTTGTGCAGATAAGTTGTGTGGCAAAGATTTTGCTTCTACAATCTCAGTATCAGAAACTACTGCATACCCTACTAAGTTCTGCCCTGTAGGACCCCTTTTGCATGAGCCATCCACATAGTATGTCACCTCGGCATCATCCAAGGGAACATCCGTGAGATCTTTTCTGGGCAGTGTCTTTTGCTCAATCTCCTGCAGGCAGCTATGTGGTGTGCCATCTGCAGGAGTTGGAAGCAAGGTAGACGGATTCAAAGTCATGCGTCGTTCAATTGTCATATGAGGTTGGCTTAACAATATAGTCATACAGGAAAGATGTCTAGCAGGAGAAAGATATGCTACTTTTTCTTGCAGCAAAATAATCGCGACTGCATGAGGGACTCTTAATGTGAGAGGGTGGAACAACACTACTGAGGCCGAAGCTTGCACTGCCATTGCAGCTGCAACTACTGCTTGTACACAGTGGTGTAAAGACCGTGCCACTGGGTCCAGTTGTGATGAATAGTAAGCAATGGGGCGTTGCTTATCCCCATGCTGCTGTGTTAACACTGATGTCATATAACCTTGCTTACAATCTACTGTTTGGAAAAAACGTTTATGATAGTTTGGTAATCCTAAAACTAATGAGGATGCTATCAACTGTTTCAATTTGCAGAAAGCAGATTCTGCTTCTGGTGTCCACTGTAATAAATCTTGTGCTGCCATAGGCTTCTTATATATCAAGTTAGTCAGAGGTGCAGATTCCAAGGCATACTTTGGAATCCAGCTCCGACAAAAATTGGTCGTACCCAGGAAGGACATCATTTCCTTCTTGATAGTGGGTTTCGGTGCTTGCAAGATCACTATTTTTCTATCCTCATCTAATGTTCTACCCTCTTTGGATATTACATATCCTAGGTATTTAACTTGCTTTCTCCAAAGCTGCAGTTTATTTTTGTTTACTTTATGTCCTTGAGTGGCTAAAAATTGTAATAATGCTATGGTATCTTCTTTGCAATCTTGCTGGGTGGGGGCTGCCAGCAGGATATCATCAACGTAAAGTAAAATCTGACTGCCTCTTGATGGGGTAAATCCTGCCAAGCTGTTTGACAAGTTTAACAAGTGTTGGACTTTCACAATATCCCTGTGGTAGTCGCATATATGTGTACCTTTTTCCCTGAAATGTGAATGCAAACCAATGTTGGCTGTCAGGGTGTATTGGTATCGAAAAGAACACATTGCTGATATCTACCACAGAAAAATATTTCTGTTGAGGTTTTAAATCATTCAACAGGGTGTGTGGATCTGGCCCCGTAGGTGCCCTTGGTATTACTGTGTCATTTACAGCTTGTAAATCTTGGACCATACGTCATTCTCCATTTGCTTTCCTAACAGGAAATAAGGGTGTGTTACATGGTGAATCAGGAGATTCCACCAGTACTCCTTCCTTAAGTAAAGCTGCTATTATAAGTTTGATTCCTACCTCTGCATCTTTTCTTAAGGGATATTATCTCTTCTGTGGTCTAAATGCTGACTTTGGCATAATAGTAACTGGTCCTGCTGTACAACTAAGTCCTACATCTGATTTTCCTGTTGACCAGAGAGTTTCTGGTATGCTCTGTAAGGCATCTTCTTCCTCTTTCAATAAGAGTGCTAATCAGCTGTCCTCGCTAGACTGCAAGTGTACAGCTGGGTGTGTCTGTGTTATCCAATTTAACTTCTGCTTCTGTACTCCCTGTTCTGACAGTTCTAATTCTGTCTGTTTTTCCCATCTTGTGACTTTTTCTCCTAAGTCTGCCCATTTTACATTCTTGTCCTTAGTCAAGCTAACATGTGGTAATCAATTAAATTTGTAAAGTGCAAAGAATTCCTGGGGTAATGAACAGCTGACTACACTGTTCCCTTCTATATCCCAGTACAGATTACGTAATACTAATCTGTTTGCACAGTTTCTAAACAATTCTTGCTCATATTCCTTGTCAGGTCCTGGTGTGCTACAATAATACAGAGTACAGTGCAACAAATGCTGTTTATCAATGCCAAGGGATGGGGACTTGCTGATGGCTACGTTCATCAACTCTTTGGTTACTGCCCCTGGACCAGTCGTAACCAAGTCCTGGCTGTACCAATAAAATGTTTCACCCTCCGATCACACTGCAAAAGTATCAATTTGTCACTGTGCTTCCATACCCTGCATAGTTGGGACTACTGCTATACCAAATAGCTGCATAAGGTCTCTGCCTAAGAGGTTTACTGGGCATTTTGCAGAAACAACAATTTTGCTTTTCTGGGTCAATCCTGAAACAGGATCAGTTATCATAATATTATGGGAGAGGGGCTGCCGATACAGCTGTCCATTAGCTGCTTTCACTAATATGTAATCAGGTGACTCTGAGTTCTCTGGCAGTTTGGAGGGATGTATCAGGGTCCGTGAGGCCCCTGAGTCACAAAAAAATGTGACTTCCCTCCCTTCTACCAGGAGTGTGACTTCTGGTTTTGTGTCTGCTAAATAGAGCTCTAAGCTCAATAAAGCCAAATTTAATATTTCATTTTCTTCACTATCCGTGACTTCCTGCACTTCCTCTATTTCTTCTGTCACATTCTCTACTCCCTCTATCACATTCTCATTTGTCCTTTCTCCACTATCCCCTTCTAGTGATTCCTGACTACCATATAGTCAGTCCTCACTCTCCTTATCTTCCGTAGTTGTCTTCTTGTTTTTCTTGCAATCCCTTGCCAAGTGTCATTTCTTACCACATTTAAAACACTCACCCCTTTTCTTTCACCCTTCAAAGTCCTCTGAATGTTGATCAGATTGTTTGTTTCCCTGGGCATTTCTCTTGCCCTTTCTCCCGGACTGTACTACATAAACTTCTCCTCCGTCTTCTACAGAAAATACTTGGGCTTTCTTTTTCTTTTTGCTATTATAATGCCTTTCGGCATGTCTAGCATATTCAAGTAATGACTGTAACCTGCTTGTACGACGATCTACCATGTGTTTTGTAATAAAGCTGCTTATAGGTGCAATACTGCCTTTCAAAAATGCATTCTTTAACTGCTGCTCATATGGGGAATCGTGTGTCTGGTCTTCAGGAACCTGCATTCTACAATGGTTATTAAAACATTCTAACAATCTGGCATAATATCTGTCAGTAGATTCACCTTCTTATTGGATGCATTTATTAATGCAAGTCCAGTCTGCCCTAGGCTTCCATTTCTCAGAGATTCGGTCTGTAAGACCTTTCACTCTGTTGTCTAACTCTGCGCTGCTATGTGGGAGTGGTTTATGTTAAGCGTCACGGGGATTCCAGTTGCCACTGATCATGTGCCAATCTGATCCCACAATCTATCTGACTACTTTTTCTACTTCTTCTCTGTTTAGGTTATAACTTAACCTCATGCCTTGTAAGTCTTCTAAGAATTTTCTAAAATTAACTTTGGATGGGGAATTCCCTCTGTGGCTTTCCGGATGTCTTCCGGTGTCCACTGTCTATACACTAGGAGTGTTGGGTCCTGACCTTCTTGTCCTGCCTGAGGATTAGGCACTTCTATAAGTGGGCATATTTCTTCTTCACTCATATATCATGAATTTTTACACATTTGATATAACTCAATGTCCCCTTTTGAGTTTCCTGCCCGTGATCGAGACCTGGTCTCAACGGGATCTCTAACAAATGGTGTTGCTTTTGTAGTGTCTCTACTTACGGTGATAGCAGGATATCGCAGGGGTGGACTAACTTGTTCACTTGCCTCATATTCTGGTAAGGGAGGTGGAGGGGCTGATGCTATTACTAAGTTATTGTCTTCTTTATCTAAAAACATTGCTTTTGAATTATTACTCTTTTGTTCCCTACGGTTTGCTTCCTCAATCCACCTGTGTGCCTGAGGAATTCCTAATTTACATTGCTTTTTTACCCGACCTCTGGAATCAGTTTTAAGCTGTTTGACAAGTTTAACAAGTGAGGATTTTTCTAATTTACCATTGAATTCATACTTATCAACCCATTTTGAGTAGTATTTAATGTTATCGGCATGCTGTGATTGCATATATCTCGCGTCTTCGGTTAACGGCGGATTTTGGGGTCTTTTTGTGCACTTATTACCCATTTTGTTCTAACCTTTTGAATGTTACGTAACCCTTCTTATCTTTTACGTGGCACCACAGGTGTTTTTTTTACAGTGTCTCCAGAATGACTGCCTACCTATTCTGTTTCCCTAATCTATAACAAGACAGCAATATTTTTGTCTCTGACTTGTACTAAGCAAATCTCTTGACAAAACAATACAAATCAAGTCCCTGATCTAAAACAGAAAAAAGGTAAATTCACCTTACCTGAGCCTCCGTGATTGATCACCTGGTTCGAGGTAAACCCGTCCTTCAGTCACAGATCAGAAAGTGGCTGGCCTCTTTTGTACGACAATTCATTCGGAGGTCTTTTCAGATAAGAAGAACCGATGTAGTTTCTTCCCCGTACGGTTTCAAGCCACCTGGCCTGTCTGATCCGAGGCAAAGTGAAGGTTTCCGGTCCGAAGGACTAATCTGTCAAAGGAAAAAACTTCAAAGACCAATACACGTAAGGTTCAGGTTAAGGCACTTTTAATTCTTGCGGCAAGGAGACAAAAACATGCAAAAATACAGAGTTTGTCTGATTAGTAACAGGAAGTAAGCCATTCTTATACTGTTTTACAAGACATTGCCTTCTAAGCTGACGTAATCAAGTACAAACCTACAATATTGTTTTTCACAGCAGATGTTGTTCATTATTTTCTGCTGATATGACATTACATTACTAGATTTGTGAGAAACTTTTTGAAAAATAACATGGCCTTGGAGACCACTAGCTAGTTACAATTATTTCTACAGTGCTGTGTTACATTTCAAGGTACTCTGCTAATTCGAGCACAAAGCAAACACAGATTATAGTTCATATTCTTCAAAAAGTCTTTGTTCTACTTATCTATCATTTCTGCAGCTGTGTATGTTCTCATAGCACAAACAGAGCTAATTGTCCAAGTTTTAATAACAGTATAGAAACGGTATTGTTTTATTCATTATTTTCCTAACTAAGCAGAAAATCATCTGCTTCTCAGTAAATTTCCAAAGGCATAAGCAAGATTTCAGCTGTGCTGACAAAATACAAGGTCAGAAAGCATGGTCAGAAAGCATTCGCAGTTTATATGGATTTATGCAGTATGAAATAGAATAAATGTGTTAACCCTATTGAGTTTTTAAAAGCACTAATACACACATTAATACATATTTTTATAACAAAAACCACAAAGCATTCTATAGCTATGTCAAATATCTCGATGTCAACACCCAGATTTGCTCTGAGTTACAGCACAAAGGCACGAACATTATAGAACCAACTGATATATTGCCAACATCCTGGCAGATAGGTTCAGTGCCATCTTTCCCCCCTCTCACCCCCTAAAGGGCCCATATCTATACAGGAAGAATGCAGAGTCCCTGTAATCACAACTATGCAGGTAAAAGCTGAACACTCTAAAGCCAATATCACAGCATCCATGAGACCGGACAACATCCCAGGCTGCATTTTACACGAACTTCTGAACGTACTGGCTCCCCACCTACGAATCATGTTCAATAATAGCCTCGCATCAGGCTTTGTGCCCCCTGAATGGTGCACAGCAACAGTTATCCCACTCCACAAAGGTGGTGCCACAATGGACCACAGGACCTATTGCCCTATAGGCCTGACTAGCCTGGTCTACAAGGCTATGGAGCACATCATCATGGATCTCAGTCACAGAGACATTGGGTACCTCCAAACCTTTGACCCCTTCCAATTTGTCTTGGTTAAGGGAAGAACATGCCTCTTAAACTTGGTGGACTTATTTGAGACAGTTACCAAGTCATTAGATGAGGATAAGGAGGTCCACACAGCCTTCCTTGATCTCTCAAAGGCTTTCAGCACCATTTCCCATTCTGGTATTATCAACATACCCATCCTCCTGAACATTAACTCCTACATGATGAGATGGTTTGCAAAGTGTCTCATGGACAGAACCCACACAGTGGGAGTTGGATACCCTAGGTCCGACTGTAAACCAGTTACAAGTGGCGTCCCCCAGGGCTCAATCCTAGGACTCCTCATGTTCAATATATACTTCTCTGAGGTACAGGCAAGCACAGGAGGGCTTTGGCTGAAATGGTTTGTAAACATACTGCAAACTAGGGGCCATAATTGTTTCCCCAGATGATACAGACACCCTCCGGAAGGGTTGCACTGAGATGGATACTTGGTGTCAATATCATGGCCTCAAGCTGAATGCCACAAAGTGCATAGTCATCCCCTTTGGATAAAACTAATTACCTGCAGACTACCACATAGGTGCTAGTCCCCTACATACAGAAAAGTTAATAAGGGATCTGAGAATCCCAGTAGATAGCAATCTCTCCTTCAATAACCATAATGACAAGGTGGTTAAAATATCCTTCCACGTGGCCCCCCTAATCTCTAGTGGGTTTGCATCCAGAACAAAGGAGGCCACTATGCCTCTCTCCTCATGACTTATTAGACCCATTAAAGGATACAACACCCTATCTGGGATGTACCTTGCAAGACAACTGCAACAGTTTGGAAGACCTAAAACAATACCACACCAAGAGGATTGCTGACCTCAAACAGATGACCTATGCAGCCCAACTAAAGAAACTCCAGCTGTACTTGGTTGCATACCGCGTACTCACAGGTGATCTCTGCTTGACATGCAAGGCCCATGTCCAGCCCAGCATTGCTGGATATGCTCCACCTAAACAGAAGCCCCTGAGAGCCACATGCTCTAGGGAAATACACCTAACCACAACGATGACTAGGATGTGCTGGATGGTTAGATTCCTGACCCGGAGACTCCCCATGCTTTGGAACATGATTCCAATGTACATCAGGCAGGGCCCCTCACTAGCACTCTTCAAGAGAAACCTTGACAGGTGGATGGGAGACAGACATGTACCCCGGGGATCACTGGAGTGGCTCTGCTGGACAGAGGCACAGGGAACTAATGGCTCTGCCATTCAGAGGCACAGGGAACTAACCTAAGGGGGTGGCAGAAGCCAACACACTCTAGCTAGGCTTATAAATACCCTTTGGCAGACATACTAGTACCTACCTTTGAACTTATTACATGTCTTATGTGCATGGATAGTTAACTAGCGCTTCCATTTTACTTTGCTATCATGCTGTTAAACTATCGAGTGACTACAAGTCATATGTATCCTGTTATTGTGTATTGTAAATGCCAATAGACGTAACTAATGTTTGCCTAACATAACAGTAATGCTATGCAACTTTTAATACATATCTGCCTACAATACTGTACATTACACAGTTATTGGCACAATATCCCACAATGCAAATCATAATTGCACAGTAGGCCAACCTTCGACATGTTATTCTCAGTAATACACCCATACATACGCCTACTGTTACAATATATCAACATATACTATCCCCTGTTATAGCACATACTTGTTGGACCAACCATGCCACTGACAGTGGCTGGTGAGGATTTGTTGGGTTCAAAGCCCTTATATAACATCCCTTGTGGTGTATGCGGTGTTTGCCTTGTGACCTACAGTAGCACACACATAAACACTACAAGCATTACTATGCTCAACAATACATCACTACAAGATAACTGTTTCCACTATATGCATTGCATACACTTTAAATATTACAGAACAGGTACTACTTACACAGACATACTGAGTGTTCTACATACCTTATTAGTAACCCGAGGTGTCATTGACTGTTATTTCAATCCTTTTCAGTTTGTGTTTCAATCTTCTTTGTAACATTCTGCTGGTATATACAGATGGTTTGAATGTGTGATAAGCCATCCTTTTATAGTTAAATATCGGTAACATGTGCTATCCTGACCACCCAATTGGTGTTCCAAAGTAGTTAATTAGATGCACATCAACTGTGCAGCTACTCCATTAGCCAATACCATGGCAACAGTGGTGTATAACTGAGTACTCTACTTGGGCGTTGTCCCTTTGCCTTAGTTTTAAGGAAGACAGCCTGGATCTGTTGTTTGTGATGTATTTCAACAGCTATATGGAGACAGACAGAGATATATTAGCTTCATGACTCCCGTGGATTGTGTGTAATGGCTAGAAGATGTTGTTGTACATGCGAGTACAGCTGTTATATTTCAGAACATGCAGGGTTTGTTTGTACCTGATACTTCTGCAGATGGTTCAGTCTGGCAAGGATTTTTGGGCAGCTCAAGGCTGTATGGCTATGCATGAAATGTTAGGTGGTTTACAGTGTGCTCACCAGAATCTTTGGTTTGGTGTACATGTGTATCATACTGAGCTGTTAATCAGTAATTGGTAACACTTCCCAGTGTACACACAACCCTCTGAAATGGGATTAGTGCAAACAAACCCTGTAACATCAGCAGGTGTTCCATTGTATAACAGTAACTATTTCACACAGGGCCATGTCAGTGTGTCTCTGACAAGGTAAGTTAAGGCTTCTGCAGATGTCGTACAGTGAGTGAATGATTTGTGATGTTTTTACAGTTTGTATTGTAATTTGTTTGGGTGTGGGGGAGATGGTGGGTGTACATGCAGATGCAGATGTGTAGGAACTGCTTTTATACATAATCGATATGTGCATGAGGGTTCCTTCCCTATTCTAACACCTATCCTTTACTGGACTAATACTATGGTAATTGCAGGCTGATTCATTAAGGCACTGTTAATTGGTTCCTGTATAGCATGCAGATGACGTTAGTCCTTGAATCCTTTCAGCAATACATTGGAATGTAATAAAGTTAGCGTTAGCATTGTACTAGCACTCTTTATATTATAGTAAGCTCTGTATATATTCTGCCTAATTCTGGTGACATCATAGACACCTGACTGGTTTGTTTTGCACAAGATATAGTAATTGTCTAGTTTTTCCTTTTTACTGTCTCCTAGTAATGGTTTGTGTACACTGTTGATTCCTGTTACTGCTGTATTTTAGCATGAAGAAGGACTAATATGTGACCAAGGTTTTAAATGTGTATGTTTATGTGTTTAGCTTGGCTGTTACCACTGCTATTATCCACTCTTGATTAATGTTGACTATTTTTTCATATACATGTGCTAACCTTGTTCTTATTTCTTTCTCTCCTCCTGCCTACCTTCTCCCCTATAGTTAATAGCTCTACCGACTCCTGTCCTAACTTCCTCCCAACTGGTGACCATCGAACTTGGTCTTCCCACAGTGACTGTGACTTGGCTTGCCTCATACCTCAAAAGATATAACTCTGATCTTGGAATAGAAAGTAGGTTTGGGCTCTGTAATGTTCATATAACTGGGCTCCTACCAGGTGTTCCTATAGAGTTGTTTAGATTGCCTGTGCCTTAGTCTCCAGCAGCCAGTACCACCCTTTCGTAGCCCTCCCACTCCCAGCATAAATTGTTCTCTCCCAGCCATTGTTTTATTTCCCTCTACCTCTCTACTGTCTTACTTCAATTTTCCCCCCTCTCCCTCCTGCTTACTTACACTATACTGTAGGTGGTCCCATCCCACCTCGGCTTCCTCTCTCCTGCACTTTATTGGCTTTAACTAGCCCTTGTCAGGCTACATAGCTAGGATTTGGTCTTTCCATTCCTACTTTAACTTCTACTTTACCTTATTATCCACCTATCTGCCTTATAGCTTTACTATTGTGCATCAGTAACATCCCCTTCTTCTACACTTTACCCTTTTCTCCTCTTCTCCTACTGTATGCTTTTACGCTAACCTCCTCTTACCTGACACTTTTTTCATCATTGGTGCTCTCTGACTTCTATCCTACCCCTTCTATTTAGCTACATTCGTATCACACCTACCTTACCTGCTTAGCTGATTGTCTCCTTTCTTATCTCTCCTTCAGTGGTTCTTACCCGCTCTGTTCGCCCTGCAGGTTCACTCCGCTTCCCACCCTACCCCCAATTCCCACCCACCCCTAGGGGTCCTAACCTTATAGCTCTCTAGACACTCCCCTTTTCCCCACTATCCTATCATTCTCTTTCCCGCTCAACTGTGAACCCTCCCCTCTACACACCCCTCCCCTCCTCCTCTCACTTCCTCTTTATCTACTTACCCCTCCATCCTTTTTACTAGCATCCCTCCACCTCCACTGGTACTACTTTCTTCTATCCCTCTTCTCATTTTACCTATCCCTCCCCCTTTTTAAACCCTTTAATAGTCATTGTTCCCCTCCTACTATCTCCTACCTACATATTGTACCTTTCCACTACAATCTACTTCTACTTTGACTCTCTCTTAAAAAATGGCTCCATACCGACCTACCCTGCCTGTACTCTCAGTTATTCTCCCTATCATCCTATTCTCTGCTTACCTTCTGACCTACTTGGAAAACCCACTTAATATCCAATCAAACTATAAACAGAGACATACATCCTCTATCTACATTTCTCTCACCTTTTTCTTAAATTCTAATTCCTCCCCTAGCTACCTTCTACCTAGATTCCACAGACTCTCTCACCTCAACTACACCTTACCCTCAGATAAAAAAATGAAACTTCTAACCCTTGTTAAGAGTAACTTCTTAACCAAACCACCTAATCCTACCTTACAAGATGGTGACATCCACCCCAACCCTGGCCCAGTATACCCTTCCTCTTTAGTATCTAGACCTAGCCTTAATAATACCCTCCTCATAGGGCATCTTAACATTCGAAGTATAAACAACAAAGTTCCCTATCTTCATGCCCTTCTTGACACACACTCTTTTGACATTCTCTGCCTCTCAGAAACCTGGCTAAAGCCAATCACAAAAGATACCGAGATCTTACCCCAAGGCTATAACATAGTAAGACTTGACCGTTCAAAATGGAAAGGTGGTGGAGTAGCAATTCTATTTAAAGATCAGCTCAATATCTCCTCCCTCCCAGCCTGTCCAACCCAAGATAGCAAAGTAGAAGCCATCATTACTAAATTCCAGTTAAATGCTAAAAAATCCCTATACATCATCTGCGTATATATGCCTCCAGGTAACAACATACCTATCATTGAAGACTTTCTTAGTTGGGTTTCTACCACTTACCCCCAAGAAACTATTATTCTAGGAGACTTTAACATAGACTGGAATACTATTCATGCTGACAATCCCTCCTCTCACATTAACCTAAATGGCTTTACCCAATTCATTACCTCTACTACAAGATTTAACAAACCCAGTAAGAAAGAAAGTATCTTAGACTGGATACTCATAAACAAAATCAACATTACATATAACATAGGAACAATGCCAGATGATATTAGTGACCATTGTTTAACTCATATTACAAGAGAAAAAACTGATTGTTTAAACCTCCTCAATATAAGAAAAATACGCTCTACCAAACACTTCAAAACAGACCTATTTCAAGCCAAACTTAACACATGTAACTGGAATCCCTTAAAGTCACTTCGTATTGAAGACGCAGTATTATTCTTTAATTCTACCTTCCTATCCATTCTTGATAAACACGCTCCAGAGCGTACCATCAGAATGAAGTCTAATACAGCCCCATGGCTCTCTAACGAAAATAAAAAACTAATCCTCTCTAGAAATAAAGTTTGGGCTACATGGAGATGCCATAGAAACAGCTCTGATTTTCTTCACTTCCACCAGCTCAGAAATCTGACCAAAAAAGCAATAATTGCAGACAAAAGAAAATTCTACTGTGAACTTCAAGAAATTCATTCAAATAATTCAAAACAATTCTGGTCATCTGTAAATAGACTCCTTTCCCCAGGAACTACCAAAACTCCTGCCCCACTCAATGCTGACCCAGACACCCCTTACCTAACAGCTAATGCCTTTAACTCCTTCTTTTCAGAAACTATTCAATCTCTTGCTAAACAACTGAACACCAACAACTTCTATCCTCCTAGTAACCTAGTAAACACTACCTACAACTTCTCTCTACAACCTATGTCAACCTCTTTCATCTACAGACTTATTCACAAACTAAAACCATGTACCCCCTCGGCTGATAAAGTCCCTTCTCTTTATCTCCAAAAGGCAGCTAAAGTAATTGCTTACCCTATATCCATTCTAATAAATAGGACAATCCAAGAGGGAATCATCCCTGATATCTGGAAAGTCTCCCATATCATCCCACTACACAAAGGTGGTAACTCTCTTGAATTCTCTAACTTCAGACCAATTGCTCTCCTCTCTCCCATAGCAAAAATTATGGAGAAATGTATTCACCAGCAACTTGTACAGTATCTTTCATCACATAACATTATAGCAAACTGCCAACACAGCTTCAGACCACATCATAGTACCACCACTGCCCTCCTCTCCTTTGTGGATACTATCAACAGGAATCGCAACAATAACCTTCTCTCTTCTGCTCTTTTTATTGATCTATCCAAAGCTTTCGACATGGTCAACCACCCTTCTTTAATCAATATCCTACAATCCCTCTCATTTGATAACCTAGCTATTAAATGGTTTACTTCATATCTGAGCAACAGGCAACAAGCTGTTCTATGGGATAACCATATTTCGTCATTATTGACGATTTCTATTGGAGTCCCTCAGGGCTCTATTCTTGGTCCTTTTCTCTTCTCCCTCTTCATTAATGATCTTCACTCAGTTATCCCTCAAGCTACCTGTATTCAATACGCAGACGACTCCACCATTATTTGTTCAGCATCTTCTCCTTTAGAACTAAACTCACTGACTCAAAATATCTTCAATACAGTAGAAACATGGTTTACTAGACGGTACCTCCTTCTAAATGCCAAAAAAAACTAAACTTCTCCTCTTCACCCCTACCTCTCGGACCCCCCCTTTAAACTTCACTATCACTTCAAACAATGCCACTGTCATCTCTCCTGACACAACAACTAAACTTTTAGGAATAACTATTGACAATAATCTCACTTTTGATCAACACATCAACAATACCATTAAATCAGTCAACAGAAAAATAGGATCTTTATACCGTATTAAACTATTTCTAACCCCTTCTACTAGAGCTAAAATTGCCCTCAGCCATCTCATATCTACTCTCTTTTATGCCTCTCCTATTTTCACCAACCTTAAGAAAGCTAATCTTAACAAACTAGCTACTTGCTATAACAGCATTGCCCGCTTTGCCACTGGAAACCCCTATAGAACCCATCACTGTCTTAATTTGAAACTTTTAGGCTGGCTAGAACTACAAAATTATCTTATAATCTCACAACTCACTATTGCCCACAAAATACTGTACCAACCTAACAATACCCCTATACTCTCACAACTTTTAATCCATTACAATAATCTTAACTCCCTACGTTCCTCTTGTAAACTCTTGACCAGATCAATAAAGTCTAACAACTACGCTGGTGACTCCTTATTCACTAATACTATTAGTAGAAGATGGAATCTGTTACCTAGTGATATAACACTGATCACATCTTTTCCACTTTTCAAACAGAAACTCAAGCTATACTTCCAAAATCATTGGCTCTGTTCCTGCAGTACACCAGACTGACACTCTTCCCTACCCTTTTACTTTACCTCCACTTTTTCCACTGCTCTTACTTTCAACTTGCCAATCCTTAACTTACCCTATCTCTTGCACTCTATCTTATTCTTTTTCTATTGACGTTATTTTTCTACAGCCTTTATCCTATAATTACAATGCTCCGTAACTGACTATGTATTTTTTTTTTTTGCCTACTGTAGTTTTTATGTAACCTGTCCTTTTTGGACATGTTTCTATTTTAGTCATTTGTTACAAAGACGTTTACTTTGCTCTATTGTGCTTTTATATTTTTTGTGTGTGGAGCTTTTCTCCCCGGGCCTCTACTGAAAATGGACATATATCCAGCTAGACTAGCCCGGTCAACAAATGTAAAATAAATAATAAATAAAAAAGTGTTGCTACATGAAAGCTGTGTATTTCTATCATAGGTATTTGCAGTCACTGAAGTTGTGTTGGTGACTGACCCTCTTTGGCTAGGGTTGCCACCTTTTCAAATGGCCATAGTGGGACATTTTCAGGACACACATCAGATTTTACAGGCCAACACAAACCCATGGTCAGTACGAAGGATAGAACTTTCCTTTTTTGCCTAAATATAAGCTTATTCTTGTAGCAGTTTAGTTGCTTATCCTGTTTCTTGTAACATGTAGGTATTTTAGATACAGACATAACTATTGTATGCAACTATTACATTACATATGGGACATAATTACGTCCTACAATCTCAGGACATTTGCCACGTTTAATATTTTTGGTCAGGACACAACCGCCCAAAGAGGGACTGTTCCTTGCAAAGTGGGACAGGTGGTAACCCTATCTTTGGCTCATGTCCATAGCACATATCTGTAATAGTGTATAGGCATATACTCTCCATATCCTTTGTTCATAAAGTTTGATCGGGGCGGAATGTGTGATTGCTATGGTCCATGTTATACTCATATATGAACACTTCAACTGCTGTATACAGAATACCTATGGAATCCTGAACGCACACAATTCCGATGCCCACAGTACCAGGCCCAGACTCCCATACCCCACATTACTGACAGCGACAGTCAAACTTGTGAAAGTAACACAAACATGGAACACACAGATGCACACAACAGATGCACTACCACCCACCACATCCAAACAAACCATCCTACACTATGTATGAGCACCCCCCACATCCCCCCTACTTTAATATTCTAGCTCCTAGATCACACAAACAGATGCGCAAAGCAAACCCACACCCACACATTACAGTCCCTCAGTAACACACACCACACTCAGAACACACACTTACACACACTACAGCCCTCAGAAACACACTTACACACAGTAACCAACCTGAACCGCAACACCAGAAGCACTGAATAAATGTCCCTTAACATCGGGATTTTAAACCTCGCTCTTCTGGTGTTTCGGTAATGTGGTCTTTCGGTCTTTAAGCCTCCTGATTACACGCGTTGGTATGTCAAGCATTCTGCATTTGGTAGGTATCCCATTTATATGTACCTCCATGGTTATGTAGATGTTGTTAACCTATCTATATATCTACATATATATGTATATCCCCATATATATCGACATATCTCTCTCTCTCTCTTTATATATGCGGGACTTTCTTAAGTACCAATAACTGATTTTTAAGAGGTACAGTGTTTTCGATATATAAGAGTTACT
Organism: Protopterus annectens; assembly: GCF_019279795.1. NCBI lineage: Eukaryota > Metazoa > Chordata > Ceratodontiformes > Protopteridae > Protopterus > Protopterus annectens. Next base: position 227,570,027 of record NC_056725.1, on the reverse strand, counting down.
GATATACCAGCAAAGCATTCGTGACAGTTAAATTCTGTGATAATTAATATCATCAGCCCCAACACCAGTCATTTTTTCTTCTATATATATATATATATATATATATATATATATATATATATATATATATATATATATATATATATATATATATATATATATATATATATATATATATATATATATATATATACACATACATAGCATGCACCTTTCATTGGGTACATGCCGGTTTGTCCTATTTCCACAGATTCCTACCTTTTGTGTTTTAAGCTGTCAGAATACACACCTGTTGTTGGTACATCTCAGGTAGCTTAGTGGTAGGTTATTGTGAAAATTGTGCACATGGTTGCATGTTCTAATCCTGGCAGTGGTCATTTTACCTCTCAGACCAGGCACTGGTAGTGCAAGGGTGATTAATGCACATTTCAGCAGTTGTGTATTCCAAATGTTTATTATTCTGTGGAATACTACCTATATATGCACGCTGTGGTTAAGGTATACTATGTAACATGTAAATCATCTCTGACTTTATTGGGATTTGAACCAGGACTGCACAGATATTATGCAAATGCTGTAGCCATTACACTATTGACATTGACGTTCCTTCTGCCCATTTCCTATGTCCATGAATCCTATGTGTAAGCTTGGCTACACAACAGGCGGAGCCACCCACACCCAGTGAGCTTCTCGAAATACCGACATAACACATGAAGAGAGAGACTGTACATTAACATCCTAACTACATTTGGCATAGCCCCTCACTGACACACTTCAGGGGACACCTTGATGTGTGACTGGGCAACAGTATATACACCCCTGGGATCATGTGTCCCAGACACATACAGCCAGGGTGAGGGGGAGCAACTCCAGTTCTACAGCTGCAAGACCTGTTGGGGAAATTGAATGCTGTTGGTTTGTCATGTTAACATACCCGTTTGAGATCACTATGTGGCCATATCACCCTACAGAACCCAAGTCTTCAACAGCTTCCAGCAACTCTGCCTGGAATCACTTCATTGGCTATGCTTGACAGAGGCTCAATTACTTCATCAATGGTGCAGATAAAGCCACCACACTGTAGCTATGCTTCTAAATGCCCCTGGGCAGATAGCCTACTACCTATCTGTGAACCTCTACAGTGCAGGCCATCTCCAGCATCATATGTGATTATACAGAGTTTTCTGATCACAATATACAGTGTAAATTCACCATGTAGTCAGACAACAGTTAAGTACAGCAACAGCATACAGACTACTGATACATAATCACACCAAAAGCCTATCTTGGAAGCTAGTGGACATGTATAGGTTTCAGGCTTTGTATTGCTTACCATTAGGTTACCTACAGGAAAGATGGGACACTAGCACAGATGGGATACATGCCTGCAACAATGCTATACCAACTTGCATGTGTCAGCCTAAGGCTTTGGAATGCTGGGCAAGGCTATAGGTGCCCCCATGGTGCCGTTTTTAGGCAGGTCTCAGAGGTGAATCTCACCTCCATGAACTGCACAATAGCGTAACCTATGAGGGTTAGGCTACTCAACACCAAGGGTAGTACTCACAACATGCACGCTCTCACAGCACCCCTCAGTATGGACATCTACATCTGTTCTGTGACTGGGACCTATATAAGGCTCCTGTGTGCACACTGGCACTACCAGACTACAACCCATAACACACATTTCAGCCACTGTACATGGACTGGCACAGACATGGAAAGGGTGTATCCATATTCATCGGGGATACCTACACCTCAAAGTTAATGGGGCAGCATGATAACTCTGTGATCATCCATGTGCAGCTAACATCAGCCATGACTGTAATGCAAACTGTGAGCTGCTACAGATAACCCTCCATGAACCAGGAGCACCACTACAACTATCTGGAGACAGAGGTAAACATGACAGTCCTTCCAGACACCCTATTATTGGTCAATGTCGGCTAACCTACACTTAACTGGATAACCTACTCGAGTATTCATTTCCCGGTCCAGCACTTCCTGGGATTTATCACCTCATATGGCCTGTATCAGTTGGTAGATGGACTAATGAGAGGTGAAAACATACTAGAAGTGGTAATAGGTTCACAGGTTGATACTAGGCTATCAGCCCTAGGGCCTATGCAAGCCTAGCCATAACAATTCCCTGGATATTTCTTCCCACAATATTTACTTCTCTGGACCTCTGTCTAGCAGGGCAACTAACATGATCCCTGGGATGAATTTCCTATCTCCCATCCAATCATCACGGTTCCTTTTGAAGAGAGCCAAGGAGGCGCTCTGCTTGACATGTATGGGCAATCTATTCCAGAGTATGGGGAGTCTCTGGGTCAGGAACCTGTCGTTTCAGCATGTTTTGTTCATTGTGATGACAAGGTTTAGATCCCTGGAGCATGTGGCTCTGAGGGATTGGGATTTCTTTAAGTGGAGCATGTCCAAAAGCTCCGGGATTGACATGGCCTTTTATGTTAAGCAGAGATCGCCTCTGAGTTGACGATATGCCACAGAGTATAGTTGGCGTTTTTTTAGATGGTCAGCATATGGAATCTGCTTTAGGCCTGTGATTCTTTTAGTGAGGTATTTTTGTGGCCTTTCCAGCTGTTGCAGATATCTTATGAGGTACATACCAAATGGGGCATTATACTCTATAATGGGTCTAATAAGGGATGAGTAGAGTGGGACAATGATATCCATTTTTCTGGATGAAAAGCCCTTAGTGATGAGGAGTCCCACATAGAAGGATTTCCTGACTATTGTGGCAATGTGGTTATCAAAAGTGAGACCACTGTCCACCTTTGTCCCTAAGTCTCTCATCACACTTTCGATGTTTAGTGTCCTGCCACCAATATGGTAATTCATGGGTACATGTTTTTTTCCAAAGGGAATAACTATACATTTCTTGGCATTAAGCTTGAGCCCATGGCTCTGGCACCATGCATCTGTTTCTGTAAGGCCCTTTTGCAGAATATCCACATCATTTGGGGATTCAATAATGGCTCCCAGTTTGCAGTCATCTGCAAACTTTGTTAGCCAGAGTCCCTTAGTGTTGGCCTGTACTTCAGAGAAGTAGATGTCAAACAAGAGTGGTCCCAGGACTGAACCCTGAGGTACTCCACTTGTCACTTGTCTGGAGCTGGATTTGGAGTCGGCTACTTTTACAGTCTGGGTTCTGTCAGTAAGCCAGTTGGCAACCCATCGCGTGACTTAGGGATTTATGACCAGCTTAGTAAGTTTATCTATGATTCCAGAGTGAGGGATGGTGTTGAAGGCCTTGGCGAGGTCCAGATAAGCTGTGTGGACCACCTTACCCTCGTCCACAGCTCTGGAGACTGATTCAAAGAAGTCAATCAGATTCAGGAGACAAGATCAGCCCTTCACAAACCCAAACTGGGTGGGGTCCAGTGTTTGAAGGTTGCCAATGTCTTTGTTTATAAGTTCCATGATAATGCATTCCATGCCCTTGCAGATCAGGCTTGTCAGACTGATGGGACAGTAGTTCCCGGGATCCAAGGTGGATCCCCCCTTGTGGAGCGGGATAACTGTAGCTGTGCGCCACTCAGTGGGCATGAAGCCTGAGGTGAGGCTATGATTAAACATGAAACTTAGGTGAGGTGCCAGTTCATTTTGTAGTTCATGTAATACACAGCCTTGGATGTCATCTGGTCCCATAGATGCTGTATACTTAGCTTTAGAGAGTGCGGTTTCTACCTGTTTGGCCATGATTATCAGAATTTGGCAATCTTTTGGTATTGAGATGGGCCCTTTAGGGGGTGAGAGGGAGGTGAAGTTGGCACTAAATTGATCTGCCAGGATATTGGCAATATCCTTGTTATCAGTATATTTAATGCCATTCTGTTGTAGCTTTGAGCAGATCTGAGCATTGCCATTTAGATTCTTGACATAACTATAGAATGCCTTGTGGTTGTGTTTGGAATCTTTGGCAATTTTATTTTCGTAACTAGCTTTTGAGGATTTTATGAGGGATCTCAGCTTCTTACTGAGGCTGGTGAGGGAGTTTTTTGCATCCTGGGATTTTCCTCTTTTCTGCAAAAGTTTCTTCCTTCTGTTGTATAGTTTGTTTATAGCAGGGGACCACCAGATTGGCTTCCTTTTTTTGGAGAAGAGCATCTTGGTTCTGTTTGGGATGGCATGATTCATGCATGAGTGGATGTGCTCGTACAGTGCCTTAGTGTAGGATTCTGCAGTCAAACCTCCAGATCTCGTCTGCGTGGGTGTTGTGAAGTTTGTCACTTCTGACTTGAGTAGCATGAAGTTGGCTTTAGAGAAGTTTTTTTAAGGAGGTTTCCTTACTGGGGGGGGGGGGGGGTTGGGATGTGGATGTCAAAGGTGATTTGCTTATGGTCAGACCTGACCAATGAGGGGTTGACCACTGGTGTGGAGCATCTATCTCCCATGTTGGTAATGACCAGGTCTAGGATATTGGAGCCCCTGGTGGGACAATGGATTAGTTGATCCAGGGCATTGGAATTTATGAATTCCAAGAACCGCTGGGAAAAGGAGTTGGTACCCGAGTAGTTTTCCCAATTAAAGGCAGGGTAGTTTAAATCACCCAGTATTAGGGTATTTGGTTGTATCTTAATATTTTCCAGTATGTTTAGAAAGGTGTAGTGAGAATCTTGGGGTATGGTGGGGATCTGTAGCAAGCTACAATTTGGATTGCAGTCCTACCTAGTGTTAGTTGCACCTGGAGAATTTCAGATGCATTGTGTTGGGCAAATAGCCTGGAGGTGTGAATATCCTTGGTGAATATGGACACTCCTTGACCTTTAGTGTTTTGGTCTTGGTTTTGTGGCCGAAAAGTGTGGTAAGAATTGTAGCCTGGTATTGCAGGGGTGCTCTCTGGGGCCTTGAACCAGGTCTCAGTTACTCTACAGATATCGATGTTCTCCATTTTTAGGAGTGCCTCAAGAGTGTATTTTGAGGTTTAGATTTCTAGCATTGAGTAGCATTATCTTCAGATTTTGCATGCTTGTATCTGTTATGGTGGTGGTTTTATCCTTTGAGCCTTGCCTAATCACTGACATGTGCAACAGGTGCACTACAGCAGAGGTAAACCTGTCACTGTTTAGATCTGACCATGAACTATTCACTGATGATTCCTTCTCCCAACCATCTCCCCCACCCAAGGAAAACACAGTGAATACCTTTCCTACAGCTAAATTCACAGTACTAATGACAGAGGTGGAAGGGTTCACAGCCCCCATGCTCAGGGATGTCACTGCTCAAGATACAGATAGAATTATGAATGCACTCTATACAAGGATGTATGGATCGTGCCATCAATGATAAACCAGGACTAGCTACTCCTACAGAAGGACACCAGTTTGCTGAACCCCTGCATTATGCAGGCTATACAACAGAAGTAGTACAGTAGTCCAGAACAACAGCAAATCCCAAGACATGCAGACATCCGTGAACTGTATTAGCAAGATACTTATGTTAATCATGTAATCATCCAAGGCTGACATCCACAGGTAAATAGGCATGGATTCAGAATATGACCACAAAGGTTTCTTTGGCTATGTCAAGGATGTAAGCAGTAATACACAGATTTTCACTGTGCTGGTGCAATATTGCACTGAATATACTGACCCTACTGATATCACCAACACACTTGATGATACATTCGGAGCAAGCTTCACTCCCTACTGGGCCCACAACAATACCCAAAACATATAGTATCCCAGACATCTGAGACATACAGTTGGTAATGGACCTTTCAAATGGCATGACAGAGCATCAATGGAGGCAGATGGTGTCCCAGACTGCATCCTGCAGACACTACAAGACAAAGTGACACCCCCGCCTAATATAGTAATTCGACATCAGCCTCTACACAGGCTACATGGCCATTCACTGGCACATGGCAACAGTTATTACACTCCATGAAGGTGGTGACAAAACTGACCATGGTAACTACCACCTCATAGGCCTGAGTAGCCTGATCTGCACGGTTATGGAGTGCATCCTCATGGCACTCATTAACATAGACAATGGTAACCTCCAGACTCTTGACCCAACCCAGGTCACCTTGATTGAGTGCAGATCATGCCTACTGAACCAGTTTGACATCTTACAGCCACCTAGACTTTAGGTGTGGGTTGTGGTAGTTCACACATACTACCTGGACCTTGCCAAGGGTTTTGACACCATTCCTCATTCAGGTATTATTTCTACACTCACCAGCCAGTACATACACCCATAAATCCAGGTTGGTTTGCCAACAAGCTTACACACAGAACCCACATGGTAAGCCTAGCAGCCTCCAGGTCCATCTCTTGACCAGTCACAACTGGTGTCCCACAGGACTCAGTCCTGCGACCCCTACTGTTTGCCATATACTTCTCAGAGATATGGGCTAACACAGGTGGACTACAGCAGGACATGTTTGGTGATTACTGCAGACTGAAAGCCATAACTGACAGTCCAGCTGTCACAGATGTCCTTCAAGGGGCCTCATATAGACCAACAAAGGGTGTCAGAGTGATGGTCTCCAGCTAAAGACCACATACTGCATGGCCATTCTATTTTGAGAAACTACGCATGCATATATTAACACATGAGTGGCAGACAGTATAATTCAGACGACATAATTGGTATGTGGGGACTACATTACATAGTGATCTCTCTTTTGACAGTCATATGTGCGAAGTAGTTAGAACATCCATCTATGTAGGCCATCTGATTACTTAAGGGTTCACATCTAAACAGACTTAGGTTATTGTGCCCCTTTACTCATCAGTCATCAATCCCGTCAGCGAGTATGATAACCCATTTTGGATGCACCTCAGAAGACACATCTGACAGCTGGAAGGGCCACGAGCATACCTTGCATAGAGGGATAATGCCCTCAGACATGCGTCCTATGCTGCCAGCCTGCATAAACTCATGCATTACTCAGTGGCATCTCATTTACTCAGAGATGATATTTCATGGCCAACAAAGCTGTGTCCACGTCAGGCTTAATGGATATGCTCCAGAGCCATGGACAAGGGTAAGGTGGTCCACACAGCCTATCTAGACCTTGCCAAGGCCTTTGATACCATCCCCCACTCTGGAATCATAGATAAACTTACTAAGCTGGGCATTAATCCCTACATCACCCAATGGGTTGCTAACTGGCTTACTGATAGAACCCACACTGTAAAAGTAGCCGACTCCAAATCCAGCTCCGGACAAGTGACAAGTGGAGTACCTCAGGGTTCAGTCCTGGGACCGCTCTTGTTTGGCATCTACTTCTCTGAAGTACAGGCCAACACTAAGGGACTCTGGATAACAAAGTTTGCAGATGACTGCAAACTGGGAGGCATTATTGAATCCCCAAATGATGTGGATACTCTACAAAAGGGCCTTACAGAAATAGATGCTTGGTGCCAGAGTCATGGGCTCAAGCTCAATGCCAAGAAATGTATAGTTATCCCCTTTGGGAAAAAACATGTATCCGTGAATTACCATATTGGTGGCAGTACACTAAACACTGAAAGTTTGAAAAGAGACTTAGGGACACAGGTGGACAGTGGTCTCAACTTCGATAACCAGATCGCCACAACAGTCAGGAAATCCTTCTATGTGGCACACCTCATCACTAAGGGCTTTTCATCCAGAAAAAAGGAGGTCATTGTCCCACTGTACTCATCCCTCATTAGACCCATTATAGAATACAATGCCCCATTTGGTATGTACCTCTCAAGACATCTGCAACAACTGGAAAGGCCACAGAAATACCTCACTAAAATAATCACAGGCCTAAAGCAGATGCCCTACGCTGACCGCCTTAAAAAACTTCAGCTATACTCTGTCGCATATCGTCTACTCAGAGGCGATCTTTGCTTAACATACAAGGCCATGTCAAACCCAGAGCTGTTGGACATGCTACACTTAAAAAAATCCCAATCCCTCAGAGCCACACGCTCCAGGGATCTAAACCTTGTCATCACAATAAACAAAACATGCTGGAGGGATAGGTTCCTGACCCAGAGACTCCCCAGACTCTGGAATAGATTGCCCATACATGTCAAGAAGAGTGCCTATTTGGTCCTCTTCAAAAGGTACCTTGACGATTGGATGGGAGAAAGGAAATTCACCCCGGGGATCACGTCAGTCACCCTGCTAGACAGGGGTCCAGGGAAGTAAATAGTGTGGGAAGAAATAGCCAGGGAATTGTTATGGCTAGGCTTGCATAGGCCCTAGGGCTGATAGCCTAGTACCAACCTATGAACCTATGAACCTATGGGAATCCATGTCACAGTGAACCACACACTGTAATGAACTACACCTTGCCACAACCATAATTGGAAGATGCTGGAGTGACAGATTCCTGTCACGGGTACTCCCCATTATTTGGAACTACATCCCTGATTACATTATACGGAACCCCCTCACTAACACTCCAGGGAATCCTTGCAGAGTGGGTGGGGAACAGTGGATACACCCCAGGGATCCCGCATTTGGCTCTGCTCCACAGAGGGACAGTTAGTTAATCAATGGGGTGGAGACAGCAGCCACATTTTGGCTATGCTTATGACTGGCCTCAGGCAGTTAAGCATGTACCTACCTATGTATCTATGAACCTATACATACAGTATTGACACATGCTGATAGCTTAATTTACTGTTCAGGTACTGACTTACCTTGTGCCAATGGCAGTTGTGTGTACAATAGTTGAGGGCTGCCTCTGTAGGATGCACACAGTAGACCACCTATACATGACAATTTACAGGTGGTTGTGTGTGTGTGCCATCCATGTTTGCTGTGTGTGCAGGTGGAGAAGGGTGTCAGTCCTTAGGTGCCTACACTGTCAGTGTGTGTGCTATACGTTCTCTCTTTGCCAAGGCATGGGCATACTTGGCACTCCTCCATCTGCCTACCAGGGCTGGCACAGGGTGTTCATGGTCTGAGTCTCTCTGTGCCTGTGGGGCCCTTGGCAATGGTGGTGGGCTGTGAGGGCCTTCACCATTCTGTCCCTGCTGCAGCTGTTTCCGCAGGATCATATTGTGTAGCATGGCACATACTATGAAGATGTGGGCACACGTGTCTGGAGAGTACTGCAAGGCTCCATCAGATATGTCCAAGCAATGGAACCATGATTTCAGCATCCCAAACACATGCTCTATGATGATTCTGGTTTCTACGTGTGCCTCATTATGGCATTCTTGTGTGGCTGTGTGTGCATTTCTAATGGGAGTCATCATCCACGGTTCCAGTGCATAGCCAGCATCCCCCACCAGGTGGCCATATGGGATGTCCCCCCTGGCAAATACCTGATGCAGCTGTGAGGCATGCCAGATGTGGGAGTCATAATAGCTTCCAGGGCTGCCAACACACATATCTATGATAATGCCCTGGGCATTGCACATGACCTGGCAGTTGATGGAGGGGTATCCCTTGCAGTTTATGTAGCGCCTACCCTGCTCACCGGGTGGTGTCTTGATATGTATGTGTGTGCAGTCTATTGCACCCAGTATCTCCAGGTAGTGTGCCACATGGTGGAAGAGACGCATATTGCTGGCCAACTCCTCCTGCATTCAGGGGAAGTATATGTGCTCATTGGCATGTGGTAACATGGCATCGAGGAACTGGTGGAGTACCCTGGATGCTGATTCCTGTGAGATCCACATGATATCCCCAGTTGGCTTTTGAAAGGTACCTGTGGCTAGTATTCTCAAGCTTACACATACCTTTGTGTCCACTGGGATGGGTTCCTCTCTGTTTTTTCTGGCTCTGAGGCATGGCCGGCACAGCTCAACAAGTTGCTGCATGGTGTCCCTGTCCACCCTGTAATGCTCTACTATCTCCAGATCATGTAGCCCCTGGCAGGTTACCCTGGGTCTGAACACTCTTCTCCTCCTCCGTTGCATGAGATGGTTGTCAGCATCATCCACCACATCACTGTCAGTCTCCAACACATGCTGGTGAATCAAAGCTATGGTAGCCCCTAACATGTACATATTAAAAGTTCCCTGTATATATTCACCAATGATGCAGAGTGTCTGGGAATACACAAGTGTGTGTGTGTGTGTGGGGGGGGGGCTTTCACACTTTATACTATTGTGCAATGGATGCTGCTGGTGTAATTGGGTGTGTATGTGCAATTCCAGCTGCAGGGTATCTTAATTATGGGTTTTACAGCAGGTACTGCTATTGTGGGGCCCTTGGTGTTGACTTACGCTTGGCTGCCATGATTCATCTATTGCCCTTTACTTCACTTTTCAACCCGATTCCCCTCTCATTGTCAGGCATGCATCCAGCTGCCTGCTTTCTTGTTTTGTACTTTCCCAACCCAGGATTGTGTTGTGAAATATGTTATGTAGTTGATCTACTGCAAGTTTGCTTTGTTCTGCTGTGACAGTTCTCTTTTCTTTGCAGTATGGCGCCTCCCCTTTCCTGTTCTGCAGGTAGCTGCTAGCAGCCTTGTTAGCTGTTGTCAGTGGCCCACTGTGAGTTCCTAGGTGTTAATTACTCATTTGTACTCCAATTACCATGCTGCAGCATTTCCTTATTGTCTTCCTGTATCCTTCCTGTTTCAGCTATGGTGCGTGCCATGCACAGATGTTTACTGGGTTTTGAGAGTGTTTTCATCCACGTTCACATGCATTTTTGGTTACCTTGTGTGCTCTCAGCTAAGCTAAGCTATGGCTACTTCCACACCCCTATCCTGCAGCTTTGCTTAGCAACAGGCAACCTGAATTAGCAATGCTCCAATGTGCTTACAGTTAAATTGGCGCACTCCTCTCTTGATGTCATGTTTATCTCCAGGCTATACCTCGGTGTTGTACCACTATGCTGTGTGGTACATCCTTACGCTGGGATTTTGTGATTCAGTATTACTTGATTCATTTGCATGGCATTGACTACTAATTCCTAGTTACCACGCAGGACACTGTCACACACCCTTAGCAACCCTTGCGCCATGGTTGTGGTGTAGCATGCATGCTATTGACTATTATGGGAATTCATGAATTGTGTTACATTGCAGTTTATGACATATAAATATATTTTCATTGCAATCCCATTTGCGCACCGATGCACTGTGATTTAGCTTTGCATTAGTGTGGCCATGACATTAAATGTTATTTTTTATGTGTTGTGCATGCTTTTTTATGCCATTGGCTATATATTTATCCATTGACATATATTAACAATATAATACGTAAGTTTGGTCCGCTTTCATGGCTCCGACTTTATGTTTGAAAAAATGTAAACCGTTTTTTTTTTTTTGGTTTGTTTGGTTTACATTTCTGCATGCTTACGCTACGCCTGCACCACTTCATGAATTGCTATATACCTTCATTTGCATGCTACACTGCTGCGCATGGGGTAATTAGCATACATGCACTGGGAGCTGCGCAGCTCTGGCAAATGCTGATTATGCATGTGGAAACAGCTTGTACCTGAATCATTCGGCGGCCATATTTGGCATTAGATCACCGATGCTATGCCTGCGCCTGGCGCAAGCTTCATGAATCCTGGGGACACACTTACATAACATGAGTATTTGTGCATGTGAGTGTGTTTATAGCAAGAGCTTTTATTGACATTTTTAATTTTCTTCAAGAGAAAATTTCACAGAACAATCATGTCTTTAATCCATTTTTCACCAAATGAAAAGTTTGAGAGTTGCCCATAACCATTTTGCTTTCAGCCCTCCATCATATTCTCTGTAATAACTCTGATGTTTCAAGTATGCTGAGGCTTCAGGGTCAGCAAAGGTTAGCAGTGTACCAGCTAGATAGTATTCTTTGCCTATGGTCTGGGTGGGAATTACTCTGGCACTAACTGCACTGCAACCTCCACTGTCATGTAGCAGAGCAGATAATGTCTGGGGAAAGGAAACATGTCTATGAAAAGGAACACAGACATTGTGTGGTACTCATGGTCATTACACATAAGTCTAACAGCAATCTTCCCCGTCCCCACATTAGTACAGCTAAGATACAATTCCTAGAGGCTGTTTGTACTCAAGCATGACAGCCTTAAATACATTTATGTAAATGATGGATTAATCAGATTATAATGCGATATGTTGTAGAACTTCTCATACAAATATGGTCCCTTACTGCCTATTTGCATTTCCATGCCATCTGAATATGCGATATAAAATACAAAATCGCACCTTTATCAAAGATGCTTGGATTTGTTGCCACCATGCTTGCTTCCCAGTATAAGCTGCTAGTCTTGGCTAAGCCAAACTTGGTTGTATTCATTAGTGCTCAACAGTCAAAAAGGTGAAGATATACACAAAGGGTAACTCATTGCAGTTCTGATAGTCAGGAAATTCTTGATAGATTTAGAGCAGGCAGGGACATTTTAAGGACTTTAGTGAGCATGTATGGTCCACAGACAAGAGCTGGGAGGATGCATGGCCTTCCTATCCCTGTGGATACTAAGCAAGGTATAACCCTCACTATACTTGTCACAAGGACCTTCCAGGGACAGAATGTACACACTGGGTATTTGTCAGGTTTCTGTCATGGGTATACTTCAGCAGTTCCTCAATATACTCTTGGAATGTATGGATAAGTACATCTATTTCCATGTGCCACCTTAGGATTGAAACAAAATCATATGTGTCTTTTATAAGGTGGCATGTTTCCCTGAGGTGCTTGATTTGATAGCTTGCACCCTTGTTGCCATTAGAGACCCATCAGGAGCACAGAGCCAGCATTACTGCAATATGAAGAGCTACCATTCCATCAACTGCCAAGTACTGTGGGATGCATGTAGGTGCATCACCAACACCCACATATTTTCCTAACATCCTGAGCACTGTCCCATATCTGGCACACTACTGCCTCTTCCTGCATGTTCCAATGTTCCATTGTCACCTTGTTGGTAAGTAGAAATTTTAATTTTAATCATCTAATTAGTTATTCTTAGTAAAAGTTACAGCTTAATACTAAATCACCCTTCCTGTTTCGTGTCCCTCTCCCCTTTTTCTCTTTCTTTCTTGCATTTTCATGAGTGATGCAGGCTATCCCTGGAACCCTGGCTCATGACCTGTGTGAGGAATCTAACAGGAGCTGCATAATAAAGGCATTACACCATCCTGTCACAGACAATTGTCACTGAGAGCATGTTGGCAAGCCTAAAGTGTTTCTATTGCCTGGATTAGTCTGAGAAACCAATCAGTATGACCCTGCTACTGAATGCAGGATGTTTACCACCTGTTGCATTCTGCACAATATGATCATGTGCCAGTCTGGTGGTGAACTGTTCAAATAAATAAAATAAATAAATAAATACAATGATTTCACTTCTGCTTCCATTACAGGTCCTAGAACAATTGAAGATATTGTTGGTGGCCAGCCGACAGTGGTTGTAAAGGACCCCATGTAGCAGGTTTTACATGGTAAACAGCTGCACAGGTAAAGAGGTGGTGTCTACTCCACGACTGTGGGTGAGGACATTCAGGTTAGTCTTTTCTTATTATAAAAACACATAGAATTTAACCGAAGCATGCAATGCTATTTGTGGGTTATGCTGTGTGATACATCATCAGACAGTCCGTCTTATGTTTAAATATTTTTTTTTAATTTTCTACATTACAGTTACTCATACAGTATACACATTTGACTGTTTATAATGGTTATGCCTGACTGATCACTGAGATCTGTGCACGGAGTAGAACTGTCATATAAGGAATAAGCTCACTTTGCACTGTTTTGATGAATGAGTTTCACGTTTAAATATGCACATATTGCTTCTGCTGTAAAGTTCAGTAATGTAGAATTGTTATTGCAGTACTTGATTGAACTGATGAAACAAACTGTAAGCTATGAAACATGTAATGCTGTTTTATTCCAACTTGCATTTTCATGAGTTGATATCTGGAAGAGGAAAGGAAAACATATGACATTTCTATGTTTTAAGACATGTTTCCCACTTCTAATTTTGTTAAACAAGAAGTATTTTTAAGTAAGATATTGCACATCAGATGTATTCATCTGTCTTGGACCCACCCCTGTGTCATCAGCAGTAATATCAATCATCATGTGTGCAGTGCTGAAGATGAACTGGCAACAGTGCTAAAGATGATGGCAGGATGACTGTTAGACATATTATCTGTTTTTCAGAGTGTGTGTTAGGCTGTTACTAGTGTGTATTATTTATATCTGTTTCTCCCACCTTCATTTTTATGGATTTTTCATTTTTTTTTTTTAATTTTCATTTGCATAACACTGTCAGCATTCGCATTATATAACCGAGACTTAAAATAATGAATGAGCCCTTAATGGTGTTAAACATTACACTCTCCTAATTAGTCCTCTATCCTTTCTTTCCTCATTTGATCTTTACTTGTATTGTAAGAAATACCATTAGTCAACTAAAATACATTCTGATGAAAAGCTTGTTAGTGCCGAAATGCATTGTACACAAATTTTCATTCCATGTACCATAATCCTAGTTTTATACATTTTTTTATTTTTATTATATTACATTTTTAAACAGTAACATTAGTGGACTGAAACACATGCTATTGACCTGAGATACGACATGCTGTCATTACCTGCAGTGCTAATTTTGACTTAGAGTAGGCCAAGGTCAAAGGTCAAATATATTCTACATGGCATCCCCTAAAGATAGGATTGGTGATGATGCCAGTGGTCATGAGGAAATGCTGGCATGTGAGTTTGATGATGATTTGCTGTGATGACATGACCTGCTGGACACAGGTGATCCTACAGACATAGATCTGACAGTGCTGTATAACCAAGGCTGCAAATTAGAGGTTCTGTTATATGTAGAGGAATTCTGTAGAGGTCTGGACAAATTCCGTTGTCTTAGTTCTTTCCTACTATTTCCACAACTTCCCTAAGGAGCACTTGTAGTATGATGTGATATGCTCCCATGTGCCTGGACAGTACTCCATCCTCTTCCCCATCCACAAATGACTCCCTCTTGACCTATGTAGGTCCTGACTAGAGAATGCCTAAAGGCAGAAATGGTTGCTATGTGTGGCAGAACACTATGCATGAGTGTGACCATGGCATTATCCTTAA
>NC_056725.1:227300004-227550004 GCF_019279795.1 Protopterus annectens | reverse complement strand
ATACAAAATGTGCACACCAACAATGAGTAAAATTCATGTGTATATTAAATATAAAATGTATAAATATGTATAATATATAAATATTAAATAAATAAGTAAATATATACATATATAAAAATGTGTGTTGAAATGTATGAAAATGTATATTGTATATGCTGAAATAAACATCCTAAATGTGCCACTAAATGTTCAAAACTTTAACCTGATATTTTCACTGGTTAAAATATTTTCCAAACAATTTATTTATAATTTAGCAGCTCTCATCTTTAAAATTGGCACTGTGGATAGATGTTCATTAACTCCTGGGTGCTTATTAGCCTCCAACACCAACTGCTAAAAAAGCTCCCTCACATCTATTCTTGTTTCCCATGCACCACCCCTAGGGTCAGGGACTATCTTTTCCAAAACAAAAAATGCCCACTTGGAATTTTTACAGTCCGTGTGTTTGCATAATTCATTATTATGATCCTGTGTCCTTACAGCATTCATATGTTCATGATGCAGCATAAATATCACTAATCATTAAATGAGAACATATTTAAAAGGGATTTTAGTTTCACAAGAATTTAATTTGTAACCTGAATAAGAACTAAAGCACAAACGTTGTCTTTACTTACTGGAACAGAGATCAAATGGTAATTAAAAGTGAACAGGAAGGCAAAAACATAATGATAAATCTTTCATTAAAATTTTCCAAGTGAGATAACTGCACAGTGGGTCCTGATATTTTAAGCAATTACTTCAGGATATAATGTAAACAACTATGAGGGCAAAGGACCTATTTTCTTAGCATCATATACTACATACTCTTTCTACACAGATTTGGCAAGAGACCCACTACGCATAGAAGATAATGCTCAAAACTCCTGGCTGAATATAAATGCCTTCTTTATTGCCTGCTGGAGGAAGTCTCACATATCAAAGGTGAAAAAGTTTCTATTCAGACATGCAGATGCTTCCTCAATATGACACAACAACAGATAACTGTATGCTGATGAAATAAAAATATAAAGCTGCTATTATAAACCTAAATGCAAACTGATCCAGATATTTCAAGGTCAGGTGATGTGTTTAAGGCAAAAAACAACAAAATTGCAGCCATCTTGTTGTCAACCTTAGTAATAATTATAAGACGGATGCAACATTAGATTATTCTTCCTGGGTTTCGGAGTAAGTGGCATAACAGACTATTTCCACATGAATGTAGATGCCGTTTCCTCAATTTCATATAAAGCTAAATGAAACAATCTGGGCCAGAAGTACTTTAAGATTTGGTGAAGATGTCATTTATTTTAATTCAGATATGGTAGTTGTTGGTGCATTAACAGCAATCGTCTGAGTTTGCGACATGAGCAGAGTAATCAGAGAACTTCAGTCTTGCATAACAATTAGTACAATGTACAAACTCTGAAGAAGAAAAATGTTACTTAAAGTTATTCATATAAATGAATATGAATATTCATGATAACAATTACCAGATTTACTTAATGTTGTATCCCTGGAAGATACGTCTGATTTTAAGCTATGAAAACAAGACAGTGTATATGCGTAGGGTTTGTTAAGTGTGAACATTTCTTTAACCATAATAAAGAAAGATAACTTTAACATCATTATTTAGTGAATGTATGACTTTCTTTAGTTAAGATGACTGTAAAACTTGGACTTCAGAGCTTTAGGTGTAGGTAACATTTTTAACTGTTTCAATTGTTCCATGAGAGATCTCACAATAATATTTTTAACTTTTGTCAGAATGATTATAAACTACAAATAAACTTTTGAAATGGCTACTAACATCATGAGAGCTTTACTGTGATTCCCAAGTACTGAGTCAAAACCTTGTGACATGCATAGGCCAATAGGATTACACATTTTATGAAGATATACTAGAGTATATCAAACTCCTTCTCTGCCCTTATTTCCATACTCATCAGTTTCCATTCAATTGTGGCAAACGCAACTACTGCTCTTATGCTGTCAAATAAAACAGAACGTGAGGCTTAGTTAGATTCGTTGTTGCTAGGTTATCTGTAAAATATTATCTGCCAGAATATCCATAAACCATAGGCTTTGAAAGTGCAATAGGTTTAACCTTCATATGTAGAACAGTTTGATCCCTGAACTGGCAGTGTTGTCTAATACAGCCTTTTAGTAAAGGGAAAAAAATACTGATCTAGTAGAGTAGAATCCATCAAGCAGAAGTTTAGCAACAAAAATAGTTCAAGAGAAGCTCAAGGGTTCAGCCCAGTATAAGAGTGGATCCAATATAAGCTCTGAGGGCTGCATTATCTGCTTTATGCAACTCCTCAGGTTGTTGAGTAGGTGGCTGCATTTGTTTGTATTTTTATAGGTGAATGCAGTACAGGCATGCAGAATCAAATGTAATGCCCATAAGTAAAGTGCAGTCACCTGCTAGAACTGTAGAGTCAGCTATGTGTCCACTAAATATAGCACCAAACTTTTGTAGCACACATGTTGGTTACCAGAATGAAAATGATTCACTGAGACTAGAGTATAACTGACACAAAGACATCTGCATAAGTGACCAATATAGCACAATGTTCATCATGGTGAATACAAGTGAGGATAGTCAAATGCATAAGATTGGGCTTTATTGTGATAACTGTCATTTTACTATTACTGCAAAAGAAGACAGAGGCCAGAAACAGAGAGCTTGATGCAATTTTGTATTTACTAGGAGCTATGTATGCCTTTTAAATGAATAATTAATTAGATAAATGAGTTTTTAGTTACCTCTGTCTTAAACATGGATTTGTGATGCTACTAACATTGACAAAAAAAAAGATTATACTCTATCTAGCTATGCATGTAATGTGGATCTGGCATTGATGCAAAATAACTGCAGCAAGGAAAGGTAAAACCGAACCAATATCCTTGTATTTGGATTTCACATTGAATCCAGTGATAAAGAATGTAAAGTTTTATTTAAAACATTCATGTATTTTTACACAGTTTGAGCTCATATGAGCTTATAGATACAGAGTTGATTTAATTGCTATAACTGTTGAATCTTAAACCACAGGATGTAGGAATAGACTTGTTAACTGCACCCAAGTAAATTTACAAGCTTAATTAAAAATGACAATACCATTTTTGATAAGGATTCTTTTTCCATCAGGATAGGGGTGTAGTTATGGAAACAGGAGTATCCCTTGCATTTCATAATTTAGCATTGAACTGAGGAAAAATTGATTTTTTAGCAAAATGCACACAATATAAATATCTTTCACTGTGTAAAAGGTGTATAAGAAATTTATTTTTAATTTGGAATAATACATTTGAAATATTTTTACATTTTGCATTAAACAATTTTTGTATAAAAGTTAATTTTTAGATGTGAAAATTGAACTGGATCTAGTTATTAAATAATTTTCAAGAGATATTTATAGAAAAAAATAATTAGGTTCAATGAAATACATTTCAGAAGTCACCGACCCAGGTATATTAAGTGGAACATGGTAAGGGATGATTCATTAGATTAGTCAGATTGGTTAATGATGACAACAAATTTGAAGATTAAGCTAATATTGTAGTTTAGCCTTTTTTGATAGTGGTTATTTGATGTCCAAAATGTTACATATGGAAAAAGAAGTTAAAGATAATGTATGGATATGATTCATCCTCATTCTTTGTTTTAAACTTAATCAGAAGAAAGACAATTTTTCATTTATGTGGTCATTTCCATTACTCTTGAGTTTGGATGTGAGCAATATCAAACAGTTACTACAGATGAATGGAAATTATTGAATATGAGTCATAGGTGCAAAACAAAAAATGTGTATCTAAAATAACTTTTAATCATAAGGAAACATTTGAAAAAGTATTATTAAAAACATATTTAAAAATGCTTGATAACAAAGTTACATGTACATTTCCGTGTAATGGTTGTAAAAGTTGTTAGCTTATCGATGCCCTGGTTTGAAATCAATATGTATAGATAAAGAGGTTTTAGGAATGGAAAGCTTTTATGCAATACTTAGGGGTGATGTATGTTGTTGAGTGGTGCAACTGCAAAAGCTTCTACACGAAAAAAGGCACAAGGAAGCTCTTGTAGAAAACAAATGAATACAGATTAGCAATCAAAAATAAATATCAGACTAATGTCCTTGCAAAACATATTGGTAGTTATACAAATTTTAGGACATTTCTATTTTTTAGATCATTTAGAAAATGAAATAAGAAGATGTTTTTAGCAATTAAATGGAAATAATGGAGGTTAGATGGCAAATTTTGTTGGCTGCAGATAAAAGTCCTGTGTTGAATGATACACTCAATATTAAATGTATTTTAAAAAGATGTTCTTTAAAATGAGCTGCATATCCCTAATAGATTTTGATGTGTAGTTTTTATGTAATATTTTATATATTTATTTTTCATAATATTTGAAATATTGGTTTGCACTATCTTACAGTGATTTGAATGGTCATTTGGTGAATTGTGAGATGATTTTTCTGAAATGATTTTAGTCTTTAAATTCATAGAAATTATAACTGTAGTTTTGAAGAATTCCTTGTGTAGATAAAGAACAAAAGAGCTAAACATACACCTATCTTACAGCTGATAAGCTATGACTTTTTTAGCAGTTAATTTCACACTTTTCTTTGTATACTGCAATGTACTTGGTTTAAAGAATCCTAGAACTCAAACAATGGTGTCCTGAAAAAAAAAAGAATAAGTAATAAGCAATGATGATAAGTGATGCATCTCCAGAGCTTAACCATTTATAGATCTTACAACTGCACCAGTGATGCAGAAATCTTTTTTATATATATATGTATATAAAGGTAGTAATCATAACATAGGGGTATTGCCCTTTAAAAGCAACTACTAAATGTGGTCAAGGCACATTTGTTCAAGACATTTGTCCTTGCTGCCACTCGCTTATTTGGAAAGTGTTCTAACTCCAAGAAACTCAATCACTGTAATACTAACTATCCCTACAAGAGCCTTAAACATTAACCTAAAAACTCTCATCCAGTCCCTAACCCTAAAATGCCCTTTCCCTCTCTAAACCTAATGTCCCAAGCACTCCCTAAACCTGAAGTCTCCTTTCCACTCCCATTCCAGTTCACTCTCTGAACCTAAAATCCCCATCACCTCTGGTCCACAATTGCTCCATAAACCTAATCCTAAAGTCCCTATTTACTCCCTAAATCTAAAATTCCATTTCCAACTCCACAAACTTAAACTCCAGATTAGTGCCTAAATCTAAATCCCCTTCACCCTCCCTAAATCAAGCATCTGCCTTCCTGCTCCCCTTTCTCATTTATCTGTTTCATGGCAAGCACTTACTTCTATCCATCTCATAGTTCTGGCAGCTGCATGGCTGAACTCAATTTCAAGTTCAAGCACGAGCAGCTGGTCGGTTGAGGTAGCAGCTGTTCATGTCTCTGGCTATGAGTTACTGAAGCAGCTGGGGCTGAATTAGATGTAGTAGGTCTGACCACCATCATAGACTACAGCTTGTGATTATGATGTTCAGTCAGCTTATTGTTATGCAAAGTCAGCAAACATCCGGGCTACAGGATGGCAAAAGTAGCAAATATATCGGCCCATGTGTAGTCAGGTGAAACTTGTACACCCGATTCAGCATTAAGTGAGTGGACAAAAGGAGTCATGGACAGTATATGGGAAAAAAATTCCTTGTTGGTTTATAGGGAGAGACAATTTTTAATATAAGCTTCAATGGTAGTCCCATATATGTATATATATGCACTGTAGTCCCACATTAGCTACTGTCACCAAGATATCAATTGTCTCAAGCCTGCTAAAGATTACAGGCTGAAGGACCATCATTATATTTTACAGTTATAAAAAAGAAGTAGTTCATTAACTACCTTGTATGACAGAATATAACACAAAGGCTACATGCATGAATGAACACATGCGAGAATCTTCCATAGTTTATAGCATAAAATATAACTCTAAACAGAACACACAATGATTTCCATAAAACAGTACTGCATTATAGAGACAAAGTAATTATTGTCACACTGTGAGAATAAATGTAAGATTATTCTGTACACTTCTATGCATTGTTTTCTCTTCCAGACTTATTAAAGGGCAAATGGTATTCATACACTGTTAACAACAATATGTTTTCTAATACTGTACATACTTTTATACAAAATGCTTTCTCTTTTTCCATGTTTTTCTTTTGTATTCCATGTATGTATGTGTTTTAGTAGCTTTCTCCCCAGGACTCCTCTGAAAAGGTAAATAAAAAGATAAAAATAAAGTTGCATTAATAGGCAAGATGCTGTTAACTTCTTATGAATGTATGCATATTCAGATGTTATTAGCTTGTGTATGGTGACCATGAAGCCCAGGTGGAGAATAAAAAGCTAAAGGACTATTTCAGTAAAGTTGAATGGACATATCTAATCAGCAGAGAGGTAAAGAGCAAAACATGTCTAACAACTCAACAAACCTTGTTGTCTGATGTGATTATTCCACATGCCTCTTTATTAACAGAAAAAAGTACAATGTCTGCATGATGTGTACATGAAAAAAATGTGTAGGGCTTACTGAATTCCCCCCAAGGTCCTTTTAACTATCCACTTCCAATGCATGGCTCCACTGTGCCACTATGCAAATGTCATTTTATTACCCTTTAGTAAAACAGGCATATGATATATGAACCATGGCCATTATGCATGTATTCCTTGCTTTCTTGATTATTCTACCTAAAGCTCAAAATTATAATTATATTTATTTTTACTGATATTAATTGAGTGGTTGTTAAACCTTTTAAATACTGTCACCATTGCTTGTTGTATTCACATACCATATATAGAATTACATACTTCACTTTCCTGATGAAATTTAACTCATGGAGAATAAACATTACAAAACATCAGGAAGAATATAAACTGTAATCTAGAATGAGTCTGGTAATATCCTGACAAAGCACCACAAAATGTCAATAGCTATACATAGTGCAATAGTAAAGAAATGCACTCTACACCAAGTCTGATAATATCTACACATTCCCCCAGATTCTGCAAGCCCTGCACTACATGCAGGACTAGTGCCAGAGCTCCAGCAGACAATATGTCTGCCGTGCAATCCAGGAATAACCTCTAGGGGTGTGCATGAGTACTCCTGCATTAGTCCTGCATGGACATAGCCCCTGTATGTAAATTACCCCATTTGCAGGAGAAATCCATGCAAATGGGGTGAATTTGCAATCCAGGAAGCTGGGAACCGGCCGTGCAGGACTAGTGTAATCTGCAGAAATGTACTCCGCCAGTAACAGAGTACATTTCTGCAAATTACAAAACGGATTCATGACAGCTCCAAATAAAGGGTGGATATCATGTAGAAAGCATGCCAAAAACCAACTATAAGGCCATTGGCATGGAAAACACTTGAAAAAAAAATTTTTTTTTTAGCCAATGTTGGCTGTTTAAGTGTAGGGCAGCGATGCGCAAATGGGATCAGGGGGAAAATAAGAAGAAATACCTTAAATAAGCATGCTAACCAAAATCACTATTCTGCCATTATACTGAATGGCAGACAGGAGACAACATGGCCAGTGAATAGTGATTGCTAAGGGAGGAGGCTCAGTGTGGGACATATAACTATGCATTAGCAGGCAATTCTATGCAAATGAGGGGAATGATAGTGAATCCCAGACTTCCCCTGAATGCTAGGCAGCTCCCAACAGTGTAAGAGCATGAATAGCTTAGTGCAAGCCTAGGAGTTAGCTGACATCATAGGGGGTGTGTCAGACATACTGTAAGCGGATTGAAGCTCTGTGGCAAGGTTAGCTCTTAGCTTAGCACAGCTAAGCAAGGGTGTGTGTCTGCAGCTGCCTAGCACTCTTTACATTGCCTAAGCAGGTGTGTGTGCCATGCACCGGGGTTTAAAAGGGGGAAAAAAAGTAAACCAGGAAATAGCAGCTCTGTGCACATTTGAGCACTGTGTTTGTGTGGAGCGCCCCCGTGCTTAAACAGTAAGGCAATGGGAAGGCAAAACAGAAGTAGGAAGCTAATCTAGGAGAACTAGTATAGCTGGCAGGTGAAATGTATCAGAATCAGCCAATTACACAGGTAGCAGACCAGCCCAGCTCAGAACACTACTATAAACCATGCAAACACCTTTCCTTCTGGTTTTTCCCATACTCTACACCACCGGTGTATACAAGCATGGAAGTTTTAACAAACAAAACAACAAAATGATAGGGGCTGCAATAGCTATCATACAACAGTATGTGAAAGAGGCTGAGGGTGGTGAGGATGTGAATGCTGTTGACCAACCCACAGTGAGGAGACAGAGAAGAGTGTACATACCCAGGGTAACCTACCAGGGGCTACATGCACTGGAGATAGTGGAGCACTATGGTGGACAGGGACCTCTTACAGCAAATTGTCGAGCTGTGCCAGCCACACCTGAAACACAGAACTAACAGAAGGGAACCCATCCCAGTGGATACCAAGGTATGTGTAGGCCTAAGAATACTAGCTACAGGTACCTTCC
This sequence comes from Protopterus annectens, assembly GCF_019279795.1. Lineage (NCBI taxonomy): Eukaryota > Metazoa > Chordata > Ceratodontiformes > Protopteridae > Protopterus > Protopterus annectens. The sequence goes on along the minus strand of NC_056725.1, from coordinate 227,541,505 downwards.
AAAGGCCAACTGGGGATATGATGGGGATCTTACAGGCATCAGCATCCAGGGTACTTCATCAGTTCCTGAATGCCACATCAGCACATGCCGGTGAGCACATATATTTCCCCAATACCCATGAGGAGTTGGCCAGCAATATGCAACTGTTCGACCAAATAGCAGAATAACCTGAGGTAATGTGTGTTATAGACTGCATGCACATATGCATCAAAGCACCACCCGGTGAGCGGGTTAGGGTCTACATCAACCGCAAGGACTTCCCCTCCATCAACTGACAGGTCATGTGCGATGCCCAGGGCATAATAATGAATGTGTGTGCTGGCTGCCCTGGAAGCTATCACTATTCCCACATTTGGCATCTGATGCAGCTGTACCAGAGATTTGCCAATGGGGACAACTTTTACGGTGACCTAGTGGGGGATGCTGGTTACGCACTGGAGCCGTGGCTGATGACACCCATCAGAAATGCACGCACACCTGAACAAGAACTCCATAATGATGCACACGCACAGACCAGAATCATAATAGAGCATGTGTTTGGGATGCTCACATCACGGTTCTGGTGCCTGGACACATCCAGTGGAGCCTTGCAGTACTCACCAACTACATGTACCCAAATTGTCATTGTATGTGCCATGCTACACAATATGATCCTGTGGAAACAGCTGCAGCAGGAACAGCATAGGGCAGGGCCACACAGCCCCCCACCATTGCCAAGGCCTGACTCAGAGGAGGAACAACGTGAGCCTGCCCCAGTAGGCAGAAGGAGGCGTGCCCGGTATATCCTGGCTTTGGCAAAGAGGCAATGCATAGCACATACACTAACACAGGAGAGACCCAGGGAATTACATTTCTCTCTGACAAGCACATACAGTAAAAGGGATGGCAAACATAACACTACCTGTGCTTAACCATGTGTAGGGAGTGTACTATGTGCATCCGACATAGGCAGCCCTGCAGCACCACCCTCAATACTGGCACACCCACAAGTTAAGTCACTCAACCTACCAATTGTCAAATGGAGTAGAATTTGGTGTTACTAGTATCTATGGTATGGATGTGAGCATGCAAGGGAATCAGGAGGCTGAATGGTATGCCAGCAGATATTAGACACCTATAGTGGCACCATGAGATCTGTAACAAACACTGGTGTCACCACTACACAGTGTGACAGAACCCACTTCAGGAAATGTGCTGGGCCACATGTGTGTCCATATGACTCACACATGCCAGTCAGGGAGGTTCACATACCCAACAATAGTCTCAGCCAGCAGGACAGGTGTAGACAAACACAAACAAAGGCTGTGCTTTGACCTCTGAATGATGTATATGGGTAACCTCCCTCCCCAGGCCTACACAGACAGACTACAGCAGGTCAGGCAATGGGATGTTAGTTTTGAAGGGTAGGAAGTCAGCAACTAATATGTAGGTCAATCAAAGCTAAGACCTGCAGTACACTGATATGCCTCAAATCAGCATGATAGGTTAGAATACAGAATGAAATGGAGTACCTATCATACCAGTACAGTCATAGCAAATCTGTACAATGTCAGGTGTGCCCCCCATCCTATGTAGAAATGTAGAAACAGTCAGGTGTGCCCCCCAGTCCTGTGTAGAAATGTAGTGAGAGTCAGGTGTGCCCCCCCAATCCTTTGAAGAAATGTAGAAAAAGTCAGGTGTGCCCCCTCCCCCACTCCTGCGTAGAAATGTAGTAACAGTCAGGTGTGTCCCCCTCCCCCAATCACGTGTAGTAATGTAGAAACAGTGAGGTGTGCTCCCCCCAACCCTACGTAGAAATGTAGTAACAGTCTGGTGTACCCCCCAATCTGATGTACACACATCGTAGCAGTCAGGTGTGCCCCCCCACAACCCCATGTAGAAATGTAGTACATGTATGGTAGGTATAATACCAGTGGAGCACAGATGCACAGAGGTGGCCAAGGTAGCAGGATAGGTTGTAGCATTTGCACAATATGCAGGTATGTGTGTGTGTTAGGTTGGTGTGTGTATCATACTGTGTGAGAGTGGTCAGTATGTATGCATGTTGAGGTAAGACCTGGTGGCCATTGCCCACTACTGTTAATGACAGGGACAAGTCCTCACAACTGCAGTGCCAAAGACAATTCCCACCAGTATAACACGTGCTAGCAGTAAGCCATCATATGGTGGTAATATGTGTCACCATCTGAAAGTCTGAATGGCATGGCTGTTGGGCCAGATATACAAGTAGTACACAGGGGAAAGTACCCCAGACATACAGTATATATTGTGTCACTGTGAAATGAAGACACCCTTGGAATTGTACATACAGGTATGCATCACATTATCTGGTACTGTAGTAGGGGATACTGGTGTTGTCTGCCTGAACACTTGCAGATCTCAAAGGAGGTAGGACTGATGTATTGGGAAACAGCTGATGTACCTGCACATGCCAGCATAACTGGAATGTCCCATGCATATATGTGTGTCAGATGCAAGTAGTGTCCATAGCACACATGCACGAAGCTCACGCAAACACCACCCACAGGTGCCTCTCTGGTCGTATCCCTGCTGTGAGGAATGGGTACAACATGACCCCACCTGTATATGGCAATAGTGAAAGAATGCAGCATGCAGTGCAGGTGTCCCATGCAGGTGTGTCCCTAGCCATATGTAGCACCCTGCCAGCATCCACACCACCTGATCAAGACTGATAGAAGATATTGGCATGAACACCTAGCACACCTACCCTGTCACCCCAGGGAACTATACTGTATGGCAGTGTGAGACTATAGTACTGACAGAATGCAACAACTTGCCACATCTGCCCTGAATCAACACCAAATGGCCCACAGGCCTCTGCCAAGGGTCTGTGCCTCACATGTACTGCCAATGCAAGTTATGTCATGGACACCCAAATAACAACATAACACACTCCACATAAGCCATATGCAAGGCCATGTGGACAAACCACAGTAACATGTCCACCATGTCACACTGCATGAACTCTGGACCAACACCAACACACAGCTGTGATGGGGTAATAACCTTAGGGAAAGTATCAGAGAATGTATGCATAATGTATGGAAGAGGACAGAATAACAGAGGGAGGGGTTGGGAACATGGGCAGCATGGAATGTGCAAGGTCCGACAGAGCTGTGTGCACACACTACCCCTGGTTGCAAACACATAGATGCATGGCTACATACCTGCCCATACACCACAATAGGGGTAATGTTCTGACTCATGGCCCCTGCCTCAGGGTAACCTGTGCAAATCTGTACAGCTGTGAGGTATGGCCACAGCAAGATAAGCCCATACTATCATGTTGATGGATGCACACAAGTATGGGATCCTTGGCCAGCACTGTACAAAGGTGTTGAACCAGATACACAGACCCAGAAGCAAGTGTCTGCAGCTCCCTCTCCAGAATGGCATAACGTACCATGAATATGTAGGTGTCTGCTCACAATACCAGACACAGCTGCAGTCATCCTTGTCCCCCCAAGACATCACTGTGAGCAGGAATGTCCACCTCACAGTACATGAGGACAGAAAACATCAAGGTATATAACAGTACAGATGTCTGAATATCTCTTCTAACAGCAGTACCATGTAGCTGAAGCAGTACAGACGCAATCACCTACAGTACACACTAACCCCTGCACAGTTTGTCCCCATGTTGCCAAATGATTGACGGATACCCTGCAGAAACAGTTTGCTACCTGTAGGTGTACAACACAGAGGTCTGCACTGGAGTACAAACTACCTGGAATCAATCCACACATTCAGTACAGAAGTGCAAACTGGGCATGCTCACAAACTTAGAGAAATGAAGGCAATGTCAGACAACAACATACCGAAAGGACATACTGAGCATCCTCACACTCTTAAACAAATGAAGCCCATGTCTGCAAACAATAGTGGACCATACATATCTGGCAGTTGCAGATGTTAGTGTAGACACTCCTCAGTATGCACCAGTCATGCTTTGCACACACAGTGGATAGGAATACAGACATATATCCAAGGACAACACACTATAATAAGCCAAAAGTAGATGTACATAGATGTGTGGAAGAGAGTGACTGTGACAAGGAGCCATCCATTTTGAGGTCTGTCCCACCCAGCACACAGCCAAATGGCTACAACCACATGAGGTGTAAATGTCACTCACTGTAGTCATTAGCCACCAGTGTCCGTCAGCATACAGACTATGTGATGCAAGTGCTAGCTGTGCAACATGATTGTACAAGGAAGTAGTCATCTAGCAGCTGTATACACGTACCTGTGGAATATAACCCTGTGTGTGTCCGTATGTGGTGTGTCACCCTCTAGATGAATAGGTTATGACCCATACACACACACTGCCCTCCCCATAGCCCTACTGTGACAAGCCTGCTGAGGTCATCCAGTTTGGAATACACCTTTGGGAAATATGTAGCCCAATAATCCCTGTGGCATGTCCTATAACCATGTACTGCTGTAGTGTGATAAACTAGCTAGGTAGGAATTCTAATCCCATACATGGCAACTGTGTGTGTGGGTGTGTTTCTTTACATGTAGACAGCAATGCTGTTTAGGCTAGTCACACTCACTACAATTCAAATGCCCTACTTTGGCAAGGCTGCTGATGTCATTCACTGTGAAATACACCTTTTGGAAAGCTGCAGCCTAGTAATTTCTGTGGCAAGTCCCATAACTGTGTACTGTTGTAGTGTGATAAACTAGTTAGGTAAGAGTTCTAATTCCAGACATGGCAACTGTGTGTGTGTGTGTGTGTGTGTGTGTGTGTGTGTGTGTGTGTGTGTGTGTGTGTGTGTGTGTGTGTGTGTGTGTGTGTGTGTGTGTGTGTGTGTGTGTGTGTGTGTGTGTGTGTGTGTGTGTCTGTGTGTGTCTGTGTGTGTCCCTGTGTGTGTGTGTGTGTGTGTGTGTGTGTGTGTGTGTGTGTGTGTGTCTGTGTGTGTCCCTGTCTATGTAGAGATGAATGCTTTTTAGGCTAGTCACACTCAATACAATTCAAATGCCCTACTTTGGCAAGGCTGCTGATGTCATTCACTGTGAAATACACCTTTCAGAAAGCTGTAGCCAAGTAATCACCGTGGTGTGTCTCATAACTGCATACTGCTGTAATGTAATGTGATAAACTAGTTAGGCAGGAGTTCTAATCCCAGACATTGCAACTGTCTGTGTGTGTCTCTGACTGTGTAGAGAGCATTGCCTTTTTAGGCTAGTCACACTCACGTGGTGCATCCAATTACAGTGTAATGCTGTAGTGTGATATAGAAATCTAGTAGGGGTTCTATTCCCACACATGGCAGGTGTGGATGTGTGTGTGTGTGTGTGCTTCTATGTCTGTGTAGGGAGCAATGCTTTTTATGCTAGTCACACACACTACAATTCAAATGTCCTATTTGGCAATCCTGCTGATGTCATTCACTGTGAAATACACCTCTGGGGAAAAAGTGCTCCAGTAATCGCTGTGACACATCCTATTACAGTGTAATGCTGTAGTGTGATATAGAACACTGATAGGGGTTCAATTCCCACACATGGCAGGCATGGTTGTGTGTGTCTTTATGTCTGTGTAGGGAGCAATGCTTTTTAGGCTAGTCACACGCACTACAATTCAAATGCCCTACTTTGACAATCCTGCTGATGTCAATCACTGTGAAATACACCTTTGTGGAAGAAGTACTTCAGTAATCTCCATGGTGCATCCTATTACAGCGTAATGCTAAAGTGTGGTATAGAACTCTGGTAAGGGTTCTATCCCCCCACATGGCAGGTGTGGATGTTTGTGTGTGTGTCTATGCCTGTGTAGGGAGCAATGCTTTTTAGGCTAGTCACACACACTACAATTCAAATGCCCTACTTTGGCAATCCTGCTGATGTCATTCACTGTGAAATACAACTTTGGGGAAGTAGCACTCCACTAAAGTCCGTGGTGTGGCCTATAACTGTGTAGTGCTGTAGAGTAATAAACTAATGAGGTAGGAGTTCTCATCCCAGACATGGCAAGTATGTATGTGTGTGTGTTTGTCATTCATATCCTGTGTGGAGGCGGCTGTGAGTGTATGTCAACTGGACTCATTGTGGAGTGGGTTTTGCAAATCTCTTATATGGTGGCCCTAGTATATGTCTCAATGTCCACCGTACAGGGATAACAGATGTGAAATAGCCGAGAGGCTGGGGTGCTAATCAATATCCCTACATGTGACATCATGGCCAGGTGAACAAAGTTAGCAACCCTTGTATTACCCAGAGACCACTGTCAACCCATATCTCATACACACACACATACACGTGCCTAGGCAACAACCGCTATGTTGGTAGTACCCTGCATATTGCCCACTGATAGTAACCATGGTGTGATTGCAGTTGGCTACAGAGGGCATGGCACCCTGTCCATCAGTTCAAAAGGTATGTACATGTAGACAGTGCACCTTCCCTATGTTACCCACTAGACACCTGCAACACCTGTGGTGCCATCAAATGTGACCCACAAAGGACATACCATGCCTGAAACACATGCTCTACATGGACAGATGCCACTGACACCAGGGAATACCTGTATCATGCTATCAATGTAGGTGTAGGATCAACTGCTGTCCATTAACAGTTCCCGCCACATGAGACCAGGACTGGCACATCTGATTATAACAAACTGTGTACACAACATGGGCCAGACACCCCAGGTACAGTTCCACATGTCACTGTACATGCATGTGGGATGTGTGCACATCCTGGGCACCGTCCATGTCATTGACTAAGGAACACATACATGGCAAGCAATGCACAGGAATGGCCACACACAATAGTTACCCAGGTGATTGGATGGTGAATACAATACCCACCTATGTGGGCAAATCCAGACACTACACCTCTGAGCCACACTACTGACTATTGTCATGTGGCCTGATGCCAAGGTATACCTATCACCTAGCCTTGTATAGCTGTCTGGTACAGTCGCCACTACACACCCGTGAAGCAATGCACCCATGCATGTTGGTACTGACACCCTGTGTCCTTGTGTGTGTTGTATGATGCCTATGACCTCATTCACACTCACTACAACCCCCATTGGCATACTGAAGCATGCTGTCTGATGTCAGACACCTCCACGTATCCTTTGCTCATATAACCTCTGTATAACCCCTGTGGTGCATGTGATACCTACACAGTACTGTGTTGTGGCACTCTAACTATTGATGAGTAGTATTCCTGACCCTGCCAAGTGTGTCAATGTGTGTGGGTCCCTGTGAGAGTGTGGCTGCGTTAACACTGACACCTGTTCATGCGGACAGGCAAGTGTACTACACCTACCGTTTAGCTAACATATCACTGCTGCAGATGTAACTCACTGTCACATATACATTTGGAGGACTCCACAACATGTGACCTATGTGCCACATCCAGTAACTGCATAGACATGTGATAGCAGTACATAGTCAGGGTTTGATACCCTGTACTGGCAGATGTATAACACAAACATGCTTAAGCTTTACTCTTCCACACCTCCCAGACTTACCTTTGCCTCTGGTTGCCTCTCTCACTCCCTCTCTGGTGGATGTGGAGACTTACACCTGCTTTGCTTAGGCTGCAGCATGTGTATTGTACGTGCTGCTCATGATCAGTTGATGGCCTCTGCACAAATTGCAGCCCTCACCTAGCTGATTGCATGTGGAACAGCTGTGGTAACATTCCCATAGCCAGTTGTATGGAAACACACTCCAATATCTAGGAACATCATGTTGGTGTTGGGCCTTTTCATTCACTGTGAGCAGGAACTAGATCTGTTGTTTGGCAAACAGCATCATAGATGGATTGGGGAATTACCTCTAGCATCATACACTATGGAAACAGGCCAACACACAGGAGGGGGATGTGCCTGACTTGACTACGGACTGTAAGTGCTGCTATACTGCATTTGGAGTAAAATTTGTTTAACAGGGTGTGTGTTGATATGGCTGTCCTACATGTTTTAATACCTGTCACGTCATTGCTATGTTTATGAGGAAACCCCCATCTGTAGGGTCATCTGCAGACTAGGCAGTGTGTGGTGCCTTTTGTTTCTTGTGTTACCCACAGAGCAGCTATCTGTGAACTGCAGAAGGTAGTGTGAGGATTGCAGTCAGTAGATGGTGACAGCTGTGAGAGTTACTGACTTCTTATCCCTCATAGGACATATGTTGCAACAAACCCTGTTACAACAGTAAAAGTATGAGGTTATCACAGCAAAATGTCAATATTGGCCCTGTGTTTGTGCCTCTAGCCACAACTCTGTCGACATTTGTACATATGTCATGCATGAAGAGGTGCATATGTTTTCTACACCATATTTATTGACATCATATCTGATAACAAGCCAGTGAGATATCAGACTGCTACACATTATGTATAGTATGGTTTATATTTGAGGACATTACCTGGGTATTCTGTGTTTGTGTGTACAGTACTGAGCTCTGTATACTTAAGGTGATTGCTGACAGTGTGTGTATTGTGAATATGTACCTTGGCCTGTGTACAGACTGTGGTAGATGTCATTGTTCTTGGTCCTGTTCTATCTGATGTTACATGCTGCTCCACTTTATGTTACCCTATTGGCTTACATGTTTGTAGGGCCAGACACACACGTCCAATACCACAGACAGGCATCAGCCCACACTGTCTAGTGGCCCAGTATATGTAGGGTTGGTGTGTGAGTGGCACATATGAGGATGGTGTTGATCAGATAGTCCATATACTGTAATATTATGCTAGCATACCATATGTGGCAGTGGCTGTGTTCACATTGGTTGTGGTTGTGCACTTTCACACAGCTGTCTGTTACTCTGTGCTGTGACATGCCTGTAGAGCCTGCTATATATGCAGGTACATGTGTATTCCTCCATAGGAAATGTAGGCAGTCTGCCTGTAGTCTGCACAGTACTTTGTTACATGCCTAGCAGCTTAGTGTACTTACCAGTGAGATGTCATGTCCAGATACTTGCCAGATGTACTGCTTATGGGCCACCATAACAGTCATGTATGTCAGACAAAGCAGTGAGATGCTGTACAGATTTATGTCACTAACTAGTGGGTAGTATGTAGCCATGGTACTTCTGTACCAGTGGTTATTACGTGTCAGAACAGACAGGGGTGTATGAATGCATAACCTATGGGAGAAAATGTATACCAGTATGTACGTGATATACCCATCTACATGGCTGTTAACATCCACATTCTCAGAACTGGTCCATATGTCTTGCACTAAGGGGTTCTGTGTATACCCCTGGACTGACCAGAGTGTGTCAGACTGTCCACATATTTATTTATTTTATTTATTTTACATTTGTTGACCGGGATCGTCCGACTGGATACATGTCCATTTTCAGTGAAGGCCCGGGGAGAAAAGCTCCATAATGTCAGAAGGTTACATACATGTTCAATATTACATATTATTACATTTAGTAGTCCAGTTAAGGAGAAAGATATACAGTATATATCATAACAATAACAATCTAGCAATAGCTATCCAAAAGAAAATACAATGGTTCCTATACAAATATTATAAAGCATGTTAGGTTAAAGGACAATAGCAGCCTTTGAGCTTGAATACTATACAATGTTCTGGTTTAAGGTTATAGGTTCATACCTTAGGTTGTCTTTTTAACAGAGGTTTAGGGGTTACAGATATGGTTAGAGATTGGACAAGGAAAAATTGTGTTCGGTCTTTTGAAGATAAAAGTTAAGTTGTTAAACTAGGATAAGTATGGGGAGAAAGAGATCTAGGTTAAGTGAGGAGAGCTAATCTGGGTTAGAGCACTGGCAAAGCCAATGTGACTTAAAATGGAGTTTTAGTTTCTTTTTGAATTGGTCCAGGGAGGTAGTAAGAGTAAGGTTACAGGGGATGGAGTTGACATTGGCAAACAGAGAGTCACCCCCTGAGTTATGGGATTTGATTGTTTGGTCAAGTTGCCTATTTGATGAGCAAAGACAGCTTAGATTGGAATAGGGAAGAATTAAATTTTTCAGTGCAGGAGTGTTATCAGGTTGTTTGAGAATTTTAAAAGCTTCTATGAGTTGGCTCATCTGGATATATTGGCCATATCTCTGCTGTAGTCCACAGGAGTATTACTGTGCTAGCAGTGGTACTGTACTATGATGTCCTTAGGATGTTTGCCAGTAGCCAATGGTGCACATGTTAAAAGCAGATGTGACCTCCCACCCACACCATGTCTGTGAAGACAATCCCTATCACAGTAGCAATAGTCTACAAATTTACCTGCAATACATAACTGACATCCCCTTTCACTAAGAGGTTGGGACTATTGGGGCTGAGGTAAGGCTCCACTTCATGTTCAGGACATACGGTGAACATATATGTATATATAATTATACCTATATCTATACAGATATATACACATATACATACTGACATACATAGATGGATATGTATATGTACATATATAAATACATATAAACACTCAGATATATACATATACAGAGCAAAATATGTCTACACATGTACAGTTAGAGATACATATGCACATATACATACGGATATCTACATATAAATATTGACAGTAATAGGTATATCAGAATATATATATATATATATATATATATATATATATATATATATATATACACATATAGTTATAGATATCTATATATATATACACACATAGGATGTGCATACATATATAGCTATATATACATATATCTATATACACACACACACACACACATATATATATATATATATATATATATATATATATATATATATATATATTGTACATACGGAGAGATGCACACATGACCAAATATATGTTGCACTATGCAGATGTGTATACAGACATATTTATGAGTATACATGCGTATGTACATGTAGACATATATCTACCTATTGGGTACATATCACTTCACCTAAAACTCATTTCTCCTAAACCAAATCACCTAAAGTTCATTTCACCTAAAACTCATTTCACTGACAAGTAGTACAACAAGGCAAGTCAAAGGTATATGTCATTTTCCCCACTGTAGACTGCAATCCTGGTGTTAGTATATATATATATATATATATATATATATATATATATATATATATATATATATATATACATTAAGGGGCATAGCCCCCTCCCTACTTATTTTGGTTTTATGTTGTCTGGTTTTGTTTTACATTATTTGGTAAAAGGCACCTAGGTGGAGGCTACGCCCCCCACATCCCCTAATGAAATTGGGGGCTGCGCCCCCCCACACACCCTTAATATATATAATATATATATTTATATATACTAACACCAGGATTGCACTACAGTGGGGAAAAGGATATATACCTTTCAATCGCGTTAGAGTACTACTTGTCAGTGAAATGAGTTTTAGATAAAATGAACTTTAGGTGACTTGGTCTTGTTGAAATCAGTTTAGATGAAATAAGTTTTAGGTGAAGTGATATGTACCCTCTTACCGTATGTATCTGCTATGTGTACATTATTATAAAACAACATACGTGATGCAACAGTCATATTAATAACAAGTACTACACAATTGTGGAAGTAAAGGCAATTCAATATTAATCAATATGTGTATTGACAGCTATATTGGTAAAACAACAGCTGTTTTCACAGTGGTCATGGCATAGTGGATAAGTGTTGTGACGTTAGTGTTCAGGGTCTTGGGTTCAACACCTTCAAGGGCTATTTATTTTCTTTCTGGCCAGAACAAGGGCTGTCAGATACAGAGTGATTAAGGCAGTTTTGAGCAGCTTACAACTGACATGTGACATGTGTTCAACTGTACCCCAGATATGTCACAGCCATGGTATCACCACAGTGCCATACCCTGCTGTGGAATATGACTGCAGACCATCCTCGTGCTGACACATGTACACCTACAACAGAGATGGATAACATTATAGGGATTGCAATCAACCAGTGTGGCTAACAGCTATAATGCATGATTGCTGGTTGGCTACACCACCTGCCATATATGCATTACACTTTACTCCTTACAACATGTTATACTGCAGTACTGTGGTACACAGTTGTATAGTCACTGTGTGCATCAGAACCATATTAGCCTGTCCCTGCATTGATGGTATGGATGACAGGGATGTGGCACAGGTATCATCATATGCACAGGGCATCCTTGTGCTGACACATGTGCACCTACAACATGACTGGATAACATTACAGAGGCCACAATCAACCGGTGTTACTAACAGTTATAATGCATCATTGCTAGATGGCTACACTACCTGCCATATATGCGTTACACCTTACTCCTTACAACATGCTACACTGCAGTACTGTGGTACACTGTAGTACAGTCACCATGTGCATCAGAACCACATTAGCCTGTTCCTGCATTGATGGTATGGATGACAGGGATGTGGCACAGGTATCATCATATGCACAGGGCATCCTTGTGCTGACACATGTACACCTACAATACAACTGGATAACATTACAGAGACCACAATCATTCAGTGTGACTAACATTTATAATGCATCATTGCTGGATGGCTACACTACCTGCCATATATGTATTTCACTTTACTCCTTACAACATGTTACACTGCAGTACTGTGGTACGCTGTAGTACAGTCACTGTGTTCATCAAAACCATATTAGCCTGTTCCTGCACCGATGGCATGGATGACAGAGATGTGGCACAGGTATCATCATATGCACAGGGTGTGATGTTGGGTTGCCAGAGACTGAGGGTAGGACATACATTTGACACCATGTGTGTGGTTGAGGGGTCTACTGCGGTGAGTTGGGTGTGGTGCTGTGGTGTGTGTAGGTATGGAGTTGCCCTAGATGTGTTTGTATAGTGTGTGGTTATGCATGCACACAGTTCTGCTATGTGGCTGCCCTACACAGGTGTTTATGGACAGCTGCAGACGATACCTGGCAGGGTGTGCAGTTCACTGTCTCCAGACTGTGCCTTCCAGCGGTTCCATTGGGATGTCCAGGTACAGGCCTTGATGTGCTACTCTCACTTGCTGATGACAAATGCCCGCTGGTACCATGCCCCTCCTGGGACTGGCCAGGACCATGTGCATGTGGTCTGCTGTGGTGTGGTGTGGAAAGCACTCCCCCACACTGCTGTGACTAGAAGTTCTACTACAGGAGCCCCTTGGTGTCCTAGCATGTCCATGTCGACTGAAGGCTGTTGGAGTTCCTGGCCTAGGTCTATGTGGCCATTGCTGCACCTCCACCACACGTTGAAGCATGGACACACCACGGCCAATGAGGGCCATCATCTCACCATGCTGTCTATCCATGAGCTCGGTATAAGCACGGATGGCACCAGATAGTTCACGGATGTTGTCACTTACAGATGTGAGAGCAGCCCTCTGCAGCCACAGGCCCTATCTGGTTTAATCATCCATATGTGCCTGCACCACCATGACAGCCTGAAACATACAACTGATGGTACCAGCTATGTCGCCTCTGTCAGGAGCATGATGTCCAGTGGCCCTACCATGAGCACCCTGGGACATCTGCCTATGTGGTGCCCTGCCGGACATCCATCTATGTCTGCTGTAACTGGACACAGTAAGCATGGTTACCACACTTCCTGTGCACTGACACCAAATGCCAGCTGTCCTCTGCTATGGCTACTGGTGGTGGGGTATGTATAGACAATGAAACTGTGTGTGGGGTTGGGGTGGCTAAAGGGGGAGTGTCAAATGATGGTGCAGTGTCAGCCCCTGACAATCCCACCTGTGCCTCAACAGTACTATCATCATCTTCAGTGTCTGTATGGGCACCAACATCAGACTGCATGCAGGAGGGACCCTGACCCACCTCAACACCTGTGGGGGAAAACAATAAATGCACTTTAAAACCTGTGCAGCATTACATAACAGTAGACACACACACACACACACACACACACACACACACACACACACACACACACACATACACACACACACACACACACACACACACACACACACACACACACACACACACACACACACACACGCACACACGCACACACACACACACACACACCTATGTAGTACCTACCTGTCCATAGCTTTACTGACAGTCCCATGTATATGTCCATGTGGTACTCTATCCTGCATCACACTTGTTAACATACACACATTGATACCACTCATTAACATATCAGTCCTCTAAATGCCTACACAAGCAGTCACAACACAAGATCTGTTTCTACATTACCTGCCTGACTTGTGTGTAGTGGTTTTAGATGGCCTCACTGCTGTCATTCTGTATTCACCCTGTGTATGTCTGGACATCATCAGCATGGCCCCTATATGTGTAGGCTACAATGTTCTATCCATAATATCATGCAGTGGTGTGTCATGTGTATGTAATGCTCAGTACATGCCAGATATGCTGCTCATTCAGCCTATCACTATCATGTGACAACTGTAATATGTGGATACACTCCTTGGTGTTGACTAGTACTTCCCCAATGCATCTGTAGTGCTGCATACGGGGGTTGTAAGTGACCTCTCTGTTGAATGCAATATTAAGGGTGTACCTAGTATCTACCTTCCCTCTTGATGCCTGTTCCATGCTACAGACCGTATTATACTATCAGCTGTCCTGTGATTACACCCATGACAAGTATTCCTGGTGTGTAATGTGGCAGTTCATGTACATGTACTGCATGATCCCTGAGGGAGGTACTGCTGTATGAACACTCCACAATCACACATGTGCGTACATGGCCAGCCACACAAACACACACACATGCACACAAGCATCCTACATGCATCAACCTCCCTCCACTTCACAAGACTGACCCTACAGACAAACTAACTACCCACCAGGATGTACACACCACATACAGATGAGGTTGCACAATGATAGTACACACAGTCCTCCTATTACCCCTCTGTCAACATGCATAACATATGGTACCCAACAGCATGCAGTGCAGCTATAGTCAACCCATGCTAGCAACAGTATACATGTGTGTGATGCATGTGCTGTGTCACTAGGTGATGCCCCATATTCTGGATACCACTGCGCACATGAACACCGTGTTTCTGTGCATTTGTTCTGCACCCTGCCATGTACTGTGCACCACACCTCACAGGTGTACAGCCCATTGCTGAATGTGTACTACTGTGTCAGTTATGTCAGCTTTAATGCTCACAGCCCCTATGTTTTCCAGCAACACATACCTGGTATGATATGTGGACAGATGTCATTTGTGAATGCCTGATGTCTGATGCACAGCTCTCAACATCAGTGGACCATGTATGACCAATCCAATACTCTTACACTGACAACCATCAGAGCATACCATGGCTATGGTGGGTGTACACACCCTTATTGATATGATGCACTCATCCTTGATCTGCCATGGGACCACATCACTGCATCTCTTAGCAGTACATTAGCCCGATATGTGACATATGTTCTGTACTTTCACATGCAGTGTCTACGAAATGTGTTAAGTGTGCAGATGCTGACAGCGATGCATACACACCATGTGGGCATATGTGTGTACACCCTTATCATGATGGTTCGTCGCACCTCTTGCGGTATGTACAACAGCAGTCACTACCCCTGGTAGGGGTATACCAGAATGGGCCATCTGCATTTGCCAGTGTATGTTCAGTCTGCTCTATGCATGTCCCCCTATTCTGCATGATTGCAAGGTCTACTCATGTGCACATCCCTTGGTGTTCACACACTGCCATCACTATTGATGTGGGGGTAGGGTTACAGCTGCCACAGTTCCTGAACCTGACTATGTGCAGCTATAGCCATTCATAGCATCCTTAGGATCCCTGCTGCAGTGCACTGGTGTGTCATGCTGACACCCCTCTCCCCTCCTTCAGCCTTTTTGCAGATGCATGACAAGTAAGCCCTACACATGTTTGTCTCTTTGCAGTGCCCCATACACTGAACACCACATGTTACAGCCTAGTCCCAGCTGATAATGTGGACTTCTGTAATGCCTAATGCCATAGTGTATCTCTGCGGCAGTTGCCATTGTCCTACAGGTATACACACTGATGTTGCACTGTATATGGGTGTTGTTACAAATATGTCCCTACTGTAGGCCATGTCTCCCACCATTATGTTACTCCCTGTGGACACATTCCACAATGACAGGTTGTTAGTTATCATGCAGGTGTCTGACATAGCCTTCCAATAACCCATCATGGTCACCCCTGTGATGCCTTGCATTTCACAGCAACAATACATGCACATGTACAGCTTGCATTCTGGGTAGGTGGGCTAGATGTGTGCATGGCATATACTATAGCCATTACATGCCTGGTGTATTGGCAAGCATTGACATAAACCATACTCACTAGCTACAGGCTGCTGCCATAGTGGTATCCCGGTGGGACCTACATAAGAGGGTGAGAGATGCAAAATCAGTGGCCACAACTGTGGCAGTGCTACAGGGTGGGTGCAGTATTACAATACATCAACAGTACATTTCCACAATACTACCACATATGGACATCTGCTTATCACTACTATGCAGCAACAAAATATATCTATGACATGTCAGATATGCATGATCTACCTGTACTGATGTGGATGTATACACAACAGTGGTCTATGGATGTGCCTTGTGACCTTACCTGCACTCCCCTTGGCCAGTGTGTGGGTGGCACCCACCTCCACCAAGGTGTCTGGCAGTTGGTGTGTGTCCGGATGGGCAGGTGCCACGAGGCTGGCCAAGAGCTCCTCCACACGTGTCAGGGGGATGGATGGCATGCCCCCCCCCATGGTGAGGTGATCCCCCCTGGACTGCAGCAGCATGCCGACAGGCATTATGAAGCAGGTCAGAACAATGATGCCGGACCTGCTCATAACTCCAGATGTGCAGTCCGACATCATTGATCCTGTGGACTAGGTCATTCCACAAGGCAGTCCACTCCTGCTAATCATGGGCAGCCCAGCCAAACAAGGTTGCATAGTGATGGATTAGTGCATCCAGCAGGATGTCATTTTCCGCTGCTGAGTAGACTGGCAGCCTTGCATGAGACATTGTCCCTGAAAGACATAAAGATGGACAGAGGTGTGAGCAGGTCATGCAGCAAGGTTACCAAAGTTCTTAATACACATCACTGTCAACCCCCCCCCAGCATATCAGCGACAACAAACCATACACAAATCTCAACAGGTATGGCTACAGCATACCTACCAGTGGGGCAGATATTGTACTGTACCATGCTTTGTGCAATATGTTTGTAGCCATGTTCCCTGTGTGGACACTAACATTGCTGGCCTGTTATAGACTGTTCACCACAATGGTTCCATATATGCCTGTGGTATGCCTGCTATGTGTGTGCTGTACATCTGACATACTATGATATTGTGGTTATCTATGCATGCTGTTGGACATGTTCTGGGATTGTGTAGACTATTACTACCAACATATGTTCTATAACAGTGACACAATAGCATGTATATGTACTATCGGCCAGCAGAACCACCTCTCCAAACACATCTGCCCATGTTACCCAGCCACATCACATGTGTGTCCCCCCCTGGAGCCTCCTCATATACTGGTCCAGCAGTACCTTCAGGTGGAACCAACCCAGGGGATGTTGCCCCCCCCGGGGGGCACACACAGACATGTTTCTGTCCCCTGTGGTCAGGTTCAGGGTTTGTTCCATAACGGGCTCCACAGACACATATGGGATGTGCTACATCACTCTGAGGCACCCAGTACACATTCACAGGGTGAACATGCTCCTCCTGCTCAGCCTCCAGGCCAGGCACCTTCAGGACATGGACTGCTGTTGTGAGTAACAGTGGATGGGAGGCTTATTCCCATTGTGTCCATATTGGGGCCCATGGGGCATCCACATCACAGACAAACACACGCCATCCAGGGTGTTTATCCACCACATGTGTCACATGCCACCTCTATAGGCTGTCCTCTATACCTATCAACCCTGACCACCTCCACAACTATACCTGTCATACTTCCCCATATTCCCATTCCATAATTCACAGACAAAGGCAATGTGGTCCCAACAAAGGGTTCACATGTGACATACCCATCCATGTTGCACACACTGACAGCTGTAGATATCTGTGTGTAATGCTATGTGTGCTTTTTCCTCACACATAGCATGCAGCACTGTGGTAGTAATATAGGAGACATGTATTTACATACATATATGTTTGTGTGTGTGTTTGTATATATGTAGACACGTGCATATAGGTATATATCTATATATGTGTAGCTATATGTGATGTATATATGTGCTCATATATATGTCTACACATGGGTATCTGTATATTTGTGGACATACATGTATATATATATATATATATATATATATATATATATATAGAGAGAGAGAGAGAGAGTTATATATTATATATGTGTACATGTGTACACATATGCATACCTATATGTGGGGTACATTCAGACATCAGGTCCACAATCTCACAACACCTTCCTGCACAGCTGCACTGTTCTGCCTTGCTAGAACACAGACAGGTTCCACATATGGACATAGCCTGACATTAGCGGGGTATATGCAGGGCCAGATTGCAGGTAACCCTATTACACACCTATGGCATTCCTGCATGCTGCAATATAGATAAATCTGAGTATCCTGCAAGGGGTGGGCTATGGATCCCACATGTCCATCATAATGACATTACTTCCACCACCAGCTATTGGCCACGTAATATACATAGTTCCCATTACACAACACAGACTATGATGGCTTACATCCTATCAGTCAGTGCTGCTCTGCATGGTTGAGGGGTATGGCCCACTACCCACAGGGACGAACTCTATTGTCCTTAGCAGTTGTTCAGCCGAACATCATTACAACAACAACACCTGAAGGCACATATAAAGCATTCCACATCATCTATTTCATTATTATGGACCAAGTACTGTGGTCAATTACATACCTGTTCTGGGACTGCAGACTCTTCTAGAGTTTTTTTTTCTTTTTCTTATATTCTCTCTCTCTCTCTCTCTCTCTCTCTCTCTCTCTCTCAGTTGCTCTCCAGTAAATGGAATGAGCTGCTTTGCATAGATTGCAGCATGGAATTTGTAGGTGATGGCCTCTGCATCAGTCAGTGCCCTCCACTTGCTACCTGCATGCAGCATGCTGTGTAGTACTTCCAATTATCACTGTCATGGCAACCAACTACTATAAATCCATACATCATGTGGGTGTGGTTCCTTTATCTTTCCTGTAGGATGGACGACCTTCCTGTGTGTGAACCTGTACAATCAGGCCAGCTACATATTTGTAGAAGGTTCCAGAACTACAGATGGAGTGTGAGTAGTGTTGTTGTATGCATTGTATAGCACTGGTGTTACAGGGTTTGTGTGTATATATTAGTTTAACCTGGAATGTCGCCTGTCTGCATAGCTCTCAACTGTGAGCCTATCCTCTTGATCGCTAGAGTGTGCCTATTATGTTTTGTCTGTACACCATACAGGTCTTGTGTCAGATATATCACTGGCAGTGTGTGTGTTGAGTGCTGTCAGTACATGGCTACATCCATTTATGTTTCTAACTTCATATTCCTGATTAAGAGTATGTTGCAGACTATCCTGTAACACCAGCAACTTGCTTAGTGTATGACAACAGTTTTACACATATGGGCCTGTTTTCCAGCCTCTGTCCTCCACCTACATACCAGGCTTTGCACATATGCTGTCAGGGGTTGTTATGTAGTGGGTTGTGAGTATGTCATGCTGGCATTCCTGCCATCAGTCCACTGCTATTGTGTCCCCCACACATACTGGGGGGTTGGGGCCATATATGTGTGGGCTTCACCTACACAATAGATGTGTGCCCTTATGCATTCCACAGGCCAGTGCATGTAACAGTGGTATATGGCCATGTATTACTGAGTCTGGAGGGGGATGGACCATAACTAACCTAATCTTTTACAACATGTGGGAGTATCAGGGGTAAGCTGCCTTAAGGTATCTGGATGTACATTACCATACAATCCACCTTGGGTAAATGCCGGCCTACTGCCTCCTGCCATATAGACTGTTCTGTTTGTCAGTGTGATTGTGATGGTGTCAGTTATGCCTTGTTATGTAATAGATACATCCCATTGTGTCAACTGAGGTCTTTGCCCCCTAGAGAGTGTGTACACAGTGTAGATAGAGGCTGATGAACTATACATCTGCATTACTTACTGTTGATTGTTTGGTATCCTGTGGCCCAGTCTGTTTTCACTATTGTACTACTTGAAGGCCTCAGCCTGGACAGCAATATATGTAAACCTTTCCAGACAACTGTATTAGTATAATTGTTTCACAGTTGCATTACTCTGTTTATATAGATGTCAGTGTCTAAACAGCTATATGACATGGCATATACAACTGTAAAAGTATACAAATAAAGCTTTCCCATGCATGCAAACCTGTGTGTGGTGTTATATCCTTTGACCTCTCTGTGGATATATGTTGCAGGCAATGAGTGTCATTTGTATGGGTGGCTCATACAGTGTCCAATTGGTATGGTGGCTGTTCAGTATTGCATGCACCTTCTACATATGTATCTTCCTACACATTTCTCTGCATGTGTATGTGTAGTTACACATATAGCTATATATATGTATATGTTTGTTTATCTTTTCGGCTTTTCGCGGTTTGGGGTCACCACAGGAGGACCTCTGGTCCGCTAATAATTGGCAGCAGATTTTTATGGTGCCGAGTTGCCAGCCTGACGCCCAACCTTCAGCGAAGACACGCCCGTTCACGCATGTCTTTCGGAGGCCACTTGACCACGGGGAGGACATGCAGACTCCAGAAAGAAGGCACTGCAGTCGTGAATTGAACAGGGGAACCTCTTGCTGTGAGGCAACAATGCTACCGCTGTACCACTGTGGCTGTAGCTATATATATATATATATATATATATATATATATATATATATATATATATATATATATATATATATATATCTGTATCTGCATATATGTGTCTGTGTATATGTATCCTAGGGATGTTGATTGCTTCCACATTGTACATTCTGTATAGGAGCCAGACTGTACTGCATGATACATCACTGATACCAGCCTGACATCATACAGGAGAGATGGAGTACTGTTAACATCTTGTGCCCTTGTCGTGTCAGGTCCTGGTTATGGGATCTGCAACAGTTGGTAGTTTATTGGAAGGCAGACTTGTTTGGCTGTGGGGAGGGAATACCTATTCATACAAGACGTAGGTTGTTTGGGGCCTCTCAACCCCATTAACAGTGCATGTGGACATTTATGTTTTTGTTATATTCCCATTTTTATCTACAGATGTATGTCCGTATATATATATATATATATATATATATATATATATATATATATATATATATATATATACGCACACACATACATCTACATGTTGAAATACATTCCCTGTACTGTTGAATGACTGGACTGGATGATATGTTTGTGAAAACATCATGGTTAGGGATATCTGACATGGCTTCATGGTAAATCACTTTGGCTATGGTGTGCATGGTCCTGGTTTCAAACCTTGCTGAGGGTGTTTGTTTTTTTGCTGGGCAGAACAAGAGCCATTAGATACAGAGTGATTAAGGACTTTTAAACAGTTGTAAGCGGGTTTGCATGGGTTTGAGCAGAGTTAAGCAATGCTAACTTCCCGTTACAGTTTCTTATACTGATTTAGTTTCTCCATTGCTTAACCTGTGTAGGCATTGCTTACCCCCATGCAAGCAGGCTTAAATCCGCTTACTGCTGCTTAAACATGCTTACTCCCACTTAGCCCTGCGCTAATTTCTTTAAAAGAAAAAAAAAAGGGTTGATAGGAAAGTGGTGAAAAAGGGGCACAAAGAGGGAAAGACAGTAGGGAAAATAGCTAGGGATGTGCAGGAAGGGTGTAGGGAAGCTCCATAGCTGCTCATTTCTTCTACAGCAACAGCTGTGCATATACACTGAATTTGGAGGTAGATTTGGAAACTCAAACCCCTGAGAGAGGGGTGAGGACAACAATAATATGTTGTGATGCCAATTAGACCAGATTACATGTGTCCAGTGGACACATGTACGAAATGGACAGCTATGTATGGGGCGTGATTTTTTGGGGGGGAACAGATTGCCTTTTTTTTTTTAGGTGAGAGTGGGATGTTGGAGAGGGATAGTAGGTATATTTGTGGAGATAGGTTGGGTAGGCTAATAGACAAGACAAACAAGATGCATACAGGGGTGGTATATGACACACGTGGGGAGTAAACACCTTGATGGGGAGGGGTGTTGGGAAATCAAAACCCATGAGCCCCCTAGTAGAAACAGTGGGACTAAGGTCCCCACCCATGGGCGTGGCTGTGCTGGGGGCTGAGTCACAGAGCCAGGCCGACCCTTTAGTCACAAAACATGGCCCACGAGCTGGAGTAGCATATCCCCGACCTCCCTGCGGAGCTCGCTACGCACCCCGACCCAGACCCAGACCTGGCAATGGGTGACAGGTTCCTGTCCATGTTCGCTCCCAAGGGGGGATGAGCCCCATCCCCTGAGGTGGCTCCACCTGAAGGTGGTGCAGGATCAACGGACAAGGAGGTCCTGGGTTGGGCCCCAGACATGCTGTTGCCCGGTGCCACGGCCAGCTGAGGTGGGACAGTTGGTTCCGCTGGGACCAGCCTTCCCAAACGTGCTATAGTATTTACATTTTATCAACATATGTGGGTTAGTAATAGTCAACACATTCCAGGATTATGTATAACAGCATGCATAGATATTCTCATTAACACAGACACCAGATACACAACAGTTGCATAGCAAACGGAACACATGCGTATATGGGACCACAGTGGTAATAACAACAGCATGCAGGTAAACTGATGGCACCATGCCACCAATGTTGGAGTATTTCAACATAGCACATGCATGGAAACAGATTTAGATAATTATGAATCAAGAGAGCATGTGTCCCAACAGAACAGTGAAGTCATTACATACCGGTTGAGGTGGGTATTTAGTTTATTGTTAGAGATATGGTGGGGGGGGGGGGGTGACAATTAACAACTAGTATAGTCCTGTAGTTCACATTACTTTCCTAGTCAGTGCTGTTTTCTGTACCTTACAAGTATTACTACACTACCCTATTGCCTTAGTTTGGACAGTGATATGGCTGTCGTCATCTTTATACATGAGCTGGTTTTACCTGCAGTATGCACCTCTTACCTGGTATACCTGTGGAGGAAATGTTTGTTAACACTAACTGTTTCTACATGTACTCCCAGATCCCAGGTTGCTGTTGTGAACATACCTGTCCATCTCTTTCTGCACAGTCTCTGGCCATGTCTTGACCAAATGTAGGTGAACTGGAACATATATACACTATTTCCCTCTTCAACCTTTAGTGACTTACCACACACTTATACAGGCTTTCCTACACAGTTATATTATGTAGCACAGTGTGGGTGACAGTGGTCAGTGATACCTTATTATTCAGAGCAACTGCAACAATTACAATTCCATACAATACCAGAGTAAACAGTACCAGTACAGTGTATCAAGCATTTTATTTCTCGGTACAGTGTTCGCATCCGACGTACCTGTGGGAGCAGTATTTATTAGTACTACCTGACTGTTGCCACACAAGGTTCCAGATTACACATTAGTATTATGCACATACATCTCACACTGTTACTGTACACACTCTGGTCACAGCTTGACAACACGGGGGTGTAGATAGGACATACTTGGCTTATTACTCTCATAACAGTTTCAGGAGGTGCTATAGTGACAGGTTTGTGACAATCAGTTGTATTCCCTGTTTGCTGCCTAAACATCTGGAATCATCCCACAGACTTCCCAGGGGGACAGGGTGACAGGCAGCAGATATGGGCCCATATACAGGACATTCTGGTCTTATCTCTACAGTTGTGGAGTATGATTCTGTATGCAACCTACTTCCACTCTCAGGATTCATACCATGGCTGTGTCTGCTACAAGTAAAACACTGTCCATCAAAGTCATGTGTGCTATATAGATATTGCTGTATATCTCCTATCTTCTTTCTGTCTTATCAGTCTCCTATGGTTTTGCATTCTGGCCATGTATTACAACACTCTTATACAGGATTACCTAGACAGTTACATTTTGTAGGACAGTGTGGGTGACAGTGATGAGTATTACCTTATTATTCAGAGCAACTGCATCAGTCACAATGCCATACAATACCAGAGTAAACAGTACCAGTACAGGGTATCATTCTTGTATTACTGGGCACAATGTTGATATTTGACAGACCTGTGGGAGAAATGTTTGTTAGCACTACCTGAATGTTGCCACACACAGGACCAGATTCCACATTACTATTATGCACATACATCTAACTCTGTTACTGTACACACTCTGGCCACAGCTTGACAACATGGGGGTGTAAATGGGACATATGTGGCGTCTTACTCTCATAAGGTTTTGGGGAGTTGCTAGTGTGCCAGCTTTGTTCTTATAGATGTGTGTCAATCAGTTGTATATCCTGTTTGCTGCCTATATATCTGGGATCATCCCACTGATTTCCCAGGGGGACTCGTTGACAGGCAACAGATATGGGCCACTTTACAGGACATTCTGGACATATCTGTACAGTTGTGGGGTATGATTCTGTATGCAGACTACTACCACTGCCAGGATTTGAACCATGGCTGTGTGTGCTAAAAATACAACAGTTCACATCTCAGTTGCATGCGCTATTTGGATTTTGTTGTCTGCCTTTTCACTGTTTTCTGTCAATGTGTCTCTCAGTTGTACTAAATGGCCACTGGGGATTACACCAGTTATATACAGGCATTCCTGTACATTCTATTTATGGTGCACAGTGTGGATAGCAGTGCTTAATACAACAGTACTATTACATGATTGCAAATCTACATTACCATATGATACCAGAGTATACACATGCAGTCCAGCAGTTAGACCTTTATTGTCAGGCTATTATGCTTTGATTTATATACAAACTATATGAGACTCTTCCTGCCATATTATCCGGTGTATGCAGTACTTGCCTTAAACAATACAGGTTTTATATTGGCAATTAATTTACTAATACTTTTAGATTTATTTCCTATGACAGTACATGCAAGAGTATTACTGACCTGCCTTGCATATCAACCTTGCCAGGTGACATCCATGGGCTTCTTGGTTCTCGGCCTGCTCACTTGCAGCTGTGGAGGACATAAGAAGGATATTTTTCCATACCTATCAATGATACACACAAGTTGGCAATTATTACACACATAGTGGAGTGATATTTACACACAGCTGAGACAGCCCCTGCCGTTCTAGCCTCTTGGATCCACTGCTCCAAGAGGTCCCCTTATGCTGCTTCAGGCTGGCATAGTGATGCCTGACCTGCTCACCAGTTTGGGGTATGCCAGTGGCACTGGTGAGGTCACAGGCAAGATGATCCCAGGCTTCTGCCTTATATTGGGAACACTGGTACTGGCCCTGCAGCAATCTCTGCTCATGGTCTTTGACAAGGAGTCCTGCCATGACTTTGGACTCCTGGCTGCACCAACACTGCACCCAGAAGTCTACACCTGCTGCATTGTGACTTGAACTGGGAATGCCTGCGTGTAAAGCAAATGCTCTGCCCACTATACTATTGCTATGCTGCTTCATATGCATATATCTTCCTTGTTATCCTCCACAGCCATTTAAGCTGTACTAACTATAGCTAAGCGATGGTCAAACCCACGCACCTATGGTTAGCTTTAATTGGATTAATAATAAAAAAACAATGGTTTGTTTTTACTATTGCTGTTATACATGTGGGGGGATGTGGTTGCGGGTATGCGGACACCTATGAGTGGTCTCACTCATTCCTTTGGCCTTTATGCTGTTCTTCTTTGCAGGGGCATGTATATTCTGAAAGCTCTGTTGTCAGCGACACCCCCTGCACTCTTACATGCTCCATGTAAGATTAGGAGCTCAGGCAGCATGCCTTCATTAATATGCATGGCGCGTTTCCGTCCTGCCCCTAAACAGCTGCTTCCATGCAGGACTAAGCTAGTCCTTCACAGAAGATTAGTAAATCCGGGGGGTTTTCAAGTTAATTTGTAAGTTTTTTTCTTCTGTTTGCTGAGTTACAGCTCATAAATAATAAGTCTTTTAACCTCTAGAAAAATAATTACCCTTGCTTGTAAAATGTTAACAGAATTAAATCTGTTTGTTTTGCTTTCAGTAACTACAAAATATAAGTTATAGTAGTAATGCCAAGAATTAATACCAAGGTTTCCTTCCACGTTTGCTTTTTCTATTAGAAATGTTACAACAGTAGAACCTTACCTTGTAAAATTTAAATATCAGCCATGATTTTTTCTATGGAGAGTAGCACTGCATAAATACACTTTCTGAAACCTGCACATTTTATTGCATTCTGTTATGAAATGAAACTTAAAAAAATAAAAAAGCTGCAGACTACCTGTGAAAAAGTACCAAGACATTTTATTCATTTGCTTAAGTCTGGTTTGTTGAATCTTATGCATGAAGTTATTATGGCAGAAATTTATTGCAGGAAATTGCATTCTGATAGAAGTACTTAACCGTAAGGAATTATTGTATAGGGATACAAGTGAATGAAAGCTTTTAGCAAATTTGTAACTCCTTTCAGTATCTGCATTCTGACCATTAGGATGCTGACATTTTAACAATATCTTGTTGTTATGTATAATAATTTAGGAGTTTTGAATTGAATTGTTCTTAAGTGGAGTTAATAAACTAAAATATTTTGTAAAGTGACTAAAGTCTTTTATCATACAGCTTAAAAGCATTTGGGAAAAAGCTTTATAGGTTCATAGGTTCATAGATTGGTACTAAGCTAACTTCCCTTGTGAGCCATTTTAAGCCTAGCCAGTTATCCCTTGTGAGACTCAAACCCTGCACCTGGTGTTTGTAAGGTAAATACCTTAACCATTAGGACACCCTCCCACCCCGATAATATTATATAATATTATAATATTATAATATATCATGCAATAAAAACTGCTTTGTGTGACAGGCTGGATTCCTTATAAAGAAAATAAACTGTCTTCATATTTAAAAAATGGGAACTATCAACAGGCTATATATGGTAACAGCAGGAGAGGAATGTGAAAACAATTTTATTTCCTACCTGCAGTTTCACTCTCATACCTCATTTCACTGAAACTGGAAATGTAGTCACCCTTCTCTATTATTATCCGCATTTATTGGATCTAATGCATAGCAAACAAGCATGGCAAGATGGCAGAATCCACAGTAAACTTACCACAGTTATTAAATTAAGAAATGATCCTCTATATGCCCAATCAAAATTCTCTTATACAGAATACACTTTTTTCACTTTATGATATTAGTAAATTCATTTAATGGCCAAAATGTAAAACCGTAATATTAAAATTATGAGATATCTAAAGGAAGCTGAGTGCTGTATAATAAAATGTAAACTTAAGAGTACTGTTAGATAAGCTATTATTGAGGTTTGATGGTGCTGCACTGAATAGTTTTCACATCCTATAATAGTTTTAGTCCTACGTATTCTTAATATTTGGTCTGTTATACTGCATATTACCAGACATATAACAAAACATACAAAGGGATGACATGTTTTGTTATGTAATAAACACAAATGCAAACTGTATTTGAATGCATTCAAAGTCTAGATATCTCCTAGTGTAACAATCCAAGCTAGCAGAGCTACCACCAGTCTTTGTTGCATCAAAAGGTATGCATACCCACATGATAAACACATCTGTAAACACTTCCTTATCCAAAAGGAAAATGGTAGGAAGTGCGATATGAGGGCATCCATATTTCTCCTGAATATGTTTCCTAAGTAATGTTAAATGTTTTACAACATGGTCAGCTCTGCCCAAGGAGAGATATGTCAGAAATCATTGCTTACAGGTACGTGTACGATTGTTAAAATATTTGGCACTTATGTGTAATTAAACATCTCACTCTTTTTTGTGATGCTTCTAATCAGCCAATGGAGTGATTTATGACTATGTTTGTGGTTTACTGCTTAATATATTGTAATTCACTTTCATTGTAATTAAAAACTGCATTTCAGATAGATGCATATGCCTTTCACAGATGTGCAGTAGAGTTCATTCATTAATATTCAGTAGTCTAACAATGCATGTGTGATGTGTGTGTTAAATAGTTATATAATCTCATTCACTGCCTGAAGTTACATCAGAGAGGGTGGTCCATGTTCTCATGATGTACTCTGTTGCTAATCAAATCATATGTGAGATGCAACTGCTTTTAAGAAGGTGTGATAAATATACCTGTCATAGCCAAATACAATTTGCACATTACAGCTGAAAATAATATATAACTGAAAGTTCCTCATGATTACCCCTAAGTACAACTGAGCCTAGTACAATCCATTACAATTCTGCTAAGAATAATTGAACCTTTCCAAAATTGCTTTGCACATAAATTATCACATATTATTGCCCAAGATTACTTAATTATAGGTCTCTAGTGCCAACATCCATCTCCTAACTTTGTGGTAATGCTACTATTGGTCATACCATTCAGATACACCATGAATGGAGTTACTGCTTGCATTTAAAATAAACTAACTAATAAATATTTCTAAAGTAGTAATAGGTTGAGCAGTAATGTTTGAAAGCTTGAAGGAAACAGGTGTTTACACCAGTTTAATACACATACCCTTAAGCTAACAAATAAATGATCAGTCACAAACATTTAATACTGAATAATACAATTCTTATTATCCAAACCTATCACTACCAGTAGCTAAAATATTTAATCAGTTTAAACTACCTTCAAGTTAGATGTGCAAACAGCATTTTTATATTTTTATAAACAAATTGATTTTCTATCTAGCTTTGCTTTGTGAATGCGGGTCCCTCTTGAACCTTCCTGAGGCAAGGCAGTGGCAAGCCAACTAGTGGTTACTTAAGAGTTAAAAACAACATTTCTGTTTTTCTTCAATATGAATGCAAGTTTTCCTGCATCTATAATCACATATCTATAGGAGAAGTCAAAATAAGATAAAGCATTCTTTTGACCCACAGTAAGAAAAAAAGGAGTATTAAATGTGTATATATTTTAGAATCCAGTTTCCTTCTTTAACAGCTCTGCTGCATTTCTACTTTACTCAGTTGTATATCAACAGGGTAGAGCCCTCCAGTTATTTTTGTGTGGTGCTTTGCTGCCTTGATAGCTAACTCTCCCTTTTTCTGATTGCCCAGTGGGTCTCTGTGTGCACATGATGCTCTACTTGTAGGCAAAATATGGCAGTGCAGTGAACATGCCTAAAAACTTTGATAGCATTTCTTACTTCTGAATCTGCATCAGGAATACTTGGTGTGACAGCACTACTTCAGCCACTGGGGTGTTACTTTGATCCAAATTAAAGGGCTCTACTACCAGATACTGCCATGATTCCAGTTGTAAATTACTGCAGATGATAAATACCATGGACTCTCTACCATGGTAAGGGTTCATCATATTAACATGGCAGAGTTCGTGTTTAATTTCCTTGCAATATTGAAAGACATCTTCTATACTGCCTTTAGATTATTATGCCGAATAGGAACAAACTGCATTACCTTTTGTACAGCTTCTACTCACAGGCTCACACTCCATTGTTATACTAGACATTTGCAGCTGTTGTGATTGTGGTAGGAGCTCTTGTATGATATCACAATCTACCTAAGTTTAGTCTTAAAATTCAATATGCACTTCAGTTCCGACTCCATGTGAGACTCACATTCACCTTCTCATTCGTTGCAAACTACATCCAGGGCCCCCCTCATCCGTGATGTAACTGAAATGTTGAATCCCCTGTGGATTCTTGGCATATCTGTCTATATGCAAAAATAAAGTGAATAAGTACTTGTAACAATACCACTTAAAATGATCCACCAATTTTTTCAGCATGGTTGTTGAAATATTATTAAACTTCCCCATCAAACTGTTTGTGGAATGTAAGGAGTATTTTTAATTGATTTAACCTGCAGTGCTTTCACAAACAAGGCTCAGTCTGACATAAAGTTAACATCTGTGCATCTCAACATTTCCCAGGGAAAAGAGAGGCAGATCAGTTGTCTGCATTCTGCCACTGCAGATGACAAAACCACTGCATAAAGATACCTTGAAGCATGGTCTATCACCACTTAGATACAGTCTTACTTGTGTTTGGAATGCTAAGTGGCAACACAGTATCTATTTATATTCTCTAACAGTTC
Organism: Protopterus annectens; assembly: GCF_019279795.1. Classification (NCBI taxonomy): domain Eukaryota; kingdom Metazoa; phylum Chordata; order Ceratodontiformes; family Protopteridae; genus Protopterus; species Protopterus annectens. The sequence goes on along the minus strand of NC_056725.1, from coordinate 227,511,344 downwards.
CTTAATAACAGGTAAAGACCTCAAACTAGCTTTAGATTTATAATCTCTCTTTCCAATCTTTGGATACTGATCATATGTCTTGAAGTTTCATGGTATGTCTTTTGCTATTGCCAGACATAAAAACAATGCATAAGCCTCCTTTTTGTATGTCTTATGCCTAAATGCCTATCATGGACTATAACCTGAAGAGATCTATAGGCTTTAGGGAGTATCAACTGTTGTATGACACCTTTCTTTAGTCCTCCTTCATGTGTACTTTCTTTGACAGTAATCCCTTTTTGAATTATACAGATGCCTCCCACTGTTGAAAATATGCAGCCTCCTTGGTTACCTTCCTCTGGATCTGTAAGGTGAGATCAGACAGGCGGTACTCTCTTAACTCCCTCTTTATGATCCTCTCCAATTATTCTTCCTCAAAATTTAGTATTTTTTAACAGCTGCGTCTCAGACCTGTTGCTATAAAAATCTCTTCCAATGAAGTAACCCCTCACAGAAGAAAGTTCATTGGCTTTTAACAGTTGTAGCTCAAATTCAGGTATACTACTGTTACCTATCTCTTCCACAAAAGTAACCACGTCAGTATCCTTTTTTGGAGTTGCAAGCTGTGCTTCTCCATTGCTACATTCCCTGTTGGATTGAATCCATGCTTGGCTGCATGTAAATAATTTGCAATGGGAAGGGGAGGCCGAAAGAACAGGATATGAGCACTGATGTACTCAAATGTGTATGCAATGATTGTGTCATCAGAATTATTATATAAAAACTGTGAGTATATCAGTGCACATATCCTGTACTTCCAGCTCCCCCTTTCCATCCCAAGTGGTCCCTAGTCAATAGTGTCTGAAAAAGTATGTGCCTTTCGTAGTGCTACATGGAGCGGTCTGCCTAACCAAGCAATGTTTCCCTCTAACAACAGCAAACTCAACAGTAGTTATTTCTGTTGCAGTAGAACTCTAAGCAATTATACATTCTCCTGAAGTAATCTGGTGCAGCTGTAGTTTCAAAATAGATCTACTACAAGTACTCACATGCTATTAACTTGTGCCATGCTTACCGAGACATACTTTAAACAGCAAATGTCCTAACTACCACTAGCCATACCTGTAAATCTGCAGACATTGAATATAGGAGCCAAGGCACTTGAAAATTAGGAACACCCAGACAAGAGCCTAGATATCTAATTAGCATAAAAGTTAAATAAAAAATAGCTCATAACTCTTTCTGCTTCCATTTGTAATGTGGGATATTACTCAGAAACACCTGTTTAAAACAGAGTGTCAAAAAAGTATAGATAAATATAAACACAATATCAAACAGACAGTATAAAATATATAGACTTAATGAACTCTCTTGTAAAATTATACCACACAAGGTAATTTATTTTTGCTTAAGAAAAGGGAGATGTAAGATGTGTCCACTCTTTCTTTAAAATATTGTTGACACTAGTATGTCAGTTATGTAATGTGGTTGTCTGTGCATTACACAGCTTCAAAAATCACATGTGATGAGGGAGATTCAGAAAATTGTGGGAAAAGTGGAAATCAAGCTTGAAAATAGGGACATACCTCCAAAAGAAGAAACATGCTGTAGAAGCTAAATCAGGCCTAAAAATAAGAACATGCCTCCAAAACAAGGACAGTTTAGAGTTCTGCCACTAGCTCAGTCCTGCTAAGCCACATAGCCTTACCCCAGCATGACCCTTTCCTAACTCTAACTTGAATCATCACTCCCTAAACGTAACCATAAAACTTCCCTCCCATGTCCTAAACCTAAATTCCTTTCACATCCCTTAAGCCTAGAAATCCTCCACCCATTCATAAACTTAAAGTTGTCATAATTCCATAATCTGAAAACTCCATTGCCACTCCATAAACCTACATTTCTCAGTTGTTTCCTAAATCCAAAACTCCAAACCTGCTCCTTTACCCTAAACTCCTCTGCAACTCACTAATCTTAAAACCCCCTTCCTGCTTCCTAAACTTTGTCTTAGATTGCTTTCTGACCCTAAACTCCCCTTATTTCTCCACAAATTAAAACTCTCCTCTTGTTTCTTTAACCTACAATCTCCCTCAGTCACTGTCTAAAACCTAATCTACACTCCCCTCTCCTATTCAGTAACTGTGGCTGCTGTGTTCACCTGATTCAAACTTGAATGATGTATTTAGGCAAGGTGAGGCAGCCATAAAAGTGACTGCAGCAACTGCTCCTTGCCCAAACATATATCATATCTGAGCATGAGCAGTCCATGCATGCTGCAAGATACTTTAGTCCCTGCCTGTAAAAAGGTGGTCTTCCAGCAGCTGAAACTGAGGCACTTGTAGGAGATTATTTCAAAAGAATTTGCCACATCTGTTACCCTACCTCTGTTAGTTCATTCACATGACTTTAATTGCCCACACTTTCACAATGAATACTTGAACCATAAAAGTCCCATTTACTTACAAGGAAAATATTTTACTGCTAGACCTTGCCAATTACTTGATAGAGTGTTTTTTTCCTTTGTCTATGGGGCCTACTGTGAAGGTTTAGACATCTCCATGGGCTCCCTTATAGCCATGTGTAATGTTGAGTTCTCACTTCTTGTGCAGTTTTGCCCTGCTGGCTTGATAGAGGTCGCCATGTTTGCCCATTTCCTCAAAAGTGTTACATAAACATTCTTTTAACTAGATTCCCATTTCCACTGGCAAGGTACCGAGTAGTTTGTCCCATATCATAAGATTGCCCAATGTTTCAAAAGTAGGAACTTGACATTCACTAATTCATTTATGAAATGATATGCTTAAATCAGTACTGAAATTAAAATTACTGCCCCCTGCTTTTCTATAATGTTCTGAAACATTATCTCATAAACCTTAAGAGTGAGTTTAGGACATTGAAATAAATATTTTTTTAGTAATCTAAACCAAAGTATGTACGGCTTTGCCTAAAAGAAAAAAAAAGTTAAAAACCATACCCTTCTTTGTCAGTTTGGTTCAGGTTACTTACATGTTCAGATGCCTGGATTAAGCTATTAAAGTCATCTCTCATTTTATAATGAAATAAAACAATTTAGAATGAATTGTTTCCCAGGCTACATTTTTGCCCTATTACTTATGTGCATTTTTGTAAACTAATGAGTTCTGTTCCATGTTTACAGTCGTCCTTGTCCTGTACCATAACCTGATTGATGCTTGCATTCCTTCTCTGCAGCTGTTGTCTCTTTCTGCTCTATGTATGTTTGTTCTTCAACCTGTTTCATTCTGTTACAGCAACTTAAAAGGCTTCTTATTTCTAGCTCCACTTCTTCCATTTCTAACTCCATTATGAGGCTGTTGATTGTATATTGTGCATTCACAACTCTTACCAGACTGTTTCGAAGATCAGTGTACTAAGTCTTAACCTTCACTCATGGCAGGTTATGCCATTCATGGTCCTTTTGGCAGATTGGATTCCTCACAATCTGCATTCTTTAGACACCTTTGACAAAAACATTGTTTCACATGCTACAGAGAACATTTTGCCTATTTCTGAACTGCACTGCTTAAAAATAAGAAGGTGTACTGCTGTGTGTTGACCTTATGGCTACAGAGCTACAGACAAATTCTGGTGACAAAGCTGCTTTGCAACTATAACATTTTAACTTATAATGCCCACACTACTGTAAACCAATTTATGTGTGTCATATAATCCTACCCACTACTTCTGTTTAGTAATTGATGGAGGCTAGAGAGTCACAAACCACAGCAGTGCGTTAGGGAATGGGGTGTTTGTCTAATGTCTGAAAGTTCATGGTGAACTGTGCACGCATGCATGTGTGTGTGTGTGTGTGTGTGTGTGTGTGTGTGTGTGTGTGTGTGTGGTGTCATGGCCAGCACTGGCTTGTGTTTGGCAGCCAAATCATATGAACATGAGAAATGTGCATTGCTTTGTTGGGTAACAGCCAACATTAACCACACTCAAATAAACTTTATATTAAAAAAATGAAGATCAGAGTTATAATCACTCCCACCCAAAGAATTTCATCCACCTTAGAATGGGCACATAACTTTTATTATTCAGACAGGAACCTTTGCAGCAGGAGTAAAAACCTGTCCAAGGTTGTTTTGCATGCAGCAACATATACTTTACTGGAGAGGTTAATGATATATCTGAGTACTAATATCCACTTCTTCTTTTAAATGGTACAAGTCAGACTATTCTGGCATAATAAAAATATAATTTCTATTTCCATCAAAGTAAGCCAGCAAGCAAATATTTGCATGGTAGCAATAACTTCAGCAGTAACCCTTCACAAAGTGGATGCCAACATTAGAGTTTACAACAATTTAATACATATACCCTTTAGCTAAATAATAAAATACTAGCTAGAAGGCTTTTGAAATGGATAACATTAAGACATGCACTTTTATAAAAAATAAATAAATAAATGGACATATAGCTTTATATTTGTACTAAGAAATATTGAGTAAATTGTTTTAAACAGACTGGTCATATAAGGATAAAGGCCGGGATGCATGATGAACTGCAATGAGAAGGGTGTACGCAATTCAGAAAATACAATAACATGACGTGACTGACTGGAAAACAAGGGTTAGCAATGATATATGCTAATGATATTTTAAAGAGACATGATACATGCTAATGTAAAGTAAAAAAAAAATGACAGAATGATTCAAAAATGTAAAAATAATGTGCAAACATGACATGCCGAATGTAACACTGAATTTAGCTGTATGCTCGCACTCAACAAAAAGAAAACTTAAAAATGTTAGGGCTTGCTGTAGGTATTGTAAACTTGTATCTGCAAAAGTCTCTTGTAGTCTGCTGTTGCTAGTGTTGTCAGATGGTGCCGCTGAAGGAGTAGTGTCTTCAGAGCATGGTTAACTCTTCATGGCCTCCATGAAATTGATATGATGGACTACTACAAGGTGGACAGGGACACCATACAACAAATAGTGGACACATGCCCTCATCTGCAGCCCTTTGGGATTCATTGAGAACCCATCCCAGCTGACACTAAGGTATGTGTAGCTTTACATATTTAAGCTACAGTGGCCTTTCAGCAACATACAGGGGACACAGTGGGGGTTACATGGGCTACTGCCTCAAGAATACTCTGCCAGGTCCTCGTCTACCATGCCATACTTCAACAAGTGGGGGAATCATATGTGGTTTCCATATACTGAAGTGGAGACAGATATTAGTATGCATGATGTCTATGCTACAGCCCAATTTTCTGAGGTACAGCAGGCCATAGATTCTACCCACATTGAAATAAAGGCCCCACCAGGTGAACTGGGGACGAGGTGTATGACCCACATAGAGAACCACCTCACCACCTGATAGGTGATCTGTAATGATTACGATAACTGTATCACCTACAGTGTGTGTGCAGGCCACCCAGGCAATTTCCTTGACACTCATATATGGCAGGCCTGTGACCACTACCAAAGGTTTGCAAGGGGTAGCTCCATACACCCTAGAACCTTGACTGATTACACCAATGAAAAAGCCACATAAACCTCACAGATCAAGGTTACAACTACACTCATGCACAAACTAGAAACATTGCTGAACATGTTTGGGCTGCTGAAGTCATGGTTTCCCTGCCTGGATGCATCTGGTGGTGCTTTGCAGTATGACCCTGCCATGTGTGCCAAAACACTGACTGTGTGCCATCCTATATAATATAATACTTAGAAAACAGTTACAGCGGGGTGGCCAAGGGCAGGGATTCCAGTTCCTATCATCACAGGCAGCAACAGCTGAGACAGATGAGAGGAAGAGGAGGACCCAGCAGCAGGGAGTGACCATGCTAGATGCAGGCAAGCATATTATGCCATGACACTGGCTAAGAGGCAGTAAATTGCACATATACTCATTGTATAACTTATATAACAGGTCAGCATATACAGGCAGTAACATTTATGCAGTGACACAAGTAAGACCATGCCTACCCATGCATTGCCTGGCTATTGTAAGCATCTGACATAGGAAAACCATGATCAGGGCATTTTTAACAGCATTAATACAGGTGGGCGAGCAAGCTTTTCTGCACAAATAATACAATACCTAAAAGGATTAAGGAGACAGTAAAAACGATGATGCATGCACAATAAATAAGACCACATAAAGTTATGTGTAAGCTCAGCAGATAAAGTAACTATGATGCATATAGACAAAACAGACAGTGTTTATCCATGCATTGTCTGGGCACTCTGTGCATCAGACATACGCAGCCCAAGTCAGACAACCTTCCAGAGGTGAGGACACCCTAATCATCATTTACACAGATGAGAGAACTAGATTTCCTATACCACTTCTTCTACCACGACAACACGTAGGCTGAGTAAACATACATTAAAAATGACGATTTATACACAGGAAAACCAGACTCTACCAAGCCATGCATTGTCAGGCCACTATATGCATCAGACATAGACAGCCCAAATAACAGATTGTGCAAAAGGAGTGGTTACAAAAGTGCATCCCTTTCACAGGGAAGTGTGTGAGTGTGAAAACTGAGGTGTAACAGAACAGTTATGCACACTAAAGGCCGGTATATCCAGATATGGGTTGTGTGTCTAGTGTGTGGAAGTCTATGGTGAACTTTGCGTGTGTGTGTGTGTGTGTGTGTGTGTGTGTGTGTGTGTGTGTGTGTGTGTGTGTGTGTGTGTGTGTGTGTTTTTGTGTATGTGTGTGTGTGTGTGTGTGTGTGTGTGTGTGTGTGTGTATGTGTCTGTGCAAGGTGCGTGTTTGTGTGTGCATGCATGAGGCATCATGGTCATCATGGGTTTTTGTGTGAGTCTGTGTCTGCTGGGACACAGCCTCAATATTAGTGGCAGCACTTCACTCTGGCATACTGGACAGGTCTGAGCCATGCATAGAAGAGGATCAAGTTTGCTATGCATGCTTCTGCTCACAAGAATTGTGTCTGACTTCGACTGGGTATAGACACATCCACAACTGATCCAGCAGGGTATCTAATACCACTGCCAGAGCAGGATCTGGCATGTCCACAGCTATGTTGGCTAACAAATGAGGATGGACCAGCTGACCAGCCTCATGAATGTTGCCCCTCCACCAGTAGATGACCCAGAGCAGACACTGCACAGTCCAATGTGTAATTCATCTAGTCCAAGGAGTCACATATATGGTTCATGCAGTTCCACATATCAGCAAGCAAAGCATACAACCTCTGCTGAGGCCCCCATGGAACTTGCCTGTGCCTCCATGATGGTCCTGCACATACATTTGGTTGACACAGCAACCTCTGAACACCACTGCTGACCCCCCTGTGTGGTACCTGCCACTCATGATGGCTAGGGGATATTCAGGTGTGTCTGCAGCAGGGGCTACTATACCTGACCAACCATGTCCCCATCAACCTCTCCACTCTCAGATGATTCATTGTCATGGGTATGCTTAGGCAGATGTAGTTCCACAGCACTCGAGCCAGACAATGCTTCAACTGTGACTACACCCCCTCCGAAAAAAGACAATAAAAATAACCATTGCTCAAAATGGAAAATGCAAATGGTCATCAGAAAGAAAGGCTTACTCAACAGATATGATGTGTGCTATTCTAATGAGTCATAATACTTTTACAAGTGGATGGTTTTGTTCCACCAACTGCTGGAATCTCTTTGTAAGTAAGGATATATATAGCCACATGCACTGCTCATGGCTTCACTTCAGATGTGTGCTTTATACAATCTGCTGTATGACTTCTCTGGTGTGAACAGCTAGTACATAAGTCAAGACAATATAAGTTAGACAGGCAGGTATTTTAATCTGCCAGCATTTATCTTGTATGATTACATATGACTACTGGCAGAAATGGCTTATCCAACAGATATGATGTGTGCATTTCTAATGAGTCATAACACTTTAAATGGATGGTTTTACTCTCCAAACTGTTGGACTCCCATTTAATGAAGGACATAGACATCCCCTCCCCCACGCACACATATTGCACATGACATCCCTTCAAATGCGTTCTTTCTTACAGCTTCTACATAACGTCTTCTGTAGCATCAATAACTAATGTACAAGTCAAGACAAAATGAGTATGGCAGGCGGTTGTTCAAATCCAATAACATGAACCCTGTGTGAGTGGTAAAAAAGCATATTTTATAGGCAGGGATGACTTAAAATATGTACAGTTCTAATGGGTTGTAACACTTTCATAACTAGATGTTTTTGCTTTCCAACTATTGGACTCCCTTTTAAGGAAAGGCATAGGCATCCCCATACACACACACACACTCACACACACACACACACGCACACACACGCACACACATGCACACACACACACACACACACACACACACACACACACACACACACACACACACACAAACACACACAGATGCACTTACACTCACACAAACAGACACACACATACATATACTGTTCGTGGCATCCATTCAAATGCATACTTCCACACACTTGTGTATAGCCTGTTCTGTGGTGCAGGCAGCTGGTGCATAAGTTAAGAAAGTATCAATTTGATAGACAAGAGTTTGAATCCAGGGAGATCTACATTGCATCAACGTGTAAGTAGCAGTGGATGACATTCAAGCATGGTTGCCTAATTAGATCAAATGTGTTCAGTTTTAGTTGTATTTGACAGCCAGAGATTTTCAAACCCAAAGTACTGTACTCATCTGTAAGCATGTCCAGTTTCACAATGTGCATTTTGTATCATTCTTTGCTCAACAATTAACACAAAACAGCATTGCTACTACAGGTCAGTAAATAGTAATCAACATTTCTCATCCTATAGCAAAAAATAGCCGAGAGTTTGCTTTCACATGCATAGCTATGATGAACATTGCACTATGAAGCTTAGACTCAATGTGTGATGGAAAACAAGTGATATCAGCATGTGTAGAAATGCTTTACATCAAATGTCAAAGATTCCTGAGAGCAATGTAGCCCTGATGTGAGGTTCAGCTATTTCTGCATGGTATGTTGAGGCTTATGATCCACCGATTACCACTGTCTAGTTAGCAATGCTCATTTTTCAAGTCTTTCATAATGTTGTCATACTCCACACAAATGTATGCTTTCTCACAGCTGTTGTAAAAATAGTTATGTGGTGTTCTTACCTAGTGAATAGTTCATACATATGTAAATTAAGTAGGTAGGGGTTTGAACCAAATGTGAAGTACAGTGTAGTGGTGAGTAAACCAATTGTTGATTGGCAATACTAACATTGCACAGAAGTATTATAAGAAAGCCAGCTTGGATATGACAAATTCACAAGGGGAGGGTTTACTGCCCTATGTGCTTTACCTGCTTTTAACCATTGCCATTTTAATTCACACACTTTGTGGATGACATTCCCAAGATGTATGATTTCTGACAAGTGTTGTACAACTTGTTCTTTGGTGTCATTAGCTAGTGCACAACTCAAGGGACTGTGAATAAGGCAGGCAAGATTAGAATCTATGGGGATCTCTTTTGTGGAATGAAGAAAACTGTCATTATCATATAGAAATAATGCATGTAAGCATGCAGTATAGCATTGTGCTATGCTCATTTTATAGAATCCTTACCTCATGAACAACATGCATTGATTCATACATTGGATGATGGCTTTCACTCCATATTATTATTTTTGCATTTTACATTCTGCAGCATTACTTCTAATTTACATAACTATGCGTGTTCACAGCTCTTCTGAATATCTTCTGTTGTTATGTATTAAATTCACATCCATGAACTTCCATTATTAATGTGAAAGGTAATGAGACAGAAACCAGGTAAGTGCCTTTGTTTGTCTAATACCACCTGGTCTGCTCATCTGTGATGTATTTGTCAACCTCCTCTTTTCTGACTACTCTGTTAGCTTGCCATGTTAATAGCATGTTCTGTTGGTTCTGCCCTTGCAGAAAACCAATAATTTAAGCCTAGGTAACTGCATTTTGTTTTTCCTGGAATCAACAGTTCCAGTCACTAGAATGAGTTATTCTAATTGCCTTTGTTCTCACTGCTTCTGTATCATGCCCTACTACTACAGTAGTATGAAATATGACATTAACATTCTCAGGGTTTCAGCCTCATTCCTAACTTCGCCTGTTTTGATAATCTTGTTTGTTACGTTCACCAAAATATTAGTTATCCTGTTAAGAGTGTGTACAATATGAGGCATATTTTGACAATTGTCTTAATATAATTTATCTGGATTCTTATGCCACTGTTGTGATAGCTGTTTGGGGGATATGTGTTATTAATGGAGATGTACATGATGTGTGTAGTTCTGTGTGGATGCGTCATGTGTTGCGGGTGACATGTAACATGACTGCTTCACTGGCTACCCCTGTTAAGGCATCTGTTTGATACATTGAGAGTGGGAATTCTCAGTTAATTTTCTTTGAAGTATGTTAGATGCTATATTTTATTGTAATCCGCCTGCATGTATGACATATTTCATGGATATGTGTTTTTATGACCCCTTGCACTATGATGTCTGCTGTGTCTCACCTTAATATTATGATGTGCATATACTGGAGTGTGAACTGCAGTGCCGCAATTACCTATCATGGGACAAACATCTAGTATTTTTAATCTTCTCTCATGGCATAGTATGAGTGCATGGCTAGCACTCCGTTGTTATTAGGTATATACACTTTTTTTTTCATCACATTGCTAGATTAGTGTCATATCTTACATCTCCAGTGTGCATACTTCTCAACTAAGTTGTCCTGAGTTTCACATCCTGTCCGCATGTTTGCATCACAGTTATAGGATGTTCATCATAACTTTTGTGATTTTCTGGCATATACTTGAGGATTGCAGTCACTAATGGCAGACATTTCAGTTTCAGATTTCATACCTTACAGAAAATGCATGGTTATTCCATCCACTGTCACAACATATAAGACTGCTATGGACAAGTTCTTCCTCATTTTGTGCTTTTGTTCACACAATTGTTTTTGTATTTATTGAAAATTATTGTCTTCGCAGGTGCTCATGGATACTTCAAACTGTCTTATCTCATTTACAGATCTGTGATGTTGAATGTCACACCTCAAGTAGCCTACACATATTGTTACATTCTAAAGCATTTTCTGGGAAACCAACTTAAAACATAACATAAAGAACTGCTGATATTTTGTGAACAAAAACAGCTATTAAAATGGTACAAACAGCAGTGCTATCAGTAAAATGCATTCTTTGCATTGATAACAGTAGTACAGTCACAGGCTTTACATCAATTGGAATTTGTGCCCAGTCGGACTTTCTCGATAAAAAAAAAAATGCCAAATAAATAAGTTCCAAAAATATTATTATGAATACAAAGCCATAATTATATTTTTATCCAATGTTTCTCAAGCAAATTCTGTTATCTTGGACCTGGATTTATTTTGTCAAATTACTTTTGTTAGCCAGACATAAGCTTTACTTCACAGCAAAAGGTTTCTTTCTATTTGGATGGTTATTCTGATATTTACAGAAGCATTAAGAATTATGTTTATTTGCATAATTAACAATATAAATAACCCTGAATATTTCTCAAAATATGCAACTTATAGTGCAAATATAAATGACAGTTTTCTTCAACATCATGCAAGGTTTCATATGATGCCATTCAATAGTTATTAAATCACCCAGTTTTAGAAAAATTAAGTATATATGGCAATATTTCATATTTTCATAATTACTAGCAAATAACTAGCAATATTTCTAGTATTGTATAGCGGTTGGGGGATGGCATAGTGGTTAAGGTGTTTGCCTTACAAATAAGAGACTTTTGTAAAAGCACATTGACAGTGTACTTTTCTTTCTCCCATCAGAGTATTTTTCACTATGCCCCTCAATAACATGTAAGTCTGTCAGGAAAATATGAGTTCAGATATGAAAATATTAATAATAAGAGAGAAATCAATCATTAATTTATCCATGGAAGAACATCAAGATCAACAATTTTAGTATACATTTACTAATTATAAATGTCAATAAAGAGCCTGTGCGAAGTAAACGCTCCCAAAGAACAAGCCAAAAACAATGATAATAAACCAATAAGTACCAATGGGAGCGAACCACAGTAGATGTATAACAAGTTCAGCAAATGGCCTCAGAACTTCAGTAGTCAAAGTAATACGATGTAATCCAAAAACAAAAGACTCATTCAGCTCGAGGACCAACTTTAATAGCTATTAATACATTATACATCTACTGTGGTTCGCTCCCATTGGTACTTATTGGTTTATTATCATTTACTAATTATAGCTTGCGGTCTCTAATACTGCCTATTACTGATGCGTGATGGTTGACGACCTAAAGAATGTCTGAATGCTATGAGGAGCTATGGATGTAAAATGGAAGAATACAAAACCGACACTATAGGCTTGCATGAGTCAATTGCCTGTACTGCTCTACACGTTTGTAATGGTAAATCTTTCCACAACTGTTTTGTTATGTAAATCACCTTGCAACTAATCCGCACATTCTTCATGACTTTGATTACTGAACTCCAGTCCAGCTTTTGGTGTCTGATGCTAAGCATTACCTTACTTATGATTTCTCGCTTTCTTGTATCTTATGATGTTGACTACATCCTAATGACATGCACACACACTTGTTTCTAATACCTGTGGGTTCTCATGCACACTCATTAATTTGCATCATGTACTCAGCCATGTCTGCAACATAGATTACCATGATTTGTTCACAAGCCTGTGTCAGGGGAGCTTGAGGAGAGAATCCACATCATGCCATGTGTCTTGGATGCATGCATACATGATTAAGAATGCTGCTCATCCACCCAAGATGGTAAATCTTGTTTGCCCAGCTGTGATACAACCACAGTACTTATGAATCTCCAGGAAATTCTAATGAACAGTTCATCTGGACCCATCACTACAAGCCACTAAAGGATTTACTGTCTGATAACTACCTCTGTCTTACAAGTCCAAAGAGCAGTTACATAGTTTCATAGGCAAATAGATTTCAGCCTCAACATGGTTTCAGGGATGTGGTTCTTTTTAACACTCTCCAGAAGCAAGGCAACAACTTGCTAATGGTTGCTTTATCTGTTTAAAAGTGATATTTTATCTCAGTTTGAACAAAACATTTCCTGTCTTTTCCATCACAACCATGAGGTAAGGAATTCCAAATAAAAGTATGCACTATACTGACCTGGAGTAACATTACAAGGAATATTTACCTTTAAGCCCAGTTAATGTGTTTAGAGTTGAGAAGTCAGTTACTGTTGCAGCTCTGTGGCATTTTCATTAAAAGCAATTGCATATTCTCTACAGTACACAATTTAGCATGATGCAAGGTTTACTGGAAACCACAACCACTCTTTTATTTAGACATTTTTTAAAGAAAATGATTACCACCGTTAACAGCACTAAATAAATGCAATCTGAGGGTCATGCTGCTCAATTCTAGAAGTCTAAATCTCAAGATGCACTTGGTTGAAGCACTCCTGAAAATGGAGAACATCGACGTTTGTGCTGTATAGGAGACCTGGTTTAAAGCAGCAGAAAGCACCCTTGCGCTACCAGGCTATAACTCATTCCACACCTTTCGGCCCCAGAACATGGATCGAAGCTCCAAAGGGGGTGGTGTCTCCATATTCATAAAGGATATGCACACCTCTAGACTAGTAGCCCAGCATAACACATCTGGGATTCTTCAGGTACAACTAACATTGAGTAATATGGCAGTTCAGGTCGTAGCCTGCTATAGGTCCCCAACCATGTCCCAAGACTCTCATGCCACATTCCTGGAAACTATTAGGGTCCAACCCAACACTCTCATACTAGGTGACTTCAACTACCCCTCCATCAACTGGGAAAACTACTCATGCACCAATACACTTGCCCAACGTTTCCTGGAATTCATCAATTCCAATGCCCTGGACCAGCTCATTCTTACTCCCACTAGAGGAAGCAACATCCTTGACCTAGTTATTACTAACATGGGCAACTGTTGCTCAACACCAATAGTCAATTCCTCCCTGGTTAAATATGACCACAACCTAATCACCATGGAAATTCACATCTCACCCACACCCCCTGCAAACATAACCACCATGAAAACCTTTTCCAAAGCTGACATTGGGCTTCTAAAAACAGAGGTGGCTAACTTCACAGCACCCATGTCAATGGAAAATAGATGCATGACTGCCAAATCATACACCCATGCACTGTACAAACATGAACATAAATGCATGGAACTAACCATATCCAAGAGAACCAAGATGCTCTCCTCCAAGAAAAGGAAGCCAATCTGGTGGCTCCCTGCCATTAATAAACTCTACAACAGAAGGAAGAAACTGTTGCAATAAAAGATGAAATCCCAAGACTGGAAAACTCCCTTATTTAACTTCAACAAAAAGTTGAGATCCCTCATCAAAACCTCTAAAGCCAGCAATGAAGGCAGAATTGCAGCAGCCAATAAAAACGACCACAAAGCCTTCTATAGTTATATCAAGAATCTTCACAGCAATACCCAGGTTTGCTCTGAGTTACTGCACAATGGCACCTCCTATACTGAGCCAACAGATATTGCCAACATTTTGGCCGACAGATTCAGTGCCAACTTTACCCCTCACTCCCCCCAAAGGACCAATCACAATACTGGAGGAATGCCAGGCACCCAGCATTACTGCAGCAGAGGTTAAAGCTGCATTGCCCAAGGCCAAGAATACAGCTTCCATGGTACCCGACAATATCCCTGAATGTGTTCTACATGAACTACAAAATAAACTGGTACCACATCTGTGTGCCCTATTCAATCACAGCCTCACCTCAGGCTTTGTTCATACCGAATGGCACAATGCTACAGTCATCCCTCTCCATAAAGGGGGAGTGACTACAGACCCTGGGAATTATCACCTCATTAGCCTGATGAGTCTGATATGTAAGGCTATGAATTGCATCATCAGGGACCTAATTAACAAGGATATAGGGAATCTCCAAACTCTAGATCGCACACAATTTGGTTTTGTGAAAGGTAGATCATGCCTGCTCAACCTGGTTGACTTCTTTGAGTCAGTCACCAGAGCTGTGGATGAGGGCAAGGCAGTTCATACAGCCTACCTCGATATGGTCAAGGCCTCTGATACTATTCCCCACTCAGGAGTTATTGATAAACACAACAAACTTGGCATCAACCCCTATATCACTAGGTGGGTTGCAAATTGGCTCACAGATAGAACCCACAGTGTAAAAGTAGTGGACCCCAAGTCAGACTGCCAAACAGTCATGAGTGGAGTCTCACAGGGATCGATCCTAGGTCCTCTCCCATTTGGCATCTACTTCTCAGAAGGCTGGTCTGATGAAGTTACTAGTTTGCTTCAGGGACAAAAATGCTAACCTTTTACTGCTGTACAAATAAAGTGGATTTATTGCTTCTTCTTTGTGGAGTCCTTTGGCCTGCATTTGCTTTTCTGTGGATTATTGGTTTGTTGCTGCTTTTTTGGTTTTGTTTGTACTTCTCAGAAGTCCAGGCCAACACAGAGGGACTATGGCTGACCAAGTTCACAGACAACTGCAAGCTGAGAGCCATTATTAACTCCCCAAGTGATGTAGACATCCTATGGAAAGGCTTCAATGAGACCAATGACTGATGTTGAAACCATGGCCTTAAGCTTAATGCCAAAAAATACGTTGTCATCTCCTTTGGGAAAAACTCAGTTCCCATTAATTGCCACATCAATGGGAACCCACTGAACACTGAAGACATTATAAGAGATCTGGGGGCAGAGGTTGACAACAACCTCTCCTTCGACCACCACATTGCCACTGTGGTCAGAAAGTCCTTCTATGTGACATATCTCATTACCAAGGGTTTATCATCCAGGAAGAAAGAGGCCATCATCTCTCTCTCTCTACTCTTCCTTCATTAGGCCGCTCATTGAGTATAATGCATCATTTGGCATGTACCTCACTAGACACATGAAACAGCTGGAAAGGCCACAAAAATACCTCATGAAGAGGATCCTAGGCCTTAAACACATGCCCTACATGGACAGACTCAAAAAACTCCAGCTATTCTGTCTCAGATTGTCTACTAAGAGGCGATCTTTGCTTGACTTACAAAGCCATGTCTGACCCAGCTCTGTTAGAAATGCTACATCTAAAGAAATCGAAATCCCTCCACACCACATGCTCCAGAGACCTCAACCTCATTACCACAATCAACAGAACATGCTGGAGGGACAAGTTCATAGCCTAGAGACTGCCCATGCTCCAGAATAGACTTCCCATACATGGCAAGCAGAGCATCTCAGTGGCCCTGTTCAAGAGAAATCTTGATGAGTGGTTGGGAAATAGAAAGTTAACTTCGTGGATCACTGCAGTGGTTCTACTTGATAGAGGCTCTGGAAACTAATGTCAGGCGGCAGGATTCCAGGGCACTTTTATAGGCTAGGCTTGTAAAGGCTCCAGGGCCATTAGCCTAGTATAAACCTATGAACCTATGAACATCTATCTCAGTTTAATACAGCTTCCTGTGTGATTTAAAGAAATACATATTACTATATGCATTTTTGTGATAGTTTCATTGTCATAGCTATGTTGTTAATATCTCAAATGCAACTCTCCTTTGTACAAACCAAACATACTGAATAAAAGTACATTAACAAATACATGCATCCAAAGAGGCATACATAAATTCTACATGTAATAATATATATGAAAGATTAGGGATTTGGTTAGAAAGGTGCACTTTAGCAGTTAGCTGATGAAAGAGTGAAGTCAATCAAAATAGTAAATGACCACATAAAAGGAAAGACACTCAAAAAATAACAGAAAATATCAGTGAGACATAATAAGTAAAATGGATGTGTGTGCAGAGACTAACGGTAGAAGGATGTGGCTGCTAACAGACTATTTCAACAGTAAAATCATTATTTATAAAAACAGAAATAAAGGATAGATCTCTGATGAAATAAATGGCTTCAAGATCAGAGTTTCTTACAAATCATATAGAATAAAATTAACTGATATAAAGTTATAATAAATATGATGACTGGACTTAACTTAGAAATTTAAAACTTTGAAATAGAGTAATTCCTGTGACACCACCAATTACCTCTTTTATGAATTATAGCAGATTTAATGGCTATTGAAAATAACAGCGGAGGAAGGATCAATGAGTTAAAACAAGTAAAAAGGAAAACAAAATGACCACTTATTATACTTCATTGCATCATAAATAAGAAATTAACAATTAAAAACAGTAAAGCCTTTCTACTTTTAGAACTGCTGGGAGACTTGGGAGCTATTAGATCATGGCAGATGTCATTTCCCTTCCCTGAAAGTGAATGTAAGATAAATGTACATAATTAGAACCCTGTTGATGTGACATAAGATTTATGAGAATTATGTAAATAATAAAAAAAAATAAATAACGGGATTTCTGTACTCAGATACAAGTGGATCATATAATTAAAAAGGACATCATTTCATTGCAGAATGTCTATGTGACACTGAATATAACATTTCTTAGTTTGAACTATCATCTTAATGCACATCTGGAGACCTTCAATCACAGTATGTACAGTCATGCAGAACACTTATCATAAGGTTCATCCCACTCAAAAGGTATACACATCAGTTAGTCAACCTTTATAAATGATCTTGTGGTGACATTGTAAGACAAACATATGCCTATTTGGGAATGGCACAAATATATGTCTTTTACTGGAGGCAATGGAAATGGATTAGTGAAGACTGTGGTACCAGACAAATGTAAGAGTATTTGAATGCAATGCATATGATTCTTGAAGCATAAAGAAAGAAAGAGATATGTTTACTTGTCCAATTAGCAGACATGCCCAAGGTAAAATATTGATCCTGATTCTAAACCATTTATAAAAGAATGGTTTACAACATTAAATGAAGGTAGTCTGATGACATTTACACTAGCATTCGTAAGGATCACTGGAGGAAACTGGTAAGGTTACTAAGATTTTTCATGGTTTAGTTGAGGAGAACAAGGTTGCAGAAGGCTAGAAGGAGCAGATAAGTCTCACCCTCATCCCCTCATAAACATGGAAATAAGTATGAAGATGGAAAAGAATGACTCCAGATTCAGTAGTCTAACAACAGAAATAGGTAAGGCCATGTGATTGTGGTGAAGGAAGAATTTTACAAAAAGCCATTTGTTGGATTAAAGACAGAAGAGACAACCAACTGCTTTGCAGAGAGCTCAGACCCTGTTCAAGAAACATACTGCATAGAACAAATAGTCAAGATATTAAACAGAAATATGCTGTAGGTGTTGTCACCTTATAGTTTGGCAATGTAGTTAACACTGCACTAAACAAAAAACTTAGGGAATGAATTATTCAGTACCCAGATTTGTACCATGGGAAAAGACTGGTCAGCCAAAATAGCCAGAGAGTAGGAGAAAATGAAGTATACCAAAATTAAATTCTGTTACTTGGGTACTAAAGGGGTTGGTACTGGTCCCAATACTTTGCAATTTCTATGCAACAGACCCCAAAAACCCTGGAAGGAAAGAAGATATTTCACAGTGTAGGTAAACACAAAACCCTACAGATTTTGAAAGGAGATAAAAACTGGGCTGTGAATTCTGCCCTCTTAAATTCAAAGCAAACAGAACAATAATAATGTATCTAAGAACCAAAACCTAGAGGTAGTGCATCATTAGATGGGACGCTAAAGCAGTGATAAAACATTAGGTCTGGTCACATGAAAAGGTACAAATCAGATTAGCTCCCGTCATCCTTCCTAAATCTCATGAGGTTTAGGCTAACTTACAGTTGAGCAGCTTTGAAATTCCTATTTTTATGTATTACATAGAACACAGACTAACAGCACTGACATCACTTATTTATTGGGCTATAACATGCACACACACACACACACACACACACACACACACACACACACACATACACACACACACACACACACACACACACACATCAATATTCCTTGATACAGGGGCGTAATACAAACAATTACTCTAAAATGGAGTGTGCATATTGTATTACCACTCCCCCAATGTCATCAACAATTTATAGACACTCTGTCTGCATCATTACAGATTTCTTTACACTCAGTACGCCATAACTTTCTGAAAACCGATTTAACACAACCATCCCTATGCTGTGATGCTCACTGAAGAAATAACTAAAAAAATCACGCATTGTATACACAAGCTAGGCACACAATACAAAACAATGCAGCACTCATAAAATAGCCTGTAATTGTAATGCGTGGTTTAAAAAGCAAAGAAAGTAAAATCAATGGCAAAAATGTAAAATAAAACATTCGCTTCAATGTAAAATAAAAAGTAACTCCACATATTTTATACACAAAAAATAAAACAAAATACAGACCAAAGCTAGCTATAAAGAAAACATGGTGCATGCAGTACTGCCCTGTTTCTAATTAAATCAACTAAGTTTAAACTATGTAAAAACATAACTAAATCATAAGCCTAACAAATTATAACACAATCCTCCCTGCACTACTAAAAGAAAAAAAATTGGCACTAAAAAAGAAAGAAAAAAAATAGGATTAAACAGACATCAGAACTAAAGCACAATATAACCCATAAGACATTCTGTTTATAAACACTTATAGAAACTGCATGAAGTCTTTTTTGGTTGGCAACCTATGCAGTTACTGCAGCCCATTGAAATAAAAGGAAACAGTATCTCAAATATAGAAACAGGGACTGGATTAATGAAATAGACAGTAGTCTGGGTTGTGTAATAAATTAATTCAGTTCTAAACTCATTCTTTTACCATTTGTCCAAATAAATTGTCCCCTAAGTTTACACTGCAAGATGCTTCATTAACTGCACATTCATAATCACGTGCTTTACAAACATATGAATACATACATGCAAGCATGCAAGTTCATATATGTTGAGTTACAAGGAAGGACTAGATGAACTAGCACTAAGACTAGTGTAAGCAAACTTTATATGAAAACATAAAAAAGGGTTTTGGGACACCAGCTTTGTTAAATAACAAATAATAAATCTTTACAGCTCAAAATTCATCCTGTACAGAACACAAAATATTTTGGAATGGTGTTAAGGATTAATTTACTTTTGCTGTTTAATAAAATAAAGCACTGGGGCATGTTAGATTTTTCTAGAAACACTATGATATTGCCAGCAGTGATGCTTTCATGTAGTGCATGAATAATATTTTATAGCCATTGACTGCATCAAGAAATCAGGAAATATACAGAAAACAACCATAACTTGCCGAGTTCAGAATTCATAAGTGTTCAGAATTCATAAAGAACCACACAGTGTCTAGATACAGTAATATGTTTTAGGTGTATGAACCAGCATGGGGTGGCGAAAGCCACATACACTTTGGCTAGGCTTATAAATGCCCTAGGGCAGATAGCCTAGTACTATACTATGAAACTATGAAACTAAGATTAGCATGGGAGAGTGTTTTGCTTTGTAAAAAGTTGCTATGGAAGGGAATTTTATTTCCAAAGCAGCAATTTGACACTGCTTAGAGTTTTGTACAGTCTAGTTGACCTGCAATTATTCAGTGAAATCACTGCTGTAAAACTGCACTTGCAGAGTGTTCTTAAAAGAGATCTTAAAATAAACCAGAACATACTGGGATGGATATGAGCTATGTCAGACTAATCTGGACCATTTACAGTACAGGGCTATGTCCATTTACAGTACAGGGCTATGTCCATTTGCTTTCCAGGTCTATTCAGATCAACAAATGATGGTGTTGGTTGGTTGCCTTCAAGAAGAGATTTTTGCCTCTCTAAATATTTCAAAGCAGTACAAATTACCTGAAAATAAAAAGGATGAAAATCTCATATCTATGAACAGAAGCAAATGGTGGGGTGTTTCAATAACACAGTTCAAAACATAATAGCAAAGGAAGATCCATATAAAACCCCGTCCACATAAAACAAAGCCCACCCTGCAAGCACAACTTGGAAATTTGCATGGGTAATAGAATGTTTATCCTGGGACTGCCCTCTGTATTACTAATGCTCAGAGGCAGCATCTAAACACTTTATCCTATGCATGGGTCCTCTCATGTTATCTACCGTATGATCTTGGTTATTTTCACTAGTAGTAGCATACAATTATCAACCATTGGATGTGTATGCCAGTCTTACACTAAACAGGATAGGTTAATTCAAGCACCAAAAGAGAAATGTCTAGGTTTAAAATGGCCTACAAGAGCAGTTAACCTAGTATTTACCTATGAACATATGAAGATAAGAATTTCATTGATCTGTGGGAAGTGTCAGCAGCTTTGTTCTAAACTGATTAAGGGGCACTTTCTATTAGTGCATGGTAAGCTTTGCCATAGTTTGGGACCTAGAATCAAGAATAGGTTGTAAGGCTCTGAAGGAGTCGGCAACTCTTGGGAAGATAAAATTATTGTTTAAGTGTAAACAGAATTCAGATATGATAGAGGTATGCAGAAAGATGAAGGGAAATTATGTCATTTACTGTCTTATAGAGCTATTTGTGAAAAAAATGTATCTAATCCTTTTAGAATTGGGAGCCATTTGGCATTAGTTAAGAGGTGCAGTGATATGCATGTGTTTGTGCAATGTTTATAGGGTGGTGATAAAAGAATAAATACACAAATTCAGTTTGAGTATGCAGATTCCATTTTTGTATGGCACTGACTAGGAGATGGAGGCCATAGACATGGTGAAGCTGTGGGATTTTAAGATACCTTTACTAATTTTAGCCCTGTCATTCAGTGCAAAGAAGATAGTGATTTTATGGCATGAATTTATCATTCTTGTGATTTTTAGTTTTAGATGATCTGTGCAAGTTATTGTTAGTGGGATCAAGAGTAATTTATAGGTATTTAAAGGTGATGCTTTCAAGATTCCTTTTATTGTTTTAAGACATGGAGGGGAGACAGGAAGTCTTTGTTTCCATGGCATAGTACCAGAAAGCACAAACCTGGTTTCATTTCAGTTGGACCCTACAGGACAGCCTATTGAGATTGTACTGGAGTTCAAGAAGGATGGATTTGTATGGAGTGGAGGATTTATAAATGACTAGATTATCTGCACAGAGGATGGTGACAGATGTTTAATGTTGTGGATGGGCAATGAAAAATGAACAGTCTGAATAAGCTCCATAAGATACAACAGAAGTTGTTGAAATTATATTTCTTACCTTTACTCTAAAGGATCAGTTGGTGCCTTAGCTTTCAAATCATGTGATAGTGGACAGATCAAAGCTGGTTGATTGGTGGTAGTAAGTAAGAGGCAGTGTCTGGCTATGTCAAATGCCTGATTAAATAAAGGACTGCTGGTAAATCAATGAAGAAGAGGAAGGCTGCAAGAGTACTTTAATGTTCATTGGGCTATGTTGGTGGATGGAAAGAACGTTGTATTTATACAAGAACTAAGTGGTTTGAAGACAAATTTTTCAAGAAGTTTTGTCAAGATGTGTTCATAAAAAGATTGGTGTAAGCAAGAGGTGTTAACTGGAGAAGAGTGCTTATGGATTTGAATAATTATAGATATTTCCAAAGACACAGAAAATACACAATACAAAAGATTAGTCCACCTAAACTAAATTTAGCTAGCAGATCTAGGAGACTGTCTATCTGATACCCTCCCTGTGGGAGGAATAAAGACACCTTGTTGAAGTTTCCAGTAGTTTATTCAGCTAAGTAGGTAGATGGGCAAGTGCTCTTATATTAGAGGTGTTTACCTCACTCATACATCTACCTACTTAACTGAATAAACTACTTGAAACTTCAACAAGGTGTCTTTATTCCTCCCACAAGGATGATATCAGAGAGAGAGTCTCATAGAACTGCAAGGGAAAGCAATTTTATCTGGACTAATCCTTTGTAATCTGTTTCTTGTTAGTCCTGTCACCCTCTGGGTCACAGATGGGATACCAGACTTTACTCAACTTCTCCGGATTACCTCTGTTTCAAGACATGGAAAATAGTGATATGCTATCCACCTTACTTAAAGGAATTTGAATTTATACCCCTGGACAAGATATGGTTAAGATTATCAGAGACAATCTGGCAGGGGGTTTCATAGCATGTGCATAGTAAATAATACATCTTTTCTATCATACTGTCTTATATTTTGTAATAGCATCATTGTTAATGTAACCATTGCCTTTTAAGTACAGGATATGTTGGTAGTGCTTAACATAATTTTGCAACAGCAGTTCTCTTAGTTTCACATAAAATTTCAAGTAGTAGGAGTAAGTAATTGAATACTTAGGTCCTTGGTTACTGGGAACAAGGTGGACGTTATGAACTAGAATCAGACTGGCTGACTGGAGACCAATATAACTCAGAGCCTCACAAGGAATCTATAAATCTGCTTCTATAATATATGCAAAATAAGCTTCAATTGATTAAAAGACATTTGGGACATGAAAATAAATATATCTAAAATGAGGTAAGACTATAAGGTTTACAAAATATTAGTATGTGCACTAAAAAATTTAAATACTTTTATGGCGTCTGTTACATTGCATAAGGATTAATGTTAAATCAGCATGTACAAAACTGGCAATACTTAAAAGTCATAAAGCAAAAATAGGCCATATTTTAAAGACAATACGAATGGAAAAACCTTGGAATTGTTGTAGAAAATGTGAACAGCCTAAAAATATGTATGTAGTATATCAAGCACATGGATTATTGTCCAAAATCAAATGGATTTATAGAGCATTATGACCATGTTTCTGATCTTAACTAAATGGTTATTATGTGTTCGAGACAGGGAGCCAAAGAAATTTGCTTTGAGAATAAAGTTCAAGAGGTGAGCCTTGGCATTCATGTCAAGAACACATAATAAAGAGTTATGACTGGGGGCCTAATCATAAATCAGCTTCATTTACTTCCAGAGATGAAAAAAACAGAGATAAAAATAAAGCCAGTAAAGCACTTAGTGTGTGCTGTCAAACAGAGCACATACCTCTCAATGCATGGCGAACAGAGGTAAAACATTTGGAACAGTTTTTAAATATTCCTTTAATTCACTTAAAATGTTAATAGAACAACAGATTTTGCATCAATATGCATTTTCTGAACAATAATATGTATTAAACACTAATTTTGACAGATCTAACCTTTTTGTAATCTCCAGTAATGTACCAGAAAAAACAAAACTATGAAGGACACCGCAAAAATATGAGACAAACTCAGGGACAGGTGAGTGGCACAGAGAACAAGCATAAACAAAGCTGTTTTACTTTTTTTCTACAATCCTTTGCCAGCCAGCATTGCTTGCTGTTAGTCTGTAACTTGAGACCCTATAGTAACAGTGCTCAGGGGTGTGTAATTGTTGCACACACTCATAGTGCTTTTATGATTGGGTCTCATGCTAATGCACTTAACAAATTAATCTTTTTCCCCATATCGGAGTATAATTTTGACTCTCCATGCACTGCAAACCAGTTATACAGTGGTTCATTAAGCACCTTTGAATGCTGTTATGATTAGGACTCACACTGCAGCATACATGGCAGCCACCATAGATCAATGCTGAAAATGTTTACAGTTTTAAATGCTGTAGTATGTTTTGCAGTGCCACACAGGGTGAATTATAACTGCATTTAAAGCTGTTGTCTGTCTGACAGTGCTAAACATGTTATAACTTTATAAACTATAAAGAATTATGACTGGATTTCAATGATCATAGCTGCTTATGTTCTTGGCATATATGCCAAAATTCACCTCCAGAGTTTCACTTCATTCTTGTGGTAAATTGGTTAACTTCCATGTCTTGCTGACATAAAGCAGAGGAATTTGATAGGGCTTCAGATCATAAATACATTGTTTTGTGCTCAACATATGGATGTCAAGAAATTAATCATGAAGTGAAGTTCAGCAGTTGAACCATGAAATCCATGTTCAGAATACATAAATCTTTGTAGCATAGGGAGATTTAGCTACCATGCTGTACTACCAATTAATGAAAAAAAAATGAAAGAGAACTATGTGTCTTACAGATGTAAGAACTGTAACACTAGCATACAGCCAACAGCTTTAAAAGCTGCTAGACATTTCAAGCTTCAGACATCTTTTTTCGGAAGCCACATCATTCATGTTTACAGCTTTAACCATTATTTTTACTTGTAAACTATCATAGCAACAAATCAGAAGTATTCACAAACACTCTGCACAATCACACAATCTTCCACGTATCAGAGTTCTGCATAATACAAACGGACTAGTGTATAATGGAGTAACAACATACACAACCGCATGTGTGGAGTTGTCCAGGTATGCAGTAGGTATGCAAATGATGCTCCTCAGCCTAGTCCATAATTCACAAGCCTGTGAGTTGTACACTACACTGTTGAGTAGAGACAGAGATATATGAAGACAGAGTAGCTGCTATATTTTGTGGTATACATTATCTTGATGCAAACAATTCCAAGAAACAATGATGTGTTACTTAGCATAACTTAACTGAGCAGTGTTGTGACTATATGAAATGACATTCCATTCAACATTTGTAATGAATGAAGGGATACAAAGGCACATACCAATGATCTGTACAACACTGTGATGACATCCCCCATCAATGAGAAAGAAAACAAGACATATATCAGATTCCTGCATAAAATAGTACGCAAACTTAAATGATTATGAATCACCACAAGTCATGTGTACTGAGTAGGGATGGACAAAGGAAAATATTGCAATCCCAGCCACAATGCTACAATGAGAGGAACATAACACTACAAATATACATAGGACTATATATACTATGGACAACTGTCTGTGGCACTGGAGATGCAATTGTTACACATTAAAGCACTGTACAGCAGGACTACTGCAGAATGGCAACCCTACCTATCTATGTCCTCAATGTGGCCAGTCCCAAAAGTGAGGAAATGCACCCAAACACACACACACACACACACACACACACACACACACACACACACACACACACACACACTCACTTTCTCCATATTATGTCAGGAGTGTCTGTGTGTGTGTGTGTGTGTGTGTGTGTGTGTGTGTGTGTGTGTGTGTGTGTGTGTGTGTGTGTGTGTGTGTGCGTGTGTGATTGAGGACCTCAATGGGTAGGGTTGTCATTCTGCAATATTCCTGCTGTGCAGTGCTATAAAGTGTAACATTTGCATGATGGATCTGCTACACATGCGCAAAACAAACAGCACCAGAAATGCTACATCCAGGTATCTGAACTTCACTTAGGACATAAACAGAACATGCTAGAGAGACAGATATGTGTCCCAAATGATCCCTACAGTATGGACTTGGTCCCATCCATGTAAAACAGAGTTCATCCCTGACCCTATTCAGATGAAACCTTGACAACTGGATGGTTTATAGGTTCATGGGTTCATAGGTGTTTGCTAGGCTAACAACCACAAGGGCCTTTTTAAGTCTCTCCATGCTTCTCAAATCTCTGACAAGTTCTGACAACCCTGATAAGTATAAGGAGGGGCTTGGGAGGTGAAACATTTACAAGCTATGGCCTGAGAGGTGAACCACTTACAGGCTGCCTGTGCCCATTAGAGACATAAGTGCCAAACCAGGGATGGATTTCCTGTTCCCCATCAAGCTGTCCAAGTTCCTCTTGAATTGAGTTGGGAGGAACTCTGCTTCACATAGATGGGGAGCTTGTTCCAGAGATGTGGTAGTCTGTAGAATGCATACTTGTGTCTCCTGCAGATCCTATTTGTATCACAGGTAAGGTTTATGTCTTAAAATGGGTAATTCTGGCATTGTTTGTTTTGTGGATATGCAGGAGGTCTAATAGGGGGTGGGGTATGAAAGTGCCTTGTATGCCAGGCAAAGATCTCCCTCCAACAGCCTGTAGGAGACAGAATACAGGGATAGGGCCTTGTGGCAGTCTGCATAGGACATGTTACTTATGGCCTGTATTCTTTTAGAGGGGAACCTCTGTGGATGTCCCAGTTGTTGGATGTGCCTGGTTAGGTACTTACAAAGGGAGCATTGTACTCAATGATGAATGCCGAATACAGTGGAACAATGACCCTCTTGAACCCAGATGCCATACCTTTGTTTATAAGTTGTACAACATAGAATTATTTCCTCATTACTGTACACACATGATGTTCAAAGGCTAGATTACTGTCTATGTGACTTCCCAAGTCCTTGACTACTAAGTCAACTCTTAGGGGTGTGTTGTCAATATGATAGTTACCAGGGGTAGATGACTTTCTGGAAGATACTATTATGCATTTCTTGCCATTCTGTTTTAGTCCATGGCTCTGACACCATGTATTTGTCTGTGTCAGCCCTTTCTAGAGAATGTCATTTGTTTTGGTGGCATTGGCCTTGACTTTAAAGAAGTAAATGCCAAAAAGGAATGGTTCCAGAACCACTCCCTGAGGGACTCCACTTTTGACTGGCCTCTTTGTAGAGGTGGACTCCCCAGTTGTAACTTCCTGCATCCTGTCTGCGAGCCAGCTGGCTATCCACCGGGTGACATAAGGGTTTATATGTAACCTCATGAGTTTGTCAACATTGCCAGAGTGGGGTATTCTGTCAAATGCCTTAGTCAGGTCAAGGTAGACAGTGTGAGCTGTTTTGCACTCATCCGTTGCTTTGGTGACCTTCTCAAAGAAGACCACCAGGTTTCGCAGGCATGATTTGCCCTTGACAAAACCTAACTGGGTTAGGTCCAATGTCTGGAAGTTTCCTATGTCATTATTGATCATTTCCTCGACAATTATTTCCATGGCTTTGCATATGAGACTAGTGAGACTTTTGATGCTGTAGATGGCTCACCTTTGGGCAGAAGGAAGACTGTCACTGTTCTCCATTCATAAGGCATGAAGCTTGTTTGGAGGCTACAGTTTCAGAAGGCCTGACAGGTCATATTTGATGCTATTTGGCAGGTATCCTGGGATATTGTCTGGGCCCATTGATGCAGTGTTCTTGGCCTTAGAGAGAGCATTAGGGACTTGTTCCATAGTGATAGTAGGGGGAGTTATATTTAATGGTATTTCCTGAGCAGAGGTTGATGGGAGAGAGGGGCAAAGTTTCACCTGAATTTGTTAGCCAGTAAGTTTGCTATATCTTCTGGTTCAGTATAGGTGGCTCCATTAACAATGAGCTCCTCACACAATTGTATATTGCCTTCGAGGTTGATTACGTAGCTAAAGAATGCCTTATGGTTGTCCTTAGCCTGGGTGGCCAAATTTACCTCAGATTAGGCCTTGATAGACTTTTCTTGTCCTCTAAGTTGTTTATTTAGTTTGAAAGTGCTTTTATCCTGCTGGGTGCTAAGCTTTCTAATTTTAGTCATAATTTTCTTCCTTCTGTTCTACAGCATACTGATGTTGTGATGCCACCAGGGTGGCTTTTTTTCCGAGTTAGTTCTGTACTTCTACCCAGTGGGTACAGATGCTTCTGTGCAGTTATTAGCATGCTTATAAAGGGTATCTGTGAGCACTTTCACACAGGCAGCAGTATTACCACAGTTTAGGTGGGTTGAAATTTTGCCAGGTTATCACTTAATAGTAGGAAGTTAACTTTAGAGTAGTTCCAAAGCATTCTAGGGTTAGCTGGGGTTCCAGTTTTATTTTTACATCAAAGAATACCATTCTGTGGTTTGACCTTACCAGAGAAGACATTACATTAGGAGGTGTGCAGCACTCTCCCTTATTAGTGAGGACCAGATCCAGTATGCTTGCACCCCTGGTCAGTGTATTGACAGTCTGGTCCAAGGATATCTAGGAATCTCTGTGCCTGTACATTTGTTGTCATATAAGATTCCCAGTTCATACTGGTGCAATTAAAGTCAGCTATGAATGTGGTACTGGAATGGATAGTGAGTGTTTCCAGTAAGTTTAATACATGTTATGGGTTTCCTGGGTCATAGAGGGGGACCTATAGCTTCCAAGGAAGAGGTATGGGATTTTGCCTATGATGATTTGAAAATGGAGAAGCCCAAGTACATTGTCCTGTTTGAGCAGCCTTGAGGTATATTTATTTTTGCTGTAAATTTTGTCACCTACAACTTTAGTCCCTGTCTCTGTAGCATGGAAGGCATTATAGCCTTGCACTGCCAGTGTGGTCTCTGCAGATTTAAATCATGTCTCAGTGACTGCACAGACATCAAAATTCACTTGGTTGAGGAGAGCTTATACGGAGTGGAGTTTTTTTGTTTAGAGTCCTAGCATTGAGCAGCAGCACCTTTAGATTTTCTTGGTTTTGATTTGCTATGTCAGAAGTACTTTCAGATTGGCATTGCCTAAAAAAGGCACTATGGGGGAAGAGAATGTTTTAGCTAATATTCAAAACTCTAGAGGAGAGAGGTGCAGACCATCCCTGGCAAAGCAGTGTGGTCTGTTGACTATCTCCTTCCATGCTGACAAATATTACACCCCCTTAGAATGGCACCATCTTCTGTTTGTATTGTGGCATTATCCTCGAATAAGGTAAAATGCTGCTCAGTGCTATGCTCATACCAGCCTGGGACAAATATTCTAAGAGCTCCATAATGTCTCTCTTCGTATAGTCTAGGGAGGTGTGTCTCAGGTCATTTACACCCACATGGACTATGACTCAGTCATACTGGTACTTGTGGTCCAATGACCTGAGTGCATGCATAATGTGGCGGATCCTGGCCCCTAATAAGTAACTGATTGTGACTTTCTCATTACTTAGCCTGGTGAGAGGGACATCAGTGTGCCTCATGATGGAGTCTCCAATGACCAGAATGTTGGATTGTGTGATGGCTCACCTTATGGACTTAGAAGTAGAGGCTCCATGAGCTGTATCTCTATGTGTTGTGGGTGTTGTTTTGAAAGAGTACATTTGGGGCTGCTGAGGGTATTGGTTATGTGTACTTCATCTAGGAGGTCTTTGGGGTTTAGGAAGATTACATTTAAGTGCCTCAGCATATGTGAGTCTATATGTGACAGCTTTGCCTCCAGTGACATTCTGTAAATGCATCTTTCACATACCACATCAGTTGGTCTGAGAATTAGCTGGTTGTCAGTAAACCTGAAGCCATTTCTACATTGCCTCAGGATACCCATTCCCACCAAGCTGGTAACAGAGATAGTGGGAAAATTCATATCCATAGCAACAGGTCCTTTTTTATTGATTAGACATTTGATGTGAGAATATAAAATAATGTCAGGAGTATCTAGTTTGTAACTCTGGGGCAGTGCTTGTCACTGCAAACTAGTTGCCTTGTGTGCAACTAGGTACTGGTGAAATTTCAAGGGTGCTTTTACAGGAAAAATGTCAACTCAAAGTATCTGCATCTATACAAGGCACTACCAAATACTTGAGTGGAAACTAATAAGTAGATCCTGATGATTTATCGATGAAGTATTTAGGGAGATATTCTAAAGTTAGGTTAGACAGTACTTAATCAAGCAGTACTTACTGAAGAGAAACAATTATTTTGGTCCTGAATAATGGAAAGAGGGGATTCACCTGATTGGCTACTGCCTGGCTACTACTAGTTCTGGTCTAGCCACAGCTTTATGTTGCTAGGATACAATGCCCCTTTGCTCATTCTCTCACCAGAAGCAAAAACAGTAGCACCAATCACAGGATGAGAAGAGGGCCACAGGCTCTTTGATGATCAACAGTCTTATCCCAGCAGAGAATATTCAGGAACTGTTAGAGAGGATGGAAATTTCTTCTGACAATATAGGTAGTGAGTGGGATAAAATTAAGGTAGAGTTTAAAAATGGGGTGGAAGTAAAATAAAGGGAGCTATGGTTAAGAAGTAACAAGAGTTATTTAGAGGGAATGACAAATGTTAGAGTATTGCAGAACAGGGAGAATCTCACAGAACAAGAGAAGGATCAACTGTAGAATGCTAGACAGAAAATAAGGGATTACTTTGATAATATGCACAAGCTTAGAAAGATTGCTGTTAAGCAACTGTTTTTCGATAATAACACTAGAGCACAAAAACTTTAGCACAATGACTCAAGCAACAGAAAGTAGAAAGGGCTGTGACCAGACTTAGGGAGCCTATAACAAGAAAGGTAAAAAGAGATCCTGTAGAAGTATTAGAAATATTTTGGAAATTCTATGAGAGTTTCTATAAAGCAGAGAAATATGAAAATCAAGAAAAGACACAAATGGAAATGTTTATGGAAAAATTAAATATGCCAAGGTTAGAGGTCGATGAGGCTCAATTACTGATGGTTAGGATAGGAGGAGATGATGTATAACCAATCTACAGGAAAGTCCCGAGGAATAGATAGTATTCCTGTGGAAAATTGGAAGCTGGGAGGGAAAGAAAACTGATAAAGATCTGGAAGGTTTTGTTTAACAGTATTTTAAGAGGAGGAGAAGTACCAGCATCCTGGAAGAAGACAGTGGTAATAGTAATACCTTGAGAAGGCAAAGATCCATCATATCCAGCTTTATACAGGCCCATTTCAATACTAAACCATGATTATAAAGTGTTTATGTCTATAATGGCTAAAAAATGGCAAATGTAATGCCAGAACTGATAGATATGGATCAATGTAGTTTTGGGGAGGAGATGCAAACATTTGACGATATTAATAGAACACTGATGATATGGAGGGAAGCAAAATGTAAGATAATACCACTGTTGCTGGTGGGTCTTGATGAAGAGAAAGCATTTGACAGAGTAAGTTGGGACTTATGTGCGGGGCAATGGAAGCATTTGCATTTCAGGAAAAAAATATAAGGTTGATTAGGTGGATATATGAAGGATCGGAGGCGAAAATTAAAGTGGGTGGGGTCCTCTCTGATCATTTCTGCTTGAGCAGTAGAACCAGGCAGGGGTGTCCTCTTTTCCCTTTGTTGTTTGCATTATATTTAGAACCACTGAAAAAGAAAATAACAGACTCAGAAATTCAAGGATATAATTGGTATGGTAGTCATGAAAAGCTGGCTTTATTTCCAGATGATATTATTTAGTACCTGACAAAACCATAAAAAGAGATTAAAATGTGTAACATTTTGAGACAATTTCAGATCTTTTTGGGATAAAAAATTAATTAAGCTAAAACAAAGGCAATAGTGGTAAATTATGTATCCATACATGAACGTGTTCAGGAATACCCATGACATGATAAAATGAAGTATTTAGGAGTATGCATTAAAAATGATTCTAGTGTGGCAGCTAAGGATATGTGGGAAGAGAGTAAACAAAAGATAATACAAAAACTGAGAACATTGTTATATGGATATGGATAGTAAGATACAAGCGGAAAAATGTTTTTAGGCCCTATAGTTTTATACACAGGTCAGGCATATTTTTATCAAGCAGTGGAGAAGTTGTGGGTAGCAATTAATAATGAGCTGAAGGACTTTATATGGGAGAGAAAGAATCAACAGTCAAGTGTGATAAGCTGATTCTTCCAGTAGAACAGGGCGGATTGGGATTATCCAATTTGAAGGGATATTTCAGAGCTGCACAGTTAAAACTTCTATACATAGCACAAGCAGAAACCTATAATTCAATGTGGAAAGGGATGATGATGAAACAGGGGAAGCTCAAGAAACAAGGAGAGACTGGGATATTGGATGCAGACCTTTAAGATAATAACAATAAGCATACAGAATATTATATCCATAAAGTAGCAGAAAGTATCCTAAGAACTAAAACAATACAGGAATGGAAGAAGGAGATTCTGCTGATTAGGATGACTGCAATTAGGGATGCAGGCAACAAGCAAGAGGGGGCTGGAAATTATTAGAGAAAACTCACAAAGGAACCAAGGTATTGGGAGCAAATAACAAGAGAGGGAAAGATGATAGAATGGGAAGAAGCCAATAATTTATTTGGAATGCAGGTTGTAGATTGCCTTCCCTATCAGGGAGTGATATCAGAGTATAGGCAAAGAGAAAGAAATATGGAGATCCTACATGAAAGGCCAGCACTGGTAGAGTTTTTAATAAAATCTAGAACAGAAGCTGCCATTAAAAAGGAATAATTAGTAGAGCTTATAAAATATTACACGATAACTATAAGAATCCATCAGAGAAGGTTAAAAAGGATTGGGAAGAGAGATTGGATAAGCAATTCACAAAGAAACAATGGAAGGATATATGTACATCTCCCAAATATGCAACAAAATCTAGAAGATTTAGGAATTTTGCCTGGAAATGTTTACATATATATTTTTATACCCTGAGTAGACTCCAGAGAATTTTAACTCAGGCAGACAGTAAATGTACAGGTGAAGGGGAGGAAAGAAGCAATTGGGAACTTTTTTTCTGGGAGTGCAGTGAGTTGGCAGACCTTAAGGATTCCCTGCAGGATACACTGTCAGAGATGCTGAGTGGGTAGATTGGTCTGACAAGGGAGATGATTTTTCTGAGTTATGACACAGAATCAGAATTGCCTAGGCATGGTAAGGCCTTGCTGTGTCTAATAATGGTGGCTGACAAAAAAGCAATTAGTAGAAATGGAAATCAAAATTTAAGCCAACTATAGTGGAAATAGTGAATATAGTAACAGAGATAAAACAACTGGAACTGAGATCTTTAGAAAAACGGTAGGAGCAAACTATATAGGAAAAATTGGAATTGTGGGAACAATACATACAAGGGAGGAATGAGGTTTAAAATGTGACAGGACTTAAATGAGCTATGTAATGTCTAAGTGAAAAAGATTGGGTAGATTATAAGTGATGTATAATGTTGGGAACCGGGAGTGTGTCAGTATGGTTTGTGATGTAACATGGCTGCAACTAGGATTGTGTTTGTGTGGTTTGTTTTCACTTATATAAATGCATGATTGCCTATGCAGTAAGTGATGGTTTAATGAAGATGTTTCTTGTTTAAAAAAAAATGAGGAATTGAATAATTTATGTAATATTGCTTAGGTATATGATAAATAGCAATATATGTGAAGTATGATGTTTGTTATGTTATTATAGTTTGATTACTTTTATATGAATGTAAACACGTCTAAGTGATAATTCAGTAAAGGTGTTTGAAAAAAAAACAGTCTTGTCCCAGATAATGCAAGGGTCTGTAGGCGTGTTTTAACATTTTTGTAGTAGATGCCTTGAATAGCAACCAGACCAGTCAAGAAAGTCCAACGAAGACATTCACTGCTCAGTCAGAAACAGTCAGTCATCAATGCACTCTGCTCCTTCTCTCACCAGGAGTACAATATGAGCACAAAATTCCAAGCTTCCACCTATGAAGCAGCTATCATAAATCATTGTGTTGATTGGGACCTAAATCGCAAAGGGAGGCTGGTCTAGGTTTGGAATTAGCATAGTTATTGGTCCTTCTGAAATTTGTTAGAGTTTTTTTTTCAAGTTTTGACTTCTAGTATTTAGGCCCTGCATCTGAGCAGGTTTTGCATCTGAGCAGGTTTTTGCTTGTTTGCACATCATGCAGCACTGTGCACTACTGCTCAACTGTGCACCAAAGCAAGACAGTTAAATTTAACAAATTTTCCCTTAAAACCCAGGCAGAAATATCCACTTGCCAAGTTCCTCCATGATCATTTCTGAAAAGCCACCCCTAGTGACAACAGTCTTCAACCTAGCATTATGGACACTTGGACTACCCTTATTTATCCTGCCGACCCTTGTTGACTTGGTTATCTTGAGGCAGTGTAGCAATTGCCTCATGTACACAGACAGCCCTCTATTAATAACACAATCTAGTACAGAGTGTGAGAGATGTATTTACATCATGAATCTAGAATCCATGCTCTCTCCCACTCAAAACAGTAACACAGAGAAGCTTGTCAACTCACCCACCACTACATATTCACATGGTACCACTACTCATACAAATAACACTACTCAAACACTTAGTATGTATCAAACACATAAATCCAGATATATGAAGGTTCTCTCGAAAAACTTACTGAAACACCAGAGACCTCCAAAACAGAAGTCTGCTACATCTAACACAGTCTCCACAGCACCCTTGACACGTACCAACACCAATGTCTCACCTAATAAGCTAGTAAGGTGTAACACTCAAAAACAAAGTTTTCTTGTCATTGGAGACTCAATAGTGAGACACACGGATATCCCACTCACCAAGTTGGACAAGGAGAAAGTCACTGCCAGTTACCTGTCCAGTGCTAGGACTCACCAAATCATGCATGCATTCAGGTCTCTCAGCAACAAGTACCGTTATGACTCTGTCATACTTCATGTTGGTGTGAACGACCTGAGATGTACCTCACTGGACTACTTCAAGAGAAACATGGCTGAGCTCTCTACGTATGTGTCCCAGGCATGTATGTCCCTAGCCTTGAGCAGCATACTACCTTCAGCTAGAATGATGCGAGAGTAAAAACAAAAAATCATTGATTTCAATAATTGGTTTAGTTTTTGGTGTCATTTCAAGGGGATCCAGATCCTGTTTGCCAGGGAATTCATTTGTCAACAAGTCTCACTGCTTTAACTGAGACGGCACCCCTAGGCTTTGGGCTGCTGGCAAAGGTTCTTGCCTCCCCCATAGTACCTTTTTTAGGCAATATCCCGAATACAACTTTACCAACATGAAATTAACCAATCAGATCAAAATAAGGGTCATGTTGCTAAATGCTAAGAGCTTAAACCAAAAGCTGTGCTCCCTGGAAACACTTCTATCACTAGAAGATGTAGATGTCTGTGCAGTCACAGAAACCTGGTTTAAGGCCTCAGGGACTACCCTGGCCCTGCAAGGGTATAATGCCTTCCACACCTTTAAACCACAAAATGAATGTGTGAAAACTAAAGGAGGCAGTGTTTCAATCTATATTAAAGATACATTCACCTCCAGTCTAGTTAGACTGGACAACTCCATGGAGTTACTCCAGGTCCAGGTTGCTGTGGGTAAGACCCCCATTCAAGTCTTCGCCAGTTATAGATCCCCCCACCATGGGTCATGACACCCATGAAGCCTAGTTATCTAAACTGAAGACAATCCAAACTTCACCAGGCACATTGGTTATGGGGGATTTCAATTATCCCACCATCAACTGGGAAACCTACTCTAGCCCAAACTCGCTAGCACAAAAGTTACTTGACTTTGTGAATTCAAATGCCCTAGAGCAAATTGTCCATACCCTGACAAGAGGAACAAACATTCTGAATCTGGTCCTTACCAACATGTCAAACAGGTACACTGCTGCACCTGTTGGACCCTCATTAGTTAATACTGACCACAAATCAGTCACCTTCAAACTGACACTAACACCAAAACTCACAACGGGTGAAAGCAGACTAAAAAACTTCACTAAGGCAAACTATACCCTCCTAGGTGAAGGTATAAATACATTTCAAGCCCCAAACCAAGCTGAAAGTGGTAACTACCCCAAAGCTTACATTAACTCCCTGTGCAATCACTTGCATAAGTGTATAAACATGCTGTACCAGATAGAGTCAAAGCCAGAGCCCCAAGTCAAATCAAGCTGGCATGGTGGACTGCCAGTATCAACAAACTCTACAATAAATGCAAAAGGTTGCTGCCCAAGAAAACAAAGACAAGGAACCAACAATGGAAAAGCGCCATCCACAGCCTCAGCAGATAAATAAGACAACTTGTTAAATCCTCCAAGAGCTCCTTTGAGAGAAACCTAGCAAGTACTGCCAAGGATAACCTTAAGGTCTTTTACAGATACTTATGTAACCTAAAGGGTAGGACCCAAGCATGTGCAGAACTGATGGTCAACGGTGTCACACACACTGACCCCACAGAGACAGTGAACCTGCTAGCAAATAAGTTTGGTAAAAATTTCACTCCCTTATCCCCTGTGAAATCACAGCAAACCCTCCCCCAAACTCTCTCTCCACCTTACATATATGAAGAACAGATCTGCAAAGTCCTATACAAAGCAAAGAACATGGCCTCTGTGGGACCAGATGACATCCCAGGTGTCTTCTAAACAGGCTAAAACACGAACTAGCATCTCCAATAAGTACCCTTTTCAATCACAGCCTAAGCACAGCCTTTGTTCCTCTGGAATGGAGAACAGCTACTGTTATTCACCTCCACAAAGGTGGCCTAGCAACAGATCTGGGGAATTACAGACACATAATCCTGACAAGCCTCATCTGTAAGGCCATGGAACATATTATTATGGACCTCATAAATAAAGACATAGGTGACCTTCAAACCCTGGATCCTACGCAATTTGGCTTCATGAAGGGCATATCCTGTCTGTTAAATCTGGTGGATTTCCTTGAAAGTGTGACCAGGGCTATTGATGAGGGCAAATCTGTGCACACAGCATACCTCAAGTTGGCAAAGGCTTTCAACACAATCCCACATTCAGGCATTACTAAAAAACTTAGCAAACAGAATGTAAACTCCTTCATTGTAAGATGGGCTACCAATTGGCTCACAAGCCAGACATACATTATCAAAGTGGGTGACTCCACATCAGTCAGCAGACCTGTTACTAGCAGGGTGCCATGGGGTCAGTGATGGGCCCCCAACTGTTTAGTATATAATTTTCAGAAGTTCAGGTCATAACTAAAGGGTTGTGGCTGACCAAGTTTGCAGATGACTGCAAACTAGGTGTAATCATTAAATCCCCAAATTATGTCAGTATACTCCAGAAGTGTCTCACACAGACCAAGGACTGGTGTATTAGTTACAGTCTCAAACTGAATGTAAAGAAATACATCATCATTCCCTTCAGCACAAACAATGTCCCTTCACACTATCAAATCAACAATACCCTAAGTACCCATGAAGTGGTAAGGCACCTGGGAAAACAGGTTGACTGTGACATTAATTTCAACCACCACATGTCCTCCATTGTAATGAAAGCTTTCCATGTAGCTCACTTGATTAGTAAAGGCATCACCTTGAGAGCAAAAAAGTTATAAATCCCCTATACGCATCACTTTTCTGGCACATAATTCATTATAACCCCCCCCCCCCCATTCAGTATGTACTGCACTAAGCACCTGCAGCAATTAGAGAGACCTCAGAGGTTTCAAACGAAGATTAAGGGACTCCGGCATGTGCCTTACATGGACCAAGTAAAGTCCCTGTCACTATACTCCTTATCATATAGACTTCCTAGGGGAAACTTATGCCTGGCCTACACAGCAACCCAAGGACCAAACCTAATGAACTTACTGCATATCCATAAATCAAATCGGTCTAGGGCTACTGGTTTCAGGGACTTAAATAAGATAATTAATAAGATAATTAATAGGATAAAATAATTGGCTTTGACTTAAATAGGACATGCTGAAGGGGCAGATTTATCTCCCAGTGACTGCCACATCTTTGGATCAGGCTACCAATTCATGTGAAACAGAGCACCTCTGTGACACTGTTCAAGAGGAACCTGGACGAGTGGATGGGCATCGTAAATTCTTACTGGGGATAGTGCCCACAACCCCCCTGGACATGGGCAATCATCACTAAATGCAATCTTGGGTATTGAATAGTCCTTCTACACTATTACATTGGGTTGAAACAGCTAGGCTTAAAATTACATCTGTGTTGATAGCCTAGTAATCTTCTATGATCCCATGATCCTGTGATACATAAAGTTACCCCCAGTCAGCCCATATGCCCTTTATGGATAGAGGCAGTCAATAAGAAAGGTATTATCCTAATACCCCCCCACAAATCCTTAGTTACCTCCCTAATAACATGCACCCCCATAGATGCCCATGATACTTGGGACCAAAATGGTTTTGGGTGTGAGGCTAGGCTTGTAAGAGCCCTGGTTGTTGTTAGTCTAGTAGCAACAAATGAACATATAAAACATGGGGGATTTGTCTGAAAAGGATCATGCTAACTGAACATTTGCCAATATTAACTAATTCCAGGATACTCCTACAAAGTTACTTCAAGTGGTATTGCTCATCCCTAAAAGTTCAATTCAGCAGTAAAGTTCATTTAGACTTTGCCTTTTGCTTAGAATATTTAGTGGACTTTATGTCCTGATAGCAGTGACAGAATGTTTTTTGTGAATGCAAATGAGAAGAAAGACAGCAATCTGCTCAGATTTAGTGGGCTCATGCTTATAAACTGTATCAGTTAATTATTTGCAGCTGTAAAATGGTCTTAAAAGTTAGACTTAGAAAGATTGCAGCTATTTTCATTTTGAGGTATTAGTCAGACCAGCTAACTTATAGTGTTTTTTTTCCTGTGGCTATTTCTACTCATAGCTAATTTTACAAGTGTATTCTGTAATTGCTTTGAGCAAATGATACAGTTTTTCAGTTGCAGGTTCCTTTATTTTTATAAGGTAATTGCTCAAAACCTAATGAAATATAACTGTTAGTATTAAGCTTTTCAAGACAAACTGCTCACCCACCCAGCTCTCGTATAAGTTTGCCTGAAAAGATTAGACACCTGCATAAAATAAAGCACTGCTGGTTTTTCCCTGCTGGGTGAGAAAACATATTTTTGTCTATGACTTTTTAGAGCTGTTTTCTGATACCTGCTCCATTTTGTTTTCTGTTTTAAGAAATCTGCTTGGTCTCATGTTTTTCTTCTACTTGAGAGGTGGACACACATTATCTAGGCTGCTCATGACACATTTTTTTTTCCATTGGTTAAATTGTTTCTCGAGTGATATTTAAATACTCAGTGGAATTCTGGGCCTCTGTCTTTGTCTGAGAATATATAAAGCCTTCATAAACTAAAGCACTGCTGGTGATTTCCTGTGGTTTCCCACCCACTCTCCTGTTTGTTGATTTGTATTTTAAACCTGGTGACTTTAAGATTCCCACCCCTACTGTAAATTGAGCTTAATAAGCTCCTCCCTTCCTACACTGCTGTTGATATCCTGAATTATTTATTTGCCTTCCCTTTCTACACTGCAGTTGATATCCTGAAGTATATATTTGCCTTTCCTGGTGCTTATACTGAAAAGTGCATTTTGCTTCCCATTGTCTGTTCTTCTTGATCTAGCTAGCTGTTCAATAAAGTAGTGTACATTTGCACTCTAGCAAACAATTGTTGGTACTTATGTATTATCGTAACCAGATTTTTGCGGTTGCGAAATTCAAGTACTTCAACAGAAATGATTGCATGAAAGATTTGAAACTGCTAATCAAACTCCTTCTTGCTGTCAGAAAACATTGACCTAGCTTCAGGAACAGGAAGAAAGCATTAATTCCTCTTCCTGTTTGGTGTGCATTATAAATGCACGCTTGACTGAAAATGCAGCTTGCCTGAAAATGCAGATTGTCTGGCTTCCTCCCCTCGGTATTAAACAGAGGATACATTCAGCCAGTCTTATGGATGGGGCTGTCCAGATAACCCAGAAGGGATTTACACCAACTAAAAACATTCAGGTTGAGAAGTGCAGACCATTCCAGGCTTTTGGTAAGAGCAAGAAGACATACAGAATACACCCATGCCAGGGTGCAATTACTGCTCTGAACTGTAAGTGGGAAACCACAGAAACAACTGAAGTTGGTTAGTTATGAAGCAGTAATTATGGGAAGACCCAATGACCACACAACTGATACCTTAACCCATAGCTGTATTTTGGGGAGGAGGGGTAGGCCGGAGCACAAGGTAGCAACAATGTAAATCTGTGTACAAAACCCAATGGTTCCTCCCTTGTTTTATATAACGCTGTCATTTTGCATCAACTGTCGAAAACTGCACACCAAACAGGAAAAAGACTTCCATGATTGTTTCTCTTCCTGAATGTAAGACAAACTTATTCTTTATCAGTTAAGACATTAAATAACAGCTTATGCTAATTCCCACACTCGTTTTTATGCCAGCATGCATATTTTCACAACCGTGACAATCTGGTTGCGGTAATACGTAAGTACCCAATTGTTTTCTACAGAAAGAGGTCTGTGGATTTTCTATCTAGTGCACTGAAAGGTAGCCTGGTCTGTTGAGGTTGAGGAAAGACATGAGATTTCTGAATGCAGTTTTATTGGCTGGAGGGCTTATCGTGTTTTTTAGTGCCTTTATAAATGCTGTACATTTCTGTGGCTCTTGGCTCATTTATTCATAGTGAAGTACTTTTATTGAATAATCACACTTTTATAAGCTGTTTAAAGTACACTGTTGTATCTGGCCCCCAAATTCACAAAAGCTTACAATGAGTGCAAGATTAGTGCAGGAGCTCATGCAGGCAATATGTCTCCCGTGCAATCCAGGAACAGCCTGCAGGGGCATGCATGAGAGCTCCTGCACTAATCTTGCACGGACTAAGCCCTGGTATGCAAATCACCCCATGTGCAGGAGAAATTCATGCAAATGAGGTGAGATTGCAATCCAGGAAGCTTGCAATAGTCTGTGCAAGACTAGTGCTGCCTGCAGAAATGGAGCTATGACCATTCCAAGATGGTGGTCATTTGAGTAGCACCCTCTCCACAAGGCTCTGATACAACTTCATTAATATAACATATTTGCCAACTTTCCAGATTATAAAAGTTTCATGCTGATGAGTGGAGAACCTATGGACTAAAGATTTATCTTTTTTTCTCCAAATTCTACAGAATTAGCAGCTACATACAGATCTATCCTTTATCAGCTATCAGAAAGTTTTTACACATGGGTATTAGAGGCCTGGAGGCTTCAGCACCTTGGATAGCAGTCAGCAACTAAAATCAAAAATCTAAACAAGCCTATGATATTAAAATGCCTAAGGAATTAGAAAGCATGGATATCCAAACTTCCAAAACAAAACTTTCAGCTATAGCATCTCCTGAAAAATAAGTCACTACTAAAAGACAGAAAACAGTGAAAGTGCAACAAGATCAAATTAAAGACAGAGCTAAACAGAGGGCTGAGAACACCATTTATATGGAAGATCTGAAGAGCGCTCATCTTCCATTGCAAACCACAGTCCAAAGCTTTTCAGAGCAACTAAACACTTTTGGGTGCACAATAAACAAAATTGCAGAGAGACTAGATTTAGTTGAAGACAGATCAAAAT
Organism: Protopterus annectens; assembly: GCF_019279795.1. NCBI lineage: Eukaryota > Metazoa > Chordata > Ceratodontiformes > Protopteridae > Protopterus > Protopterus annectens. Next base: position 227,469,563 of record NC_056725.1, on the reverse strand, counting down.
CTAATGAGTTAGAAATTGTTCGGCTGAAATCTGATTTAAAAAGTAAAGACAAAAAAAGTATTGAAATCCAAGCAAAACTACTGCATCTAGAGGCAAGAAGCAGAAGAAACAATCTGATTATCAGATTACTGCCTGAAAAATATGAACAGAACAAGTTGCTTCCCACCCTTAAACAAATATTCATCGCATTACTCCAGCCAAGTGAGACACAATCTGAATGCATAGTCGAGAGAGCACACCGTGCGCTATACAAAAACCAAGACACCACAACTCTGAGACCTATATATGCAAAACTCCTCAACTTCCAAGATGTGCAAACCATTTTATCCATCTACAAAAAACATAAGCACTTTATATGGAACACATACAAAATTACATTTTCCCAAGACTTCCCACAGGAAATAAAAGAAAAGCGACGAAATCTTTCACCTTACTGTGCTGATCTCATCAAGTGCAACATTAAATTTCAGATGCGTTTCCAAAATAATCTGTTTTTCTTCCATAATGAAACCAAATACTCAATGCCTTCACCTAAGGAAGCTAATCAGATCTTCACTAAATGCTTTGGTAAGTCTCTGATTAATTGAAAACAAAATTAGCTTATAGTTTAGCTTACCGGAGTATGTGGTATGTTTTCTGGTTCCTTCTGCCAGCTCTCTGCTTGTTTTGACACCTTCCGATCTATGAACTTTGAGTTCTTGCTTAATCCAAAATTAGCGAATAATTGCTGGTTTGCAGGATCGAATAAGCGAAGGTGCGTTGCACAGGGGACTTAAAAAAGGTAACATCGCCGGATTTTCTGAAGCACTACATCCTTTTTAAGCAAAACAACTTTCAGCTACTTCCTGCTGCTCCAGCCAAGATAATCCTTACCGGCGATGTCTTCATGAACAGTGACCAGAGTTCCAAGATCATGGCCAGTCTTGTCCTCAATGGAAATGACCAGAGAAAGTAAGATCTTTAGCTTACACCGGAGAGCCTCAGAGGTGATAAGCATTACTTCTAACTGAATATATTACAGTTAATTTCGTCCTGGCTCCATTGAAGAGAACGCACAACACCCACTTCACCTTCTAATGACAAGACACTCATGACTGTTTATTTTTTCTTTCTTCTTTGATTTCATGCTAGTGCTTATTGTCCGATACTCTGCATGGAAGCCTTTTAGAATATAGCAGTGCAATTATCTTGATGAACACGATGGCAGATGTTTTATTTGTGTTTTTTTTTTCTCTTGCTTTCGATATAATGAGAGAGATAAAGAGTTATTATCTGTCCTTGCAGTTGTTTTATTGCATTCAGCAGCTACTGTACAGCAATTTCACAAGTAATAAAAGAAAAAAAAAAACTGTTGTCTTTCTTTTTATTGACAGTCTAAAAGTATGCTGAATTGATGCTTGGTCTTGATTTCACAGAATTACTTTATATTGTTTAGCTCTGCTCTTAGTGTTATGGGCAAATGACGGCATCAAAGTTTGTTTATTTTTAATATACAATGGTCACAGAAATATATAACATTGCAACTAGTAGGCAGACTTTCACTACTAGGGATTGATTTATTAATGGTTTATGGAGCCTACTATTTGCATGTTAGTGTACTCGGCTGAGCTTACTGTTGGAGTTATTCCTATGTGTTGTCAGATACCTGACTCAAGCCGGACTAATGTACTTAGGCTTCCTTGTTATATATATTATTCTAGTTCACAATTTAACTTACCATTCTAGGGTTTTATGGTAAAACTTAGAGTTATAGTTAAATTATGAAGTTCCAATCAGATAGTTCATCAGTTTATGTTTTTGGATACTATTTACAGAGGAAGAAAGAAACAAAATGCTTTCATTTCTGTCTGGTGCCTAACCTTATCTTGTTAGCTACTTCGAGGGACAATTTGTTGTTGTCAAAATTCAATGCATACCTAATCTACTAGCTAAGCATTGAAGAATGATAATCACATGTAGTATATGTTACGTCCACATAATATCTATTGCCTGTAATGCAATCAGTCTGAATTTCTCTTACTGAGACTTTTTTAGGGTTTGGGATTATTCATGGTCTTTATGTAACATTCTCAGGGATAGATTGTATAGTTAGGTCTGGCTTAACTTTAATGATTAATGCATATTCATAATCTTCCTACTATGGTTCAGACGCGGACTTTAATATATCCAACAAGGGAAATGTTAATAAATGCATAATTCCTAGGATGGGCAATGTATGACAACCTTATACCTGACCTATTGAGTCTGCACTTTAGAGATTAGTAAATAGCCTACTGTACTTTTAAAAGGCTGACCTAATTTGAATTACAAGAACAAATTCTTAAGAGAGGGTCTAAGAAGGTTAAAGATTAGTGTACTGGTTTAAATAAAGATTGCACACTCCCGAAGAAACCTGAGTAAGATAAAAACATTATTTCATAAAGGTATGGGATAGATATAGTCTTCTGCCAACTAGTATTTCTAGTTGAACACAATGAGATAATTATTTAAATATGTTCGCCATGCTAAATATTGTTATTAGCTGATTTCTTTGTTCACAATTATCGTTCAAGTATTTTATACTATTTTATCTGACACTATAATTTACTTTACATGCATTAGTACCTTTGTTAATACTCTCTACAGGAATGGCAATTACTTTAAGGCAAGAGCTGAGTGGATATGCTAAGAAGGGTACTTAATGACGACATTTGGAATTGTCTTAATGATGTACATAGTTTGTAAATATGTCATCAAATAGTATAAACACTCGGCACAAATGCTAGGAACCAAGAGTGGACACGGTTGCATCAGTGGGATTACACTAACAGGATGTTGGAGATTTTAAATGACGATAATAGATATGCATTGGTTTCAAAGAATGAAATAAACATAGCATATAGGAAAATTGATTATATTTTAGAGGATAATTTATTACAAGGCCTCATTGATAGTCACCTATACAATTTTTTGAAAGTGAACAAACTAATAATTCCAGCCATATCTGGTATTCCTAAGACTCACAAGAATGTAGCTGATCCTCCACTGAGGCCCATTGTGTCATCCCAAGGATCTAAGACTCAACCTTTTGCCATATATGTTGACACCAAGTTAAAAAACTTTCATACTAAATATCCACACGTACTGGTTGATTCATGGGATTTTTTACAAAAAATAGGTAAAGATCCATACAATGATGAAAGTATATTTATTACAGTTGATGTTTAGGACTTATTTTCGGTCATACCACACAGTGTAGGTATGGAATGGTTCGAAGAAATGATACTTGAGATGAATTTGTTGACAAATGATGAATTTAAATTGATATTGGAATGTGTGGAGTTAGTTTTAAAAAACAATTATATATTTTTCCAGGGGGATGTGTACCACCAAAAACAAGGATTCGCTATGGGTTTGGCCTGTGCCCCATTATATGCGAATATAGTTGTGTTATATTGGGAGAAACACTGTTTTTTTGGGTGTGATTTTTAATCGCATTATTGATTGTATTTATTTATTTTTTTTTTTTTTTCATTTATTACCCAGTTTATATCATGTTTTTTACTATTCTTTTGGTGTACATCTGTCTGTGTCTAATAAAAGATATTATTGGATTACTTTGGTCGAAGTATTGGCGTATGAACCCTGCAGATACTGGAGGAGTTATTGGAGGTGTTGTGATTTTGAGGAAGACGGCCTTTTATTGCAACCGTGTCCACTCTTGGTTCCTATAGTTTGTAAATATGGTTACATTTTTTTTGTTAACTTCTCAACGTCCTCAATGACACTTTTAGTCCTTTTTCCTTTACTTTTATCTCTCTCAAATCAAGGGGTTAGGTGGCTAGGCATAGGGATAGATTTGAGAGTGTTTAGTGCTGCTTTCTCAACTAAAGATATACACATACTCAACTTGTTAATGACTTTTGAGCCACACACGTTTCCCCTTTCTTTGCTTATCCTATATCCAACTGCATTCGAATCATAGTCTTATATAAACATGGACAATAAATGGAAAGCAATATCCTGGAATGTTAGAGGGCTTCAGGACAAAAGCAAAATAAATCTTTTAATGCACCTCTTATTCAAATCAGAAGCAGACATTTCATTTATTCAAGAATCACATATGTTAGATGATGATTGGTCCAAAGAAAAAAAGTAGAAAATGGATAAAAGACATTATATCATAAATGGAAAGCAATATCCTGGAATGTTAGAGGGCTACAGGACAAAAGCAAAATAAATCTTTTAATGCACCTCTTATTCAAATCAGAAGCAGACATTTCATTTATTCAAGAATCACATATGTTAGATGATGATTGGTCCAAAGAAAAAAGTAGAAAATGGATAAAAGACATTATATCATAAATGGAAAGCAATATCCTGGAATGTTAGAGGGCTACAGAACAAAAGCAAAATAAATCTTTTAATAAACCTCTTATTCAAATCAGAAGCAGACATTTCATTTATTCAAGAATCACATATGTTAGATGATGATTGGTCCAAAGAAAAAAAGTAGAAAATGGATAAAAGACATTATATCAGTGGGTATCAGCTCTAACTCAAAAGGGGTGGCAATTATTATCAAAAAATCCTTTAAACCTTGCATAATAGACAAAGGTTCAGATAAGGAAGGTAGATGATGTAACTTCATGTGCTTAATCCCACAACTTTCCAAACCTATTCTGTTGCTAAACTTATATGGTCCTTGTTCAGGACAACAGCAATTTATTTTGAAAATATATAACCTTTTATTAAAATTCCCAAATCACCACTTTGTTCTGGGGGGAGACGAATGTTGTTATTAATCCCAATATTGACCGGTCTAACAAATCCAAACTTTATAATTCACACGTTTCCCTTGCCTTGCTGGATCTAATCTCAGATTTTGATCTGATTGACCCTATATCCTTTGGAGAAGACACACAGAACAGTAATAACTACACATATTTCTCAAAATGTCATAAATCCTGGTCATGGATAGATTTCTTTTCTTTTTTTTTTTTTTCCATAATAAATTTTTATTGAAATATATTTTCCAAAAACATTACAAAAATACAATAAACATCACACACATAATACACTATAACTACTACAAACCATTTATACAATATCTACATGAAATGCTTCCTATATTTAATATATTCCTAAAATCAGTATCATGCTAATATAATATTGAAGACCTTTTCCCATATTTTCGGGTTATTAATATTTTTCTAATTTCTGAATTACTAACAAATTAGCAATTAAAGTATGTGGATGAACCAAGGTTTTTCTCAGATCACTTTAAGATCACTTTATTGTTAGACTTTAACCAAAAGTCACTCTCCCATTGTAATGAATTTAATTGGTCCCTTAATAATAACATCTTACTCAACTCAGTTGTAAAAGAAGAGATAGTCTCTGCCCTACTAGAGTGTGCAAATGATCCCCGAAAATCAGGTATCCCATATGACATCCAATGGGCAGCATGCAAAACTATACTTAGAGGTATATTCATTCAAAAATCTACATTTCTCAAAAATAAAAGGGAAGAGAAGGAGAATGGCCTCATGTCTGAAATGAAAGAACTAGATAAGAAACTTCAAGAGAAACATTCCCTATATTTGGAAAATGAGTTGATAAATAAGCAAAGGGAATTATTCAATTTATACCAGTCTAACTTCTTCCTACAAGAATTAAAGTTTATCACTAAATATTCCAAATGGACACAAACCCCCTCCAAGGAACTAGCTAGACTAATTGACAACAAGCAACACTCTCCCAGGATATCTCTTATTAGCCACCAATGTACATTATATAAATCAGACTCCCAGATAATAAACCTATTCCATCAAATATACTCGAAAATACATACTAGCACCAAATTCCATCCTCAGAGATAGGAAATCATATCAACAACATAACTTTTCCTAAATTAAATTGTAAACAGAAAGAAATATTATCTGCCCCTCTGACTCAAATAGAAATAATAAATGCCATAGATAACTTTAAAGCAGGAAATGCCACAGGCCCTGATGAATATTCCCCAGACTTCTACAAAGCATTTAAAGACACCTTAGCTCCCATTTTACTAAAACTATTTAATTTTATCTCTATTAATGGGATATAGGACCTGTATATCAACCACTCCAAGACATTTCTAATCCCCAAAAATAACTTGGATAACTCTAATATTAAAACTATAGGCCAGTCTCTTTAATGAATATTGATATCAACATTTTATCTTCTATATTAGCTGAAAGGCTTAAAAAAAGTAATCCCTTCCCTCATTTCTAAAGATCAAGCTGACTTCATGCCCAAGAGACATACATGGGATAACACTCTAATCATGAAGACCATGATCAACATTACTAAGAAAAACAAAAATCCAAGATATGCCATGATTCTGGATGCATATAAAGCATTTGATATGGTTAATTGAGAATTTCTATTCACAGTTCTATTACATTATGATTTACCTCTAAACTTTATTAATACTATTAAAATGTTATATAATAGTGCCTATACACACCTATATATCAACAAGAAAGTTTCGCTACCAATAAAAATCTCTAATGGAACCCGTCAGGGGCGCCCCCCTCTCTCCCCTTCTTTTTAACCTTTACTTAGAGCCATTCTTTCTACTCTTACTTCAGAAAACATACCATTCAATACCTAAAATATTACATACTAAAATATGTTTGACACCCTTTGCTGATGACTTGAACCTAAATTTTGAAAACCCAATATCAGACACGAAGAAACTTATTGCAACCCTGAATACCTTTACAAATATTTCGGATTATAAGGTTAATCATGATAAATCTTGTATCTTCCCGATTAACCCCTTAGCTCACAGAAAGTATGTTTTTTCAGACCTTCCATTTCATATTGTATACTCATTCAAATATCTGGGGATTAGCTACGATCATGCCACACCTTCAGTAGTACACTCCAATTTAACAAAATTATGGTCAACTATATCCCAAGATATGTCTAGATGGCAACAGTTGAAACTACCCATGCTCTCTAAAACCTCCATTATTAAAATTAATTTCCTCCCAAAGTTTCTTTATCTCTTCCATGCATCTTTGTCCTTCATTCCCAGTTTACTCTTTTCGAAAATTCATAAGGCATTTGCAAAATTCATTTGGTACCCAAAATCAGTCAGGGTGTCATACCTAAGACTTACACTTCCAAAAGAGAAAGGGGGTCTTGGTATGCCAGACCTTCAAATTTATTACATAATTTTACATGCTAGTAGACTAAAATTACTGATCACAATCCAACCGTTCAAACACGATCACCCCTCTGGGTTAATATATGGTTTAATCATGTCTTAAATAACAATCTTAACACCGAAGCTCTTCCCTTTATAGACCCATTAGTTCTTAAGAAATTAAAATTGCATCGTATCCTAAAAGAAAAAATAAAATCCTTTCAGGAACTAGTTAAATCCGTAAAATTGGAAAAAGTGTTCCTCCTGTTGCAACCTATTCATTTAAACTCTAATCTCAAGTTGAATAGTAATATGATCAATTTGTCCAACTTCCCTCAAATCAAAGAATTTACCTTACGGGATATCCATAAATATAGGGATGTATCACTCACAAAACTACAAGATTCCCTAAATTTATCTAAAAAATATATCATAATTCTGCGCCAAATAAGGGAACTTATTGCCTCTTTGCCTTATGCTCTCATTATAAATGAAGTAGATCTCAATCAGGTCTATACATTAATGGAAATTTTAACCATTAACAAGAGCATGTTATCCCTAGCATATAAATATATAATTTCATTACTTCACCAAAACAAAGTGGTATTTGCAGACTATTGGAACCAGCAAGGATCAAACTTATCAGAAGAACAGAAATTATCTGCCATTAAATTTACTCTTTCTTTCTCCCCATTTAAGAAACTTATATACACCATATTCATGATCACCAATAATCTATACCTCACACCGGTCTGCTTAAACAAATTTAACCCTAATATTTCAACTGCATGCCCCTGCTGTTCATGTCCTCAAGCTGACATTCTACATATTTTATGGGTTTGTAGATACTCCAACACCATTCGGTGCTCTCCCAAGATGAAATTAGATAAAATGGGATACCACAAATCAACCCTCTTATGGGAGATGGCTGTTTTACATATTGCAAATTATAATTCTTAGAAAATTAAATTTGACATCCTAATTACTCTTTGTTTACTAGTCACATTCTACATTACCAAGCATTGGTTAGATCATACTAAGATGTCATGGAATGGTTTCAGGAACATGGCGGTGAAATACATAACTTCACAAAAACCTTTAATAACAAGTCCCAAGAAACGCACCTATTTTCAGAAGTTCTGGAATACTATATTTGAACTTTTGTCTGATAATTAAAATACTTTAGGACCGGTAATGGCTAAATTTAAGATCCATTCCTATACATTTTTCGGTAACTTTACCTTCCTCTCTCATTTTGCACTTTTGATGTGTGGCTCAGAATAAAATATTCATGTTTATCTTCTTTTATGTAAATGTTTTGTATTATAATCGCAGGCAGTGTATTTTTAGCTTAATTGAAGATTCTACTTGTTTATTTAAATATATTTCAATTGTTTTAATTCAGAGGTTTATCCCAAAGCAGCACTTTGTAGATATTGTAGATAAGAACTGTTTTTGCATATTATCCTCTGTATGTTCAATCATGTTAATCTGCATTTCTCTTTTGTTTTGCTCTTTTTGGTTGATGTATATGAAACGGAAATTAATAAAAGTTCAATTTGAAAAAAAAAACAGAGCTATGACAGCTCCAAATAACGCTGAGTAAGCATGCCACTGGCCAAGTATAAGGCCATTGGCATTGCAAACAATAAAAAAAAAATGAAAAAAACTTTTATTTTTTTTTCGCTGATCTTGGCTTTTTAAGCATAGGGCAGTGGTGCACAACGGGATCAGGAAAAAATAAGAAAATAAACTTAAAAGGAGCATTCTAACTAAAATCAGTATTCTGCCATGCAAGTCAATAGCAGGCAGAAGACAACGTGGCCAGTGAGTAGTGGTTGCTAAGGAGGGGGAGGCTTAGTGTGAGACATGTAACTATGCATTAGCAGGCAATCCTATGCAAATGAGGGGAAGGATAGTGAATCCCAGTTTTCCCCAGCATGTGAGACAGGTCCCATCAGTATAAGAGTATGAATAGCTGGGTGCAGGACTAGGATATAGGTGACATCATGGGGGGGGTGTCAGGCAAGCTGTAAGCAGATTGGAGTCCCGTGGCTTGGGATTGCTCCTATCTTAGCACAGCTAAGCTAGGGGTGTGTCTAAACCTGCCTAGCACTCTTTACAAAGTGTAAGCTGGTGTGCGTGCCTTGCACCAGGTTTTACAGGAAGAAAAAAGAAGTTAAACCAGAAAATAGCAGCTCTGTGCACATTTGAGCACTCTGTTTGCACGGTGCGCACACGGGCTTAAACAGGAAGGCAATGGGAGGGGAAAACAGCAGTAGGAAGGTAATCAAGGACAACTAGCTTAGCTGACAGGTGAAATGTATCAGAATCAGACAATCACACAGGCAGCAGACCAGCCCAGCACACCACTATAAACTATGCAAAAACCTTTCCCCCTTGTTTTTCCCAAAAACTCTGCACCACCAGTGCATACAAACAGGAATATTTTACAAAATGAAATCAAGAGAAAAAATGTTAGGGGCTGCTTTTGCTATCATAAACCAGCATGTGCAAGAGGCTGAGGGTGGTGAAGATGTGAATGCTGCTGAGCAACCCACAGTGAGGAGACGAAGAAGAATGTACAGACCCAGGGTAACCTACCAAGGGCTACATGAGCTGGAGATAAAGGAGCGCTATATGGTGGACAGGGACCTCCTACAGAAAATTGTTGAGCTGTGCCAGCCACACCTCACACGCAGAACTAACAGAGGAGAACCCATCCCAGTGGATACCAAGGTATGTGTAGGCCTAAGTATACTAGCTACAGGTACCTTCCAAAGGCCAAGAGGGGATATGATGGGGATATCACAGGCATCAGCATCCAGGGTTCTCCACCTGTTCCTGGATGCCATGTCAGCACATGTCGGTGAGCATGTATATTTCCCCATCACCCGTGAGGCGTTGGCCAGCAATATGCATCTCTTCCACCAAATAGCAGAATACCCTGAGGTAGTGGGTGCAATAGACTGCACGCACATACAAATCAAAGCACCACCTGGTCAGCTTCCCCTCCATCAACTGCCAGGTCATGTGTGATGCCCAGGGCATAATAATGAATATGTGTGCTGGCTTCCCTGAAAGCTACCATGATTCTCACATCTGGCATCTGATGCAGCTGTACCAGAGATTTGCCAGTGGGGACATCCCACATGGTCACCTAGTAGGGAATGTTGGATATGCACTGGAGACATGGCTGATGACACCCATCAGAAATGCACACACACCCGAACAAGAACTCCATAATGAGGCACACGCACAAACACGAATCATAATAGAGCATGTGTTTGGGATGCTCAAGTCATGGTTCCGGTGCCTGGACACATCTGGTGGAGCCTTGTAGTACTCACCAACTACATGTATCCAAATTGTCCTTGTCTGTGCCATGCTACACAATATGATCCTCCAGAAACAGCTGCAGCAGGAACAGCATGGGGCAGGGTCACACAGCCCCCCACCATTGCCAAGGCCTGCACAGGCACAGAGTGACTTGGAGGAGGAACAACCTGAGCCTGCCCCAGTAGGCAGAAGGAGGCATGCCCAGTATGCTCTAGCCTTGGCAAAGAGGCAACACATAGTACATGCACTGACACAGAAGGGACCCAGGGAATGACACCTCTCTCTGACTCGCACATGCAGTAAAAGGGATGTCAAACATGACACTACCTGTGCATCCGACATAGCCAGCCCTGCAGCACCACCCTCAATACTGGGACACCCACAAGGCAAGTGACTCACACATGTCAGTTGGGGGGGTCACATACCCAGCAACAGTTACAGCCATCAGGGTAGGTGTAGACAAACACAAACAAATGCTGAACTATGGCCTCTGCATGAGCCCAATGTGTAACCCCCTTGGCCTTCACAGACAGACTACAGCAGGCCAGGAAGTTGGTTGTAAGTTGTGAAGGCTAGGAAGTCAGAAACTAATATGTAGGTAGTTAAAATCTTAGATATGTAGTACACTGGTATGCCTCTAACCAGCACGATAGGTAAGACTACAGACTGAAATGGAGTACCCGACATACCAGTACAGTCCTAGCAAATGTGTAAAAGTGTCATGTCCCCCCCATCCTATGTACACTTATAGTAACATTCAGGTGCCCCCCCACTCCTGTGTAGAAATGTAGAAACAGTCAGGTGCCCCCCCCGCTATGCAGAAATGTAGCAACAGTCAATGCCAAATGACCGATGGATACCCTGCAGATGCAGCATGCTACCTGTTGGTGTACAACACAAAGGTCAGCACTGCAGTACAAACTACCTGGACTTGATCCACACATGCAGTCCAGATGGCCATACTGGGCATGTTCACACACTTAAACACATGAAGGCCATGTCTGCAAACACCAGTGGACCAGACATATCTGGCAGTTGCAGTTCTTAGTGCAGACACATGTCAGTATGCACCACTCCTGCCTTCACACACACTGAATAGGAATACAGACATATATGTAAGGACAACACACTATAATAAGCCAAAGGTAGATGGACAGAGATGTGTGGAAGAGAGTGACCATGACAAGGTGCCATCCAGGCCTGTCCCATCCAGCACACAGCCAAGGGGCCCCAAACACATGAGGTACAGATGTCACTCACTGCAGATACTTGCCACCAGTATCTGTCAGCATGACAGACCATGTGGTGCTTGTGCCAGCTGTGCAACATGACTGTACAAGGAAGTAATCATCTAGTAGCTCTATACACATACCTGTGACATATGACTCCATGTGTGCCCACATGTGGCATGTGAACCCCTACATGAAAGGGTTATGGCCCATGCACATGCTGCCTTCCCCATATCAGTATTATGACAAGCCTGCTGAAGTCAACCAATGTGAAATACACCTTTGGGAGAGCTGTAGCTCAGTACTCTCCATGGTGTGTTCCATATCTGCGTACTGCAGTAGTGATAAACTAGTTAGGTAGTAGTTCTAACCCCCAGACTTGGCAAGTGTGTGTTTGTGTGCGTGTCTGTCTGTCACTGACTGTGTAGAGAGAAATGCTTTTTAGGCTACTCACACTCCGTACAATTCATATACTCAACTTTGGCAAGGCTGCAGATGTCACTCACCTAGAAATACACCTCTGGGAAAGTCATAGCCTACTAATCTCCATAGCGTGTCCTGTAACTGTGTACTGCTGTATTGTGATAAAGTAGTTAGGTAGGTGTTCTAACTCCAGACCTGGCAACTGTGTGTGTCTGACTGAGTTGAGAGCAATGCTTTTTAGGGTACTCACACTCCTTAGAATTCAAATACTCAGCGTTGGTAAGGCTGCTGATCTCACCTACCTAGAAATACACCTCTGCGAAGGTTGTACCTCAGTACTCTCTGTAGTGCGTCCTGTAACTGCATACTGCCGTAGTGTGATTTAGAACTGTGGTAGGGTTCCATCTCCACCCATGGCAGTTCTGGATGTTTTTTGTGTGTTTCAATGTCTGTGTATGGAGCAATGCATTATAGGCTAATCACTCGCAGTGGATTTCAAATGCCCTACTTTGGCAATCCTGCTCATGTCACTCAATGTGAAATACAACTTTGGGAAGAAAGGTCTTTAGTAATCCCTGTGGTGTGACCTAAAACTGCTCCATGCTTTAGTCTGATATACACCTTCATCAGGGGTTCTATTCCCACACATGTCAGTCGTGGATGTTTCGTGTGTGTCTCACTGTCTGTGTAGGGAGCAATGCATTTTAGTCTAGTCACTTGCAGTACAGTTGAAATGCCCTTCTTTGGTAATCCTGCTGATGCCATTCATTGTGAAATACACCTTTGGGGAGTGATTTCTCTAGTAATCCCTGTGGTGTGTCCTGTAACAGCTCCCTGCTGTAGTATGATATAGACCTCAATCAGAGATTTTATACCCACACATGTCAGTTAGGGATGTGTTGTGTGTGTCTCACTGTCTGTGTGGGGTACAATGCATTTTAGGCTAGTCACTCGCAGTACAGTTGGAATGCCCTACTTTGATAATCCTGCTGATGTCATTCATTGTGAAATACACCTTTGGGGAAGAAGTACTCCAGTAATGTCCATGGTGCATACAATAACTGTGTAGTGTAGTGTAATAAATTAGTTAGGTAGGGGTTCTACTCCCAGACATGACAGGTGTGTGTTGGTAACTCATATCTTATGTGGAGGGGTTTTTGCTTATTTCTTTTACGGTGACCTTACTATATACCACAATGTCAACCATACAGGGATAATAGATGCAAATTAGCTGAAAGGCCGGGGTGCAAAGCCATACCCAGACATGTGACATCAAGGCCTGCCAATCACAGTTAGCAACCCCACTTTTACCAGAGCACACTCACAACCCATGTGTCATACGCACACACATGCCTAGGCAACAGTCATTATGTAGGTAGTACACTGCATATTGGCCACTGATAGTAACTATGCAGTGATAGCAGTGGAATACAGAGGGCATGTCACCCTTCCCATCTGCCCAATATGCACATACATGCAGTGCACTTTCACCATGTTCCCAAATGGACACCTGCATCACCTGTGGTGCCTTCACATGTGACTCCCAATGGACATACCATGCCTGACAACATGCCCTGTATGGACAGATGGCACTAACATCAGGGAATGCTGTTAGCATGCTATCAATGTAGGTGCAGGGTAAACCTGCTGCTCATTACCAGTTTCTGTCACAGGTGGGCAAGACTGGCACATCTGATGATAATCTGTGTTCACAACATGGGACAGACACCCCAGGTACAGTTCCACATGTCACTGTACATGCATGTGGGAGGTGTGCATATCCCAGACACCATCCATGTCATGGACTAAGGAACATATACATGGCAAGTAATGCACAGCATTGGCCACACACAATAGTCACCCAGGTGACTGGATGGGGGATGCAATACCCACCTGTGTGGGCAAATGAAGAAACTACAGGCCTGAGACACAATGCAAACCATTGTCATGTGGCCCGATGCCAAGGTATACCCATTGCCTACCCTTGTACAGCCTGCTGGCACAGTTGACCACCACACACACATGCAGACATGCACCCATGCATGTCACAACTGGAACCATGTGTGCGTTGTATGGTGCATATGTCCACATCCATACTCACTACAACCTCCCAGGATATACTGAAGCATGCTGTCTGATGTCTGACACCTCCTCATACTCTTTGCCTATATGACCTCCGTATGACCCATGTGGTGCATGTGATACCTGCACATTGATGTGTTGTGGCAATCCCACTAGTGATGAGTTGCATTCCTGGCCCTGCCAAGTATGTCAATGTGTGTGTGTCCCTGTGTGAGTGTGCCTGTGTTGATGCTGGCACCTGTTCATGCAGACAGGCACATGTACATCACCTACCGTATATCTACTGTATCCCTGTTGCAGATGTCACTCACCATCTCATATATGTTCTGAGTGCTCAACAGCAGGTAACCAATGCAGTGCTTCCAATAACTGCATCAAACTGTGATAGTACTACATAGCTGCTTGGGGTTTGATACCCTGTGCTGGTTGGTGTGTGGCACAAACATGCTTCAGTTTTACTCTCCCACCCTTCCCTGACATGTATTTGCATCTGTCTGCCTACCTCACTCCCTCTCTGGTGCATGTGGAGACCCACACCTGCTTTGCTTAGGCAGCAGCATGTGTATTTTAAGTGATGCTCATGATCAGCTGATGGCCTCTCCACGAATTGCAGTCCTCCCCTAGCTGATTGCATGTGGAACAGTTGTGGTAACATTCCCATAGTCAAATGCATGGAAACATACTCCGATACCTAGGAACATCATGGTGGTGTTGACCCTTTTCAGTCACTGTGAGCAGGAACTAGATCTGCTGTTTGGCAAATAGCATCTTAGATGGATTGGGGATTTACCTCTAACAACATACACTGTGGAAAGAGGGCAATGAACAGGAGGGGGATGTACCTGACCTGACTACAGACTGTAAGTGCTGCTATACTGCATTTGGAGTAATGTTGTTTTAACAGTGTGTGTGTGTCTGGATATGCTTGTCGTACATGTCACAATACCTGCCATGTCAGTTTCATGTATATGAGGAATCCCCATCTGCAGGGTCATCTGCAGACTGGGCAGTGTTGTGCCTTTGGTTTCATATGTTAGCCATGGTGCATCTATCTGTGGAATGCAAAATGTAGTGTGAGGATTGCAGTCTGTAGATGGTGAAGACCGTGACAGTTACTGACTTCATATCCGTCACAGGACATATGTTGCAACAAACCCTGTAACAATGGTAAATGTATGAGGTTATCACAGCAACATGTCTATACTGGCCCTGTGTATGTGCTGTCAGTCACACCTCTGTCAACCTTTGTACATATGTTGTGCATGAAGTGGTGCATATGTGCTGTACACCATAAATAGTGTCATTGTATCTGATAACAAGTTAGTGATATATCAGATTGCTACACATGTCATGTACAGTAAGGGTTATATTTCATGACATAACCTGGACATTCTGTGGATGTCTGTATGGTACTGAGTTCTGTGTAGTGATGGTGAATGTTGGCAGTATGTGTATTGTTAATATGTACATTAGCCTGTGTACAGACTGTAGTAGATGTCATTGTTCTAGCTCCCCTTCTATCTGATGTTACATGCTGCTCCACTGTATGGTACCATTTTGCCATATATGTCTGTAAGGCCATACACACACGTCCCATACCACAGAAAGCCATCAGACCAAACTGTGTAGCAGCCTAGTATATGTAGGGTCATTCTGTGAGTGGCACATATGAGGATGGTGTAGAACAGATAGTCCATATACTGTAATAATATGCTAGCTTACCATATGTGGCTGTGGCTGTGTTGACATTGGTTGTGTTTATGCACTTTCACACAGGCATATCTTACCCTGTGCTGTGACATGGCTGTTGAGCTTGCTATATATGCAGGTACATGTGCATTCCCCCATTGTTACATGCCTAGCAGCCTAGTGTACTTACCCAGTGAGATGTCATGTGCAGATACTTGCCAGATGTACTGCTGCCGGGCCTTCCTTAAAAGTCATGTTTGTCAGGCAGAGCAGTGGGATGCTGTAGAGATGTATGTCAATATCTAGTGGGTAGTATGTGTCCATGGCACCCCTGTATCAGCAATCATTATGTGTCAGGCCAGACAGGAGTGTGTGAATCCAAAACCTATGGTGGCAAATGTATACCAGTCGTTATGTGTTATACCCATCTACATGGCTGTCTGCATCCATATTGTCAGGCCTGGTACACATGTTGTGCACTAAGGGATTATGTGTAAACCTCTGGACTGTACATGGTGTGTATGAAGTCCCACATATATTGGCCAGTATCTCTGCTGCACTCCACAGGGGTATTACATGCTAGCAGCAGTACTTTACAATGATTTCCTTAGGATATCTTTCATTACCCAACGGCACACATGTTATAAGCAGATGTTACCTTCCACACACACTATGTCTGTGAAGACAATTCCAATGACAGTAGCAATAGTCAAGTAATATACCTGCTATACATACCTGACATCTCCTTGCACTATGACTTTGGGACTATAGGGGCTGGGGTAGGGCTACACTCCAAGTCCAGGACATATGGTGGAAATATATGTACATATAGTTATCCAGATAGGCATATATATATATATATATATATATATATATATATATATATAATTACATGTGTACTACTTCCAATTACCACTGTCATGGCAACCACCCACTATAAATGCCTACAGCTTGTGGGTGTGGTCCCTTTGCATTTCCAGTGTGATGGACATCCTTCCTGTGTGTGTGCATCAATGTTACAGACAGCAGGTAGCAATACCTCTTACAGGAGACCCTGCATACTCAAAA
Source organism: Protopterus annectens (assembly GCF_019279795.1). Classification (NCBI taxonomy): domain Eukaryota; kingdom Metazoa; phylum Chordata; order Ceratodontiformes; family Protopteridae; genus Protopterus; species Protopterus annectens. Next base: position 227,452,556 of record NC_056725.1, on the reverse strand, counting down.
CAGCCACATATTCGTAGGAGGATCAGGAACTACAGACAGACTGTGAGTAGAGTTGTGTTATGCTTTGCACAGTACTGGTGTTACAGGGTGTGTGTTTGTGTGTGTACCTACCACTGTACCTTGGAATGCTGTCTGTCTGCATAGCTCACTACTGTGGGCCTATCCTCTTGCTGGACAGAGGTATGCCTATCATGTGTTGTCCGTCCATCACACAGGTCCTGTGTCAGATATTACACTGGCAGTGTTTGTGTTGCATGCTATCACTACATGGCTACATCCATTTATGTGTCTAACCTCAATTCCCTGACTAAAGGTATGTTGCAGACTATCCTGTAACACCAGCACCTTACTTAGTGTATGGCAACAGTGTTCCACATATGTGCCTGTGTTCCAGCCTCTGTCCTCCATCTACATACCAGGCTTTGCACATATGTCATGCTGTTGGGGCTTGTTCTGTAGTGGGCTGTGAGTATATCACACTGTCATTGCTGCCATTAGTCAGTCCACTGATGTTGTATCCCCCACACATATAGTGTGGCTGGAGCCATATATGTGCGGGTGTCACCTACAAAATACGTGTGCCCTTATGCACTCCAGAGGCCAGTGTATATAACAGTGGTATAAGGGCCTGTATTATTAAGTGTAGATGGGGAGCACCATAAGTTACCTAGGCTGTTACAAAATTTGGGGGTATCAGGGGTGAGCTGCCACAAGGTATCTGGATGTACAGTACTGTATAATTCACCTATATTGACATTACTTACATGAATTGGGGTACTGCAAGACTACTGCCTCCTCTCATACAGACTGTTCTGTTTGTCGGTGTGCTCGTGATGGTGTCAGTTATGCCTTCTTATGTACCAGTTACAACCCATTTGATCACAAAACATCTTTACCTCCTACTAAGTTTGTACAGAGTGTAGATAGAGGTTGCTGAACTACACACCTGCAGTACATACTGTTGATTGTTTGGTATCCTGTGGCCCAGTCTGTCTTCACTATTGTACAGTTTGAAGGGCTTGGCCTGGACAGCTACAGTTGTGAACCTTTCCAGACCACTGTATTAGTGTAACTATTTCACAATTGCAGTACTCTGTTCATATGGTTGTCAGTATCTGAACAGCTATATGACATGTCATATAGAACTGTTATAGTACACAATTAAAGGATTCACATTTCTGCAAACCTGTGTGTGGTGTCTTTCCTATGACCTTTCTATGACTATATGTTGCAGACAATGATTGACATTTGTATGGGTGGCCGATACAGTGTCCAGTTGTTCAGGTGTTAACTGTAGGCATAGTGGCTGTTCCATATTGTGTGCACCTTCTACATATGTAGCTTACTGCACATATATCTGCGTGTGTATGTGTAGTCACATGTATATATATATATATATATATATATATATATATATATATATATATATATATATATATCTGTATCTGCATATCTCTGTCTGTGTATCTGTATCCTGGGGATGTTGATGGCTTCCACATATTACATGTCCTATGGGAGGCAGACTGTACTTGGTAGTGTATTGCAGTGCGCATGTTTTTGGCTATGGGGGGATGCCTATTCGTACAAGATGTATAGTGTGTGGGTCCTCTCAACCCCATTAACAGTGCATGTGGACATATTTGTATTTGTTAATCTGCCAGTGCTATCTACAGATGTATGGTCACATATACCTATATAGATTTATATATCTGCTAACATATATATAACTATGTCCTTATATACCTACATAGATATATATCTGCGTACACATATGTAATGTGTTGTGTATATGTAGACATATAGGTGTAGACACATATATGTGTCAATTTAGGCATATGCATGTATATATGTGCATATAGATTGATATATATGTATATAGTTTTAGAAATTTATATATATATATATATATATATATATATATATATATATATATATATTTATATATATACATATCTAGATATGTTGTATCTGTTTAGTCATATATTTACACACCCATACATCTAGATGTTGGTATACATTCTCTGTACGGTTGCATGACTGGACTGGATGATATGTTTCTGAAAACATCAGATCTCTTTGTGTCTGTCATGGCTTAGTGGTCAATCACTTTGTCTATAGTGAGTAGTGTCCTTTGTTTGAGCCTTGCAAGTGCTGTTTAGTTTGTTGCTGAGCAGAAAACAGCCTGTTGGATACACAGTAATTAAGACACTTTAAATCAGTTGTAAGCAGGTTTGAGCAGAGCTAAGCAATGCCTACACAGGTTAAGCAATTCAGCAGCTGAATATAAGAAACTGTACCCAGACTTTAGCAGTGCTTACCTCCACACAAATCCCGCTTACAACTGCTTTAAAGTGAGTTAATCAGTCTGTATCCATCGGCCCTTGTTCTGCCTAGCAACAAAATAAACAACCTCTGCTTGGCTCGAACCCAGCACCATGCACACCATAGCCAAAAATGTATCTCTAAGCCATCTCAGATATACATAACCCTCCTGTATTCACAAACATATAATCCAGCCCAGTCATTCAACAGTACAGAGAATGCATTCCAACATGTGGATGTTTGTGTGTGTGAAAAAAATATATTAATGTCTAAACAGATACAACATATATATAAATATATACATATATATATATATATATATATATATATATATATATATATATATATACATATATGTAAGCAGATATTTATATCTATATAGGTATATATGGACATACATCTGTAGATAAAGTGGGAACATAGCAGAAACACATATGTCCACATGTACCATTAATGGGGTTGACAGGCACAAACAACATACATAATGCACGAATAGGTATCCCCCCACAGCCAAACAAGTTTGCCTTGCACTACACTACCAACTGTTGCAGATCCCATAACCAGGACCTTACACGGCAAGGGCACAAGATGTTAACAGTACTCCAACCCACGTGTATGATGTCAGGCTGGTATCAGTAACATCTCATGCAGTACAGTCAGGCTCATAATATCTCCCAATTTGCAGTCATCTGTTACCTTTGTTAGCCAGTGTCCTGTACTGTTGGCCTGTACTTCAGAGATGTAGATGCCAAACAACAGTAGTCCTAGGATTGAACCCTGAGGTACTCCACTTGTCACTTGTCTGGGAATGGATTTGTAGTCAGTTACACCTACAGTTTTGGTTCTGTCAGTAAGCCATGTGGCAAACCATCAAGTGGCATAGGGATGTATGGCCAGATTCATATGTTAATCTATGTTTCCAGACTGGGGGAATGGTGTTGAAGGGCTTGGTGAGGTCCACATAGACTTTGTGGACCACCTCACCCTCTTCAACAGCTATGCAGACTGAGTCAAAGCAGTAAATCAGTTTCAGGAGGCAAGAGTGGCCCTCCATGAGCCCAATCTGTGTGGAGTCCATTCTTTGAGGGTTGCCAATGTCTGCATTCAAAACTTCCATGATAATACATTCCATGGCCATGCAGATCAGGCTCATCAGACTGATGTGACAGTAGTTCCCTGGATCCAAGGTGGATCCCCTCTTGTGGAGTGGTATAACTCCAGCTGTGCACCACTCAGTGGGCACCAGGCCTGATGTGAGGCTATGATTGCACATGACAGGTGAGTTGCCATTTCATTTTGTAGTTCATGTAGTACACAGCCCAGGATGTCATCTGGTCCCATGGATGCTGTATTCTTAGCTGTGGATAGTGCTGCTTCTACCTGTGTGGCCATAATTACTGGGCATTGGAACTCTTTTTGTATTGACATGGGCCCTTTTGGGGTGAGAGGGGGGTGAATATGGCACTAAATCAATCTGCCAGGATATTGGCAAATTCTGTGGGAGCAGTCTATGTAATGCCATTCTGTTGTAGTTCAGAGCACTTCTGGGCATTGCCAGTTAGATTCTGGACATAACTATAACATGCTGTGTGGTTATCTGTGGAATCTGTGGCAATTTTAGTTACATAACCAGCTTTAGAGGATTCCATGAGGGATCTCAACTTCTTAATGGGGCTGGGAAGGGAGTTGTTTGCATCCTTGGATTATCCTTTTTCCTTCAACAGTGTCTACCTTCTGTTATATACTCTGTTAATGGCAGGGGACCACCAGACTGGCTTTCTTATTTGGCAGGAGAGCGTCGTGGTTCTATGTGGGATGTCAGGAATCATGCACAAGTGGATGTGCTTATGCAGTGCCTTAGTGCAGGATTCATCAGTTGAACTGTCAGCTCCTGTCTCCATGGGTGTCACAAACATTGTCACTTCTGCCTTGAGCAGCATGAAGTTGGCTTTGGAGAGGTCTTTTATGGACAACTGTATATACATTCCTTTCACATGTTCAGTTTGATGAGCCTATGGTGGGATTACTTTGGTGAAACCTCAGTCTCATGTACTGCTATGATGGCTTAGTGGTTAGCTACTGTGACTGTAGTGTACAGGATCCTAGGTTCATGACCTGCAAAGGCAGATTATTTTTGTTCTGGCTAGAACAGCGGTTAATGCATACAGACTAATTAGGGCAATTTAGGTTAGTCACACTCAATATAATTCAAATGCCATACTCTGGCAATCCTGCGGATGTCAATCACTGTGAAGTCCATCTTTGGGTAAAAAGTACTCCAGTAATCTCTGTGGTGTGTACTATAACAGCGTAATGTTGTAGTGTGATCTAAATCTCTGCTAGGGGTTCTATTCTCACACATGGGAGTTGTGGATGTTCTTGTGTCTGTTCCTATGCCTGTGAAGGGAGCAATGCATGTTTGGCTAGTCATATTCACTACAATTAATTTGCCCTACTTTGACAATCCTGCTGCTGTCACTCACTGTGAAATAAACCTTTGGGGAAAGAGTACTCCAGTCATCTCTGTGGCACGTTCTATAATTGTGCAGTGCTGTAATATAATAACTAGTTACGTAGGAGTTCTAATCCCAGATGTGATAGGTGTGTGTGTGTGTGTGTGTGTGTGTGTGTGTGTGTGTGTGTGTGTGTGTGTGTGTGTGTGTGTGTCTTAATGTGCCAATAACAGATATGATATCAGTACATAGTGAGTCAAAGGTTTGATACCCTAGACTGGTAGGTGTGTGACACAAACATGTTTACCCTTTAGTCTCCCAACCCACCATGACGTATCTTTGCCTCTTTCTGCCTCTCTCACTCCCTCTCTGGTGGATGTGGAGACTTACACCTGCTTTGCTTAGGCAGCGGCATGTGTATTGTCAGTGATGATCATGATAAGCTGATGACCTCTGCACGAATTACAGCCCTCCTCTATCTGATTGCATGTGGAACAGCTGTGGTAACATTCCCATAGCCAATTGCATGGAAACACACTCCAATATCTAGGAACATCATGTTGGTGTTTGGCCTTTTCATTCACTATGAGCAGGAACTAGATCTGTTGTTTGGCAAGCAGCATCACAGATGGCTTGGGGATTTACCTCTGACAACATACACTGTGGAAACAGGCCAACACACAGGAGGGGGATGTGCCTGTCTTGACTACAGACTGTAAGTGCTGCTATACTGCAGTTGGGGTAATATCAGTTTAACAGGGTGTGTGTGGATATGGCTGTCCTACATGTTGTATTACTTGTCATGTCAGTGCTATGTTTATGAGGAATCCCCATCTTTAGCGCCATCTGCAGACTGGCCAGTGTGTGGTGCCTTGTGTTCCATGTGTTACCCACAGAGCACCTATCTCTCAACTGCAGAAGGTAGTATGAGGATTGCAGTCAGTAGATGGTGATAGCCAGGAGAGTTACAGACGTCATATCCCTCATAGGACATATGTTGCAACAAACCCTGTTACGACAGTAAATGTATGAGGTTATCACAGTGACATGTCAATATGGGCCCTGGGTTTGTGCCTCCAGCCACAACTCTGTCAGCCTCTGTACATATGTCATGCAGTAGGGGGGTGCATATGTTCTGTACACCATAATCATTGATAGCATATCTGATAACAAGCTAGTGTGATATCAGACTGTTACACATGTTATGTATAGTAGGGGTTATATCTGAGGACATAGCCTGGACATTCTGTGGTTGTGTGTACAGTACTGAGGTATGTGTAAATCTGGTATTTGTTGACAGTTTGTGTACAGTGAATATGTACCTTGGCCTGTGTAGAGACTGTAGTAGATGTCATTGTTGTTGGTCCTGTTTTATCTGTTGTTACATGCTGCTCCACTGTATGTCAACCTATCAGCTTACATGTTTATAGGAGTGAACACACACATGTCCCATACCACAGACAAGCATTGTACCACACTGTGTAGTGGCCCAGTATATGTAGGATTGTTGTGTGAGTGGCTCATATGAGGATGGTGTAGATCAGATAGTCCATATACTGTAATAGTAAGCTAGCTTACCATATGTGGCTTTGGCTGTATTCACATTGGTTGTGGTTATGCACTTTCACACAGGTGTCTGTTACTCTGTGATGTTACATGCCTGTAGAGCCTACTATCTATGCAGGTACATGTGTATTCCAACATAGGAGATGTAGGCCAGTGTGGAGTCAGTCTGCCTGTAGCCTGCACTGTGCTTTGTTACATGCCTAGCAGCTTACTGTACATATCCAGTGATATTTCATGTGCAGATACTTGCCAGATGTACTGCTGCTGGGCCACCATGACAGTCATGTATGTCAAAGCAGTGGGATGCTGTTCAGATGTTAGTAACTAGTAGATGGTATGTGGCCATGGCACCTCTGCACCAGTGGCTATTATGTGTCAGGACAGACAGGGGTGTATGAATGCATAACCTATGGGGGAAAATGTATACCAGTATTTACGTGTTGTACCCATATACATGGCTGTTAACATCCACATTGACACGCCTGGTCCACATGTCTTGCATGATGGGGTTCTGTGTATAACCCTGGACTGACCAGAGTGTGTCAGACTGTACACATATATTGGCCATATCGCAACTGTAGTCCACAGGGGCATTATGATGCTAGCAGTGGTACTGTACTATGATGACCTTAGGATGTCTGTCAGTAGCCAATGGCGCACATGTTAACAGCAGATGTAGCCTCCCACACACACCATTTCTGTGAAGACAATCTCTATTACAGTAGCAATATTCTACAAATATACCTGCGATACATACATGACATCCCCTTGCACTGAGAGGTTGGGACTATTGGGGCCGAGGTAGGGCTCCACTCCATGTGCAGGACATATGGTGAACATATATGTATATATAATTATACATATATATCCATATAGATTTATACACATATACATATCTTGCTTACTGTATGACGACAGTTTTACACATATGTGCCTGTGTTCCAGCCTCTGTCCTCCACCTAAATACCAGGCTTTGCACATGTGACATGCTGTCAGAGGTTATGTAGTGGGCTGTGTGTATGTCATGCTGTCATTCCTGCCATCACTCCACTGCTGTTGTGTCCCCCACACATACTGGGGAGTTGGGCTTCACCTAAACAATACATGTGCGCCCTAATGCACTCCAGAGGCCAGTGTATGTAACAGTGGTATATGACCCAGTATTAGTGAGTCTAGGGGGGTGCACCATGACTAACCTAAGCTGTTACAACATGTGTGGGTATCTGGGGTAAGCTGCATTAAGGTATCTGGATGTACATTTCCATACGATCTACCTTGGGTAAATGCAGGCCTACAGCATCCTGCCATATGGAATTTTCTGTTTGTCAGTGTAATTGTGATGGTGTCAGTTATGCCTTGTTATGTAATAGATACATCCCATTGTGTCATCTGGTATCTGTACCTCCTAGGGATTGTGTACAGAGTGTAGATAGAGGCTGCTGAACTATACATTTGCAATACGTACTGTTGATTGTCTGGTATGCTGTGGCCCAGTCTGTCATTACTATTGTACAACTTGAAGTCCTCGGCCTGGAGAGCAACATATGTCAATCTTTCCAGACTAATGTCTTAGTATAACTGTTTCACAGTTGCGTTACACTGTTCATATGGATGTCAGTGTCTAAACAGCTATATTACATGGCATATACAACTGTCATAGTATACGAATAAAGCTTTCGCATTCATTTATGCACACCCGTGTATGGTGTTATACCCTTTGACATCTCTGTGGGTATATGTTTCAGGCTATGAATGTCATTCATTTGGATGGCTCATACAGTCTCCAGTTGGCAAGGTGGTGACTGTAGGAATACTGGATGCTCCATATTGTGTGCACGTACCACAAATGTATCTTACTGTACATATCTCTATGTGTGCATGTGTAGTTTTTTATATATATATATATATATATATATATATATATATATATATATATATATATATCTGCATATATGTGTCTGTGTATATGTATCCTAGGGATGACCATGTCGTGTCTGGTCCTGGTTATGGGATCTGCAACACTTGGTAGTGTATTACAAGGGTGACGTGCTTGGCTTGGGTATACCTATTTGTACCAGATGTATATTGTGTGGGGCCTGAAAACCCCATTAATGTTGCATGAGGACTTGTATGTTTTTGTTATTTCCCCATTGTTATCTACAAATGCATGTCCATATATATATATATATATATATATATATATATATATATATATATAAAACCTGCCATATATATCATGTAGATGTTCACATATATATCTATACATGTAGGCATTTGCATGTTTATATGTTCAGATATATTTATATATATATATATATATATATATATATATATATATATATATCAATATGTTGTACCTGTTTAGACATTAATATATTTGCTCACACACATACATCTATATGCTGGAATACATTCTCTGTACTGTTGAATGACTGGGCTGGATGATATGTTTGTGAAAACATCAGGATTATGTATATCTGCCATGGTTTAGTGGTAAATCACTTTGTGTATGAAGGGCAGGGGCCTGGATTCAATCCTTGTAAACCACCAACGACCAGCACAAAACGATAGTGAACACGCAGTAATGAAGAAATAATGATTATTTATTTATAATTCCTTCAAATCCAGACCGGTTTCGGCTATTCAGCCTTTATCAATGAATACAATAAAGTTTTTTTGAATGAAATAAAGCAGCCTGCATTTATACTAGTCTTTGATTACCTGGAAGCAATATTACAGCACCACCCAGTGGCTGGAGTAACAAAGTGCATGCTCCATTCTTGATTAAAGGATATGACCAGTGACACAAAAATGCCAGAGGTGTAGATATTAAGTCATATTTTTAAAGATAAAAATCAAAGCTCTGGAAGTAAGCCATTATATGACATACATATTACAAGGTAATAGACCAATACCATAGTCACTATTTGTGAATGCATATCATAGTGTAAAAAACAGAAAATATATACCACTAGTATATATATATTTTGAAGGGTGATAACCACAAGTTCAAAAGAACTGAATAATAATGAACCAAGTACTGATCACATAATATATTACAAAATAAGGCAAAAAGAGTATAGTGGCCTCATTCTCAGCTATATTATAGATTATAATAAATTGAAATAATATGCTTGTAGATAATACAAGTTCAACATTGTAATTGTCGAATACTCAATGTTTAGCGCCAACATACCAGATACGAATACCAAACCATACATATACATATTCGTATCCTGAACAATGTTTTATCATGCTTTGTAGAGTATAATATGAGCGTTGGTAGGCCTAACCACCATTGAATGGTTCGTACTAATTTTTGATCTATATGAATGTTTGTTGTTGTAACCATGATTATGAAATCCTCCGGTGTTCAGTGAAACTCACAGATGGTCATTCAGACCTGGGGGGAATAAACATCCAAGGTTGGTTATCCAGTATTGTTCCTTGTGGTTTAAAATGGTGTGCCAACCCTGTTGGTTGTTCCTATCTCCCTGAATTTTGTCAATGATCATGAACATAAACTGGGCATTGGGATGTTGTATCATGTGTCTGTATAAAGCATTTGTTTCTTTTTTGTTCCTTATGTCACTACAATGTTCTGTCATCCTTATTCTCAGAGACCTAGAGGTTTGACCAACATAAAAAGCTTTACATTGGCAGGTAGCTAAGTAAATAACCCATGTACTGCTGCAATTACCAAACACCCTGGTTTTAAATACCCGATTGATGTTGGCACTGGTGAATTCTTTTAGTGTACTAACTTGTAAGCAGGAGCAGCAGTGACCACATGCAAAAGTACCAATTAATTTATCACCACTGATAGTGGTCTGATGATATATCGCACCTCCCCCTTCTCTGTTTTTGTAATGTGAAAATAGCCCTCCCAAATTCTTGCCTCTTCTGTATGACATTTGACATTGAGGGCCTAGTATTGACCTTAAAGTGTCATTAGCCAAAAGAATTTTCCAGTTGCAATTAAGTATATCTCTGACAATAGGTTGGTTCCTGCCATATGTGGTGACAAATCTCAAGATAGAATCCTGATGAGCATGCTCTGATTTTTTGTATTGTAACAATGTTCTCCTGTCTATGGTTTTGCTCCATGAACTAGCTTGATATATATCTATGTCTCTATATCCTCTGTCCTGAAATCTATGGTATAAATCAAGTCTGGCATGTTCAAATTCATCATGAGATGAACAAATGCGTCTGATACGCATAAATTGAGACTTAGGGATGTTGCGGATGGTGTGGTTCGGGTGTATACTGGAGGCATGTAACAAGGTATTGTATTGAGGGTATTTTCTAAATGTTTTGGTACTTAGAGGATCATCTGTGTTACGGTAAACAGTAACATCCAAAAAATCTATGGTACTCCTGTTACATGTAACCGTAAACTCAATACCAATGTTACCATTCAGGTACTCCATAAATTCCTTTAGATATGCTTCATCCATCTTCCACACCATCCAGCAATCATCCAAATATCGTCACCAGATATTGATTTCCACCATGTAAATATTGTGTGATTTGTCATATATCATACATTCTTCAAAATAGGCCATGAATAAGTCAGCATAAATGGGTGCAAAGGAAGCTCCCATTGCTGTCCCTTATAGCTTCCAAAAGCATTCTCCATGGAAATAAAAGACATTTTTGTTTAATACATGTTCCGCCATGCAGACAAGTAAGGTGTTGAAGCCCGGAGGATATAAGTTTGTTCTCTCAAGCCAGTATTGCAGGGATTGTAATCCCGCCCAGTGTGGAATACTTGTGTATAAAGATTTAACATCCAACGTGCACATTAACCAGTCTGGTTCTAGCTGTGTATCCTCCAAAATTTGTAAAAAGTGCGTGGTGTCCTGTAGTCGGGCCCTAACTGATGTTAAAAGGGGTTTGAGATACTGTGTTAGAAATGCTGATAGTGGTTCCATCAAGGACCCTATCCCTGATACAATGGGTCTACCTGGGGGGTTTGAAATGGGCTTATGTATTTTTGGGAGAAGATACAAGATTTGTTTCTGTGGGTCTTTGACAGTAAGATGTTTAACAGTATTTTTTGTTATGATACCCTCATCCTCAGCTAGTTTCAGAAAATAATCTATTTCTTTTTTAAAAACCCCAGTCGGGTCAATGTACATTTGCATATAACATCTAGTATCAGCTAACTGTCTTTTCCCCTCATCAAGGTATTCCCCAATGTTCATAACCACCACGGCACCACCCTTGTCTGCAGGTAGAATGGCAATGTCACGATTATGCTTTAATTCCTCTAAGGCTGCCTTTTCCATGGGTGACATATTCTGGCCCAGAATGTATGATTCATTGTGATGAAAATGTAAATCCCTGAGAACAGATTGTTGGAAAATAGAGACATGTTTGTTCATGGGCGGTTGAAAGTCTGATTTCAAAAATTTGAAATCAAGTGATCTTTGGGAGGTGTTGTCTGAAAAGAATAATTTCAAATTCAGGTTATGACAGAAAGACAAAACATCCTTAACAATGCTATGTTCATTAATAAAAAAACTAGGAATAAAACCAAGTCCTTTATTAAGTAGTTTAGTTTGTACATCTGTCAGTTGAACATTAGAAAGGTTCAAAACATTATGAAACTCAAATTCCGTCAACTCAACATTGTTTGCAACAGCCCTTCCATGGAATTGGATCTTATTCCTATATTTGTGCTTGCGACCCCCTCGTCGCTTGTTTGCATGTCTAAAGGGTAGTAAACATTAGTTTTTTTGCTTCTGAGTGATTCTCGATAGTTATTACAGTCATTGTCTGTGCAAGATGAGTCATCCCCTGAAGTACTAGCTAAAGTCTTGTCAGAGGATTTTAGAATAGACCTAGGCCTTTTCTTGGGTTTGTTTCCTGGTGTTTTTTGACCAAAATCATAGAATCTCACAGTTTTTAATGTGTCAAAACGACGGCCTCATTGGTAATCAGTACAGTCCCTATTGAACTTACGTATTTTCCTATCTTTAGTTCGTTGGTCAAAATTAGCCAGATCTTTGGATAATTTACTGACCAAAGTGGCATATGTTGGTTGTGATTCATATTTCTTACATTCTTCACATGAAGCTTTAACTTCCATTAAACAAATGTCCACCATTCTCTCATAATAGGATGCAAGGATCTTGACAAAAGTCATTGATGATTGTTGGAGAGCTTGGTTCCATTCTTTGGTCAGCCTGTCCTCCAACCTACTGACCAAAGGCTGTAACTTAACTCTAAGTCCTCTTGGTGTGATATCCTTATTAATATATGCCTTAAAAAGTCTGAGGTGCCATATATTGGCACGTAAGTTTTTAAGATCCTTGTTGAATTGGTTGAAGGCCATTTCACAGCCATTGTTAATGTTAATATTTGAGCCACTCGGATTACTGCTTGACATGTTATTCATACCAAACACCCCAATATCATGTTGATCAGCACATAATCCCATTAGTAGTTGCTCCAAATCCATTTTTCCAATGTATTTATGAATTTTAACCAACTAGAGACCAAATCTGTTTCAATCAATATGTCCAAATTAGTAATAGTTCAACAGGGACTGCACTGAGAACCTAGGTGTCAATAAAAAATATATAAATATTTTTCAACAGTCAAACTATAATATATTTGGTCAAAGAACATCACTTAGAAAAAACCTTGCTCATGAACCCTGACATCCGCACTTGTCTATATATGTGTCTATCAGTATATCTGTATTATGCTTGGCACATATATATTTGTGAACACAATATATACTTTATATTCAAAATGCAATGCTGAAAAGGCTTGTAGTTCTTGTTAAAGAATATACAAAGATGTATTATTATCTGTCACATGATATCTGGCAATAAAACTTTTGAAACCCCTTAGCACATATTGCCTTTGCCAAAGATTTCAACACTGGGTTGCCCTCGTAGTACATGTAGCAACCTAGTCCAACTGTGAACTGACAATACAATTTTCAAGCGGTGGTTTTGCACACATAAAACGATTACAACACATATAGTTGTTCATACACAAGATAAAAATGAAAATAAAAGTGTTATTCCCTCCTACACTTACATTAAGCTGTTATAAATATGATTCACTTATCATTCACCCAAGTCAACTGTGCTGTTATGGATCAATTCCTGTTGTTATATATCCTAGACCAACTATGGCATGAATAGTTTGTCAATATACATGCATACTAAGTAACTGTGGTGAATGAGACACTTCAATATGATATCAAATTTTGTAACAAAGAATGTATCCCACTTGGTTGACAAACCTATCACAACATATAGCTGATGTTGTTGTATGTATATCAGATATTTAAAGAATATAGCATTTAGAGTCAACCATTTACTAATACATTTCGAGATCAAATAAATCTCAAAAGTTAAAGTCAATATGATGTTTTCACCAGTTCTAATCCATCAACGATAGTCCAAATGCCTTCCATTAATTTCCGATTTATCAGCCTGTAATCCACCAGTATTGCCGACCTCTAACAGCACAAATGCAAAAAAGATTGTGAAATGTACAAAAACGGTTAATATATAATGAAGCTGAAAATTTAGATTTATGTCCTGCCACTAGTCATAGTAACTGAGTTATTCCTGTTGTTCCTGGGTTTATAGGCTTCTCATCCATAAAATGTTGAATGCCATGGATGAATCTCTGAACACCAATTTGCACAGAAAGGAGTTGTTGAACAGATGCCACAAAGTAGTAGAATGAACCACCATACATGATTTTAGGCCCCCAAGCTTATCCGCATGTAAACCAAAGCAATTCCAAGGTAATTCTTCCCTGGTCAGAATGTTAATTCCCCATCCACTTTGAACTAAACAATTCACCAACGTGGTAAGTGCTGAACAAGAAATATGACATCCACTGCTTCACGACCAGAAAGCGACTAAAAAATATACCAAAATGTTGCAAAAAAACAGCTGCCAACACAGAAATGCTGTGTCACTATCGAGAACCACCAGCGAAGCCAAAAATGTCAGCAAACAACCATACGCTCCGCAAGGATGGCATGCAGGGTCAAGCCAACAATGTAAACCACCAATGACCAGCAAAAAACGATAGTGAACACGCAGTAATGAAGAAATAATGATTATTTGTTTATAATTCCTTCAAATCCAGACCGGTTTCGGCTATTCAGCCTTTATCAATGAATACAATAAAGTTTTTTTGAATGAAGTAAAGCAGCCTGCATTTATACTAGTCTCTGATTACCTGGAAGCAATATTACAGCACCACCCAGTGGCTGGAGTAGCAAAGCATGTTCCATTCTTGATTAAAAGATATGACCAGTGACACAAAAATGCCAGAGGTGTAGATATTAAGTCATATTTTTAAAGATAAAAATCAAAGCTCTGGAAGTAAGCCATTATATGACATACATATTACAAGGTAATAGACCAATACCATAGTCACTATTTGTGAATGCATATCATAGTGTAAAAAAGCAGAAAATATATACCACTAGTATATATATATGTATTTTGAAGGGTGATAACCACAAGTTCAAAAGAACTGAATAATAATGAACCAAGTACTGATCATATAATATATTACAAAATAAGGCAAAAAGAGTATAGTGGCCTCATTCTCAGCTATATTATAAATTAATATTCAATCCTTCAATCCTTGTAAAGGCAGCTTATTTTGTTGCTTGGCAGAACACGGGCCTTTGGATACAGAGTGATTAAGGCACTTTAAAGCAGTTGTAAGTGGGTTTGTGTGGAGGTAAGCACTGCTAACCTCTGATTACAGTTCCTTATATTCCTGTTAGCTTCTAAATGGCTTAACCTGTGTAGGCATAGCTTACCCCTGCGCAAACTAGTTGACACCCACTTACTGCTGCCTACTCCCACTTACCCCTGTGTTCATTTCTTTAAAAGAAAAGAAAAGAAAAAAGAGTTGATAGGAAAGTGGTGAAAAAGGGGCACAAAGAGGGTAAGACTGTAGGGAAAATAGCTAGGCATGTGCAGGAAGGGTGTAGGAAAGGTCCATACCTGCCTATTTCTTCTACAACAACAGCTGTGCATATACACTGAATTTGGAGGTGTATTTGGACTCTCAAACCCCTGGGAGAGGGGTGCGCCCAACATATATTCATTGTGATGCCAATTAGACCAGATTACATGTGTCCAGTGGACACGTGTGCAAAATGGACAGCTATGTATGGGGCGAGATTTTTTTGTGGGAACAGATTGCCCTTTTCTTTTTTTCATGTGAGAGTGAGATTTTGGGGAGGGGTAGTATGTATATTTGGGGAAGTAGGTTGTGTAGGTTAACAGACAAGACAAACAAGATGCATACAGGGACGTTATGTGACACATGTGGTGGGTAAACACCTTGGATGGGGTGGGGTGTTTGGAAGTCACAAGCCCATGAGCCCCCAACTGGAAACAGTGGGACTGAGGTCCCCACCCATGGGCAGTCACCACTGCACCTTCACGGCCCCAAAGGTGGCTGTGCTGGGGGCTGTGTAGGAGGGGCAGGCTCACCCTTTAAATGTGCCACTCAGCCCTCAAGCTGGCATAGCTGGTCTCGATATTCCAGATTCAGCTCCCTACACACCATGGCCCGGAACTGTTGACGCGTGACAGGTTCCCCTACACACCCACTCTGGGGGGGGGGGCGAGCCCCATCCCCTGAAGTGGTTCCGCCCAAAGGTAGCATAGAGCCTATGGAGAAGGAGATCCCAGACTGGGCCTCAGATGTGCTGGTGGTGGTGCCATGGCCAGCTGAGGTGGGACAGGTGGGTCCACTGCAACCGGCCTTCCCATATGAGCTATGTTGTAGCAGGTTTATGACAGATATGGGTTAGTAACAATCAACAGCATTCAGTATTCATTATAACAGCATGCATAGGTATTCCCATTAACCCAAAACACCAGATTTAACACAGTTGCAGAGCAAGCAAAACACATGCATATATAGAAAAACAGTGGCCATTACAAGAGCATGCAGGTTTCACTGATGGCAACAGGTGACCAATGTGGGTGTATTTTAACATGGCACATGCATAGAGACAAATGTGAATATTTATGCACCATTAGGACATATGTTCCAACAAAAGTTTGAAGTGTACACATACCAGTTGAGGAGTGTCATTGGGTCATTTTGCACATATGGTAGGGGTGAGAGAGAAAGTTCAATTAACAACTAATATATCCTTGCAATTTTCACAACATTCTTAGTCACTGCAGTGATCTTTCCCTTACATGTATTATTACACTACCCAATGGCATTACATTGTTCACTGGTATGTTTATAGATTATTATATACGTGACCTGTGTCTTACATACAGGCATGACAAGATGCAGGTGTTCATGCAACATATGTTGAGAATTGCTATCATACACTTTGGGTGAGGTGCTAAAATGACAGGTTTGTTTTCATATACATTCTTTGACTATGTACACGTTTGACTATCATCTATATGTCATTAACGACTGCCTACTTTTCTTGGATCATCACACTGATTTGTCAGGAGGATGGGGTACCAGGCTGCCATTTATCTGGACATGCTGGACAGATTGGAACAGTTGGGGGGTATGAATATGCATACAACGTTTGATTTGAACATTCTAGCAAATTCTGCACAGTTGTTGGGTGTAATTATGCATACAGCTTTCTATCTGAACATTGTAACAAAATTTGTACAGTTGTGGGGTATGATTATGCATACAACTTAGTAGCACTCCAAGGATTCAGACCCCTGCTGTGTGTGACAAAAAATTACAGCTAACATCACAGTACACTGTGCTATCAGGGAATTGATGTAAAGCTTTCTACTGTTTTCTATCTAAGTCTCCCTCACTTGTACAATATGACTGACCTCTTGGCACTTCCAACATTGTTATGCAGGACTTCATACACATTTTATCTGGATACCACAGCGTGAGTGACACTGCTTAGAATACAACATTACTATTTATAGTATGCAACAGTTCACCAACATATGACAGAAGAGTAAACAGAAGCACTCCAGGGGTTATACCTTTATTCACACACTATTACACATTTATTTCTACTGGTACAAAACTTTCTAAGGCTCTTATATTTATTTGTTATGACAGTACATGCAGACTAATTACTAACCTACCTCGAAAATGCAGCCTTTGCAACCTAGCATCATGGGCTTGCTGGTTCACAGCCCGCTCATCTGCAGCTTTTGAGAAATAAGTGATATTTAGCCATACCTATCCATAGTATATACAGGCTAGGCAATTCTTAACTACTTAGTAGAATGAGTACTTAGTACTGGGGCATTAGCCATCTGCCAAAACTCCTGGATCCACTGCTCCAGTACATCACCCCTCCACCGCTTCAGGTCAGCATGGTGGTGCCTGACCTGCTCACCAGTCTGGGGGATACCTGTGGCACTGTTGAGGTCACAGGTGAGACTGTCCCAGTCCTCAGTTTTATACTGCAAGCCCTGGTACTGGCCCTGCAGTAGTCTCTCCTCATGGTGTTTTACCAGGAGCCATACCATTATTTTTGACTCCTGGATGCCTCAGCGCTACGCTCATAAATGAGTGCCTTCACCCACACCACCCATTCTGCCTGCAGTCAGAAGCTACAACCAGTTATGGAATGTATTCCTGCCTATTTGGTTTAAATACGGCCAATTACCCACACTTTTCCATGATTGGCCGGGTTTGAAAAGGCTAAGTTATGGGCACACCTGCTTACCTAAGGTTGGCAGTGCTTAAAGGGGTATATCGCTAGGCAGATTGGATTGGTTCCCCTACACATTGCTTACTCTTACTAAGTTGAACTGTGCTGCATTTAGCATTGCTTAATAGTTAATTAACACTATATTTGGCTTTTGGCAGTGATTTATTATTCATTACAGGTTCTATATGTGTCTGGTATTCATGATTCTATACTTCTACTTCTTCTACACTTTATTACAATAACACATCACATTTATGCTTACTGCAGTACTCCAGTTCACATATTTATGTTATGTAACAGGTTATACCACTTCACATTGTACATAGATTCAGTTCACGTTTGATTTGATTTTCTTGTGGTGAGGATTAGTTTGCTGATACCTCATTCACTTGTATTGCTATGATGGCTTAGTGGTGAACTGCTGTGACTATAGTGTACGGTGTCCTGAGTTCGAGCCTTGTAGAGACAGTTTATTTTGTTGCTGGGCAAAACATGGGCCATAGGGTGCAGAGTATTTAAGGCACTTTAAAGTAGTTGTAAGCAGTTTGTGCCGGTTTGTGAGGAGCTAAGCACTGCTAACTTCCAGTTAAAGTTTCTTACACTCAAGTTAGCTTTTAAATTGCTTAGTCTGTGTAGGCAGTGCTTATCCCCATGCAAATGTGCTTAAACATGCTTACTAGTGCTTACATATGCTTACTACTGCTTATTTGTGCTTAAACCTGCTTACTAGTGCCTTATTCATTATAACACTGACACTTCACATGTGTGTTTCCTGCAGTACTCCAGTTCATAAATATATGTTATTTAGTGGGTTTTGCAACAAAAATATTGGTTATAACGTGCTTTGCCATATAAAATTGATTGTGCCGCAGTGGGACTCGAACTGGGAATACCTGCTCATTAGGCAAATGCTCTTCCCAATACACTATTGCTGCGTTGCTTCATTTGCATATATCTTCCTTGTTATCCTCTTCAGCCTTTTCAGCTGCTTTAACCATGGCTAAGTGACAGGCACACCAACGCACCTACGATTAGCTGTAATCAGGATTTAAAAAAATCATAAAGGGGTTTCTTCATTTAATTTTGATGTACTGTTGCTGTTGTACACATGGGGAACTGTTGGTGGGGATATTCAGACACCTATGAGTGATCTTGCTCATCTCTGAACACTTTCTGCTTTTCTACATTGCAGGGGCATGTTTATTCTGAGGGCTCTGCTCTCAGACACACTCCCTGCACTTGTACATGCTCCGTGTAAGCCTGTGAGCTCAGGCAGTGCGCCTTCATTAATATGCATGGCACGCTGTTGTCCTCATCCTAAACAGCCGCTTCCTTGCAGGACTAGACTAGTCTTGCATGGAAGATTAGAAAATCTGGGGGTATGTCTTTATGTTTGTTTCTGGTAGCATTTCCTACCACTTAAGCTTGTTTGTGGTAGCACTTCACCATTTAAAGTTTGTTTGTGGTAGCATTTCACTCTGAACACTCCTTTACTGTGCTTTTGCATAGGAAGGACTGAGATTGTTCATCTGGTGGCTATAGGTGTTTACCTAGTCCGTTTGAGCTGGAAAAAAAAACACAAAAGGGCTGTAAGTATTTGTTTGCACTTCTCTGCACTTGATTTGAACTATTCTAACACCTAGATAGCATGTGTTTGCACTTAACCACACTTGATTTGCACTATTCTAACACCTAAATAGAATAGACTAGATTCAGACGTGCTGAAGCTAGTCTGTTATTCATACACTTGAACACTAAATCAGCCATCTTACATTAAGAAAGGCTCCCCTGCGCCCTTGTGGCAGTAGACTGTGGATCCAGCCTTGTCTGAGCAGGGGATTACTGGAGGAAGGTTCATTGTGTGCTCTCCTATTGTTAGATTAATGTAAACGTTTTTTAATTTTGCCTGCATTTATACCTGTTATTTGGGCATTGCCACGCAACCATGCAACAGGGGTTAGGTGTGCCCTATATAGATGCAAACACCTTAAAACCCAATTTTTCCTAGACGTCTGTCGGTGGAACCCTCCCAAGCTTCCCTACTGCACTACAGGTGCACTGATCAGTGTTGCCACACTTGTCATTAATAGCCTACAATAGAACAAGCATCTTTGTTAGTCCTAGCACAAAACTGTTTAAACTAGCCCAATCCCTTCCCTAATAGTACATGCGATAAAAACCTGCTATAATGGATGGGCAGTTTCCCATCATTTCACAAGCCAGCCTGACTGACATGGGCATCTTGAGGCAATGTAGTAATTGTCTCATATATACTGACAAGCACTTACCCCTAAAACAAACAAATACCCTATGTGAGATATGTTATCACACAATGAAATTATAATTAATTCTCTTATGTAACAACAAACCAGACATCAAACAGGTTATCAACACACATGCTTCATCTCTCACACAAAATGAGGTCATGATGCATAAACCCACATATGTGGAGGTACTCACTAGAAGTCTACCAAAAGATCAGAGACCTCCAAAATGTAAACCAAATACAAACACTGCTATGCAAATAGAAACCACTACACACAGTAGCACATACACCAGTGTCTCAGCTAATAAGCCCTTAAGGCAAAATATTTCAATACCCAATGTCTTGGTCATAGACAACCAACTCCACAGTGAGACACAAAGGCTGGACAAGGATAAGGTCATGATCAGCTGCCTGTCATATTCCAAGATCCGTCAAATTGCATATGCACTCAAGTCACTCAACAAAAAGTACCGTTAAGACTCCTTCATAATCTATGTTGGAGTGAATGACTTGAGATGTACCTCTCTGGATATATGAAGAGAGACAAGACTGAACTCTCAGAATATATGTCCAGGCAGGTATCACTCTAGTCCTAAGCAGGATGATGCCACAATATAAACAAAAAAAAAAAAATAACTGAACTCAATAATTGGCTTAACTTGTGATGTCAGTCCAGGGCAATCCAGGATCTGTCAGCCTGGGGAGATGTGGTCAGTAGGCCCATCTACTTTGCTAGAGATGGTCTACACCTGTCTCCTGGCTTTCAGATACTGGCAAAGGCACTTGCCACCCCCATAGTGCCTTTTTAGGCAATGTCAAAACAACAAAATTTCCGATGTAACAAAATCCACTTGAAACTAACTCAAGGTTCTGCTGCTTAATGCTAGAAGTCTAAATATAAAACTGCATTCCCTGGAAGCAATCCTCACCTTGGTAGATGCTGATATCTTTGCAGTCACTGAGACATGGTTTAAGGCCATGGAGAGCACCCTGACCGTGCAAGGCTACAATGCCTTCTACACTTCCAGACCTCAAAATGAGCATGAAAGAACTATAGGCAGAGGTGTATCCATCTTCATTAAAGCCAAGTACAGCCCGAGACTGGTCAAACAGTACAAATCTTTCAAACTACTCCATAACCCAATAACTATAGGCAGAATACCCTACCACATCATTTATAGCTTTAGATGCCCCACTATGGACCAAGAAAAGCACATCGCCTACCTGAACTTACTGAAGTCACTTGCCATAAAGCCCAATACCTTAGTCATGGGAGATTTCAACTATCATTCCATCGAATGCGTGACATACATGAGCATCAACATGTTTGCCTTGAGTTTCCTGGACTTTGTCAATACAAATGTTCTGGAACAGATTGCTTGCACCCCCACAAGGGGCTCAAAATGTCCTAGACGTCGTAATCATCAACATGGAGGGTCACTGCACTCCCCTGTTTGTGATGCCCTTCCTGGTAAGGACAGACTATAAATCAGCCTCATTTGAAGTAACTATTGAACCTGTCACCACCACAGCAGCAGAAAAACTAAAACACTTTTCCAAAACAAACTACAGCCTACTAAGCAATGGCATAAAAAGTTTTTTACACCCCACAGTCACAGACAGATATGAGTCTATGCAGAGCTGTACACAAATGCCCAGTATAAACATTTAAGTAACTGTATAGACTCTGACTGGATTAAAATCAAGCCATGGACTACAAGTATAAACAGATTATATAATAAAAGAAAGAAATTGATATCTAAGAACAAGAGGGAACTGACTCAGCACTGGAAGAATTCCCCTCCATTGCTTGAACAAGAAATTTAGAAATCTTGTAAAGTCCTCTAAAGCTAATTACAAATGTAAAATAGCATACCTAGCTAAGGGTAATCATAAGGCATTCTTTAATTACATCCAAAATCTAAAAGGGAGTGCCCAGCTATGTGCCAAACTGGTAGTAGATGGTACCATTCATACTATGCCAGAGGATATTGCCAACCTGCTAGATGAAACAGATTTAGTACAAACTTCATCCCCCTGCCCCCACCAGCCATACTTCAAAGCATACCTGACACCAGTACTCTGACTAGTATCTCTATTGAACTGGTCATATCTGCACTCTCTAAGGCCAAAAGCATGGCCTCAGTGGGACCAGATAACATCCTAGGTTGCTTGTTAAGCAATCATAGCAGATGCACTTGGCATTCTCTTTAACCATAGCCTGAGAACTAGCTTTGCTCCAACAGAGTGGAGAACAGCAACAGTAATCCCCTGATACAAAGGGGTGCCATCAATCAACTCTAGGGATTATAGACCCATAAGTCTAACCAGCCTCATGTGCATAGCCATGAAATGAATAATTGTGGAACTTATCAGCAAAGACATATGTGACCTTCAAACTCTAGACCCAACCCAGATTGGCTTTGTTAAGTGTAGATAATGCTTATTAAACATAGTGGACATCTTTGAGAAAGTCATCTAATTCCCTGGATGCAGATAAGCCAGTGCACACTGCCTATCTTATCTAGCCAAGGCTTTTGACACAATCCCCCACTCAGGTATTATTGAGAAACTCTCCCAGCTGGGGGTTAAATCTTACATCACTAGATGAGTAGCCAGCTGGCTCACTGACAGAAAACATACTGTCAAAGTTGGTGAATCCACCTCTACCAGTAGACCCGTCACCAGTGGCATAACACAGTGATCTGTACCGGGCCCTTTACTGTTTGGAATCTATTTCTCAGAAGTCCAGGCTTACCAAGTTCACTGATCATTGCAAATTGGTGCAATCATTGAGTCCTCCAACAATATTAACATTTTACAGGAGGGGCTAACACAGACAAATGACTGGTGCTAAAGCCATGGTCTAAAACTAAATGCAAAAAACTGTATTGTTATCCCTTTTGGCAAAGCAGAATTCTCTGCTAATTACAATATTGACAGCACCCTCTAAGTTCAAACCCAGTGGTGCGAGATCAGGGAACACAGGTAAATGGCGATCTGAACTTCGACCACCAAGTTTCCATAGTGGTAAGGAAAGCCTTCAACATTGTGCATCTCATAAGTAAGGGTATTGCATCCAGGTCTAAGGCTGTTATAACTCCACTGTACTCAACCCTCATCAGACCATTAATAAAGTACAATGCTCCCTTCTACATGTACCTCATCAGATACCTGCAGAGACCACAGAGGTTTATCACCAAGAAAATACATGGCCTCCAAACCATGAATTATGTAGATAAACTGAAAGACCTGTCACTATACTCTGTATCTTATAGGCTGCTAAGAGATGACTTGTGCCAGGCCTACAGGGCAATTTCTGACCCTGCCCTGATGGATATGCTGCACATCCACAAGTCAAATGGCACAAGAGTCACTTGCTCTAGGGATGTTAACCTAACCTGTTACATTAACAGAACATGTTGGAGAAACGGCTATATCGCCCACAGATTGCCACTACTCTGGAATGAATCTCCAATTCACATGAAGCAGAGCTCCTCACTGACCTTATTCAAGCACAACCAGGAAGAATGGTTGAGAGACAGCAAATTCACCCCAGGGGTGGCACACATGTCCCTCATGGAAAGGGGTAGTCGGTGTTTATCATCGACATGCTCTGTGAATTACATCCATCTAACCAAAGACAGTTGAGGCTACTCAAAATTAATATGGCTAGGGTTGTAAGGGCTCTAAGGCCGCTAGCCTAGTAACCTCCTATGAAGTTATTTTAAGATACTATACTAATTCTTTCCTGGATGCCCCATATTAGTCTGCCTGGTTGCAGCACGTTACCATAAATGCAAGAAGGTGTACTGTCACTGAAAATGTATCATTAGTACTTTCTGTGTGTGCGTGTGTGTGTGTGTGTGTGTGTGTGTGTGTGTTTGTGTGTGTGTGTGTGTGTGAGTGTGCGTGTGTGCGTGTGTGTGTGTGTGTGTGTGTGTGTGTGTGTGTGTGTGTGTGTGTGTGTGTGTGTGTGTGTGTGTGTGTGTGTGTGAAAGTGTGTGTGTGTGAAAGTGTGTGTGTGCATTGGGTACGTTTAGTCAAAATACAAATTCTCTCCCACCTGTGGTGGAGATGCTCACAGTGGGATGGCCAGAAGATGGTTTAGCCTCATCATTCCATGTCTTCCAGGGTGGGAGGTTGGCAAATGGTTAAGGTGTTTATCTTACAAACACAAGGTACAGGGTTTGATTCTCACATGAGGTAATTGGCTAAGCTTAAAATGGCTCACAAATGCGGTTAGCCTAGTACTAATCTATGAACCTATGAACCTTCCATACTCACTGCCAGTGCTGAGAATACTGCCCCCCCCCCCTGGTGGAGGCACATTCAGATGAGGTATGGTTAATGAGCTTACATATGGCATCTCACATTTCCTGCCCATGAAACTTACTGTTCTCTCTGCCAGTTGCAAATCATGCCTGTTATATTCCTTGGAGTGGGCATCCCCATGAACTGGGACATACATGATTAGTGCACACACCTCCTGAGTGTAACCATCCCCCAATGACCTGTAAACAAGTACCACTACCTACAGACATCATCCACTCCCTGCATAGCCTTACCATTCTCATTAGGCCATGTTACAAATACATGCACACATACACATACATGCAAACATCATTAGCTTTCCTACTGACACAATGCCCATTGCCAATCTCTGTTGCCATGATCCTTCTCTCCTGTGCATATTATGATAGATTTTCCCTGCTCTCATTGTTCTGAAAACATGGTAGCTTGTGTCTGATGCACACTATGACCAATCCATGTGGTATAACATGATCTTGTTTTAGTATTGCATGCATTATTTTTATTCTTTTTTTATTATAGGTAATCTGGCCAATAGTTGTAAATCAGACACGGTATACATTCATTTAACCAGCCAGTGGATGGCCGATCAGAAAATGTTCAAAAGCAGTGCAGGAAATTCTCATAATTGCAAATGCAGTTGTTGCAAAATGCAAAATATCCCCCCTTTTTGACTCATGGTAGCACTTGTTTAGGTGGTAGAGCGGTCGGAAATGTTGCATTCTGTGTTTTGTACAACATTGCAGACCAAACACCACACCTCACAGGTACGGCATATGCGGCCAAACCAATATTAAAAAACACAAAAGGCCAGCATGAATAGTCCAACGCTTTATTGGAAGATGTATAATAGGACATGAAAATGCCCCAACAATAAATCCAAAATTCAAACCGGTTTCGGCAGACTGCCTTCTTCAGTGAAAAGTACAATATAATAAGAGTGAAACATCATGCGTATTTATAGATACAACAGCCAGTATTGACCAATGGTATAATCCAACCCCTCCCTATCTAATGAATATGTATCAGGACATAGAAACTAGATAAGATGCTTGGTAAAGTACTTATGAATCGTGAACAAAATAGGTAATGAAGATGATAATAAAAACTCCAAACACTAAAACAAATATAGATCAATATATAATCAAATATAGATGTTAATCATCTTAGAAAAGCTGATAGAAATAACATAATGCTCAAAAAGTACCATACAACCATGAACCAAATCCAATAGGGTTATCCAACAACTGTATGTTCAATACTCACAAAGTAGGCCATCAACTATAACACAAGAAATAATTATATATCATAATATAAAAAAATTTTTGAAAAAAATATTTTTTTGTATGTGTCAGGGATTATCCAATTGGGCCTGATATAGCATTGTACCTATAGGACAAAAGCTAAATAGAAATATATCTATCATAAATGGTCATTAAGACCAGGAGGAAACAAGGCTCCAAGATGGATAATCCAATACTTTTCCTTGTGGCTGAGTATGTTTTGCCATCCTTGCTGATGGCTCCTATCTCCAGTAATCCTGTCAATGACAGTGAACATAAACTTAGCTGAAGGATGTTTAATCGTATGTTGAAAAAGCATTTGTTTGCTTTTTGTTCCGTATGTCACTCCAATGTTCCCCTATTCTTATTCGAAGGGAATGGGATGTTTTACCCACATAAAAGGCAGAGCATTGGCATGTGGCCAGGTATATGACCCAACTACTTGAACAATTGCCAAAAATCCTCAGGTTATAAACTTTACTCGTGTTAGCACTAGTAAACTGTTTGATCTTATTTACCTGATTACAGGATGTGCAGTGGCCACACGGAAAAGTTCCCAGTAGTTCATCCCCCGTAATAGTTAGTTGTTTGTATTTGGCCCCTCCACTTTCTTGATGTTTATAATAGGAAAATAAAGAACCCAAAGTTCTACCCCTTCTATAAGAAAATTGACATTTGCAACCCAGAATCTCACGCAAGTAATTGTTGGCCAATAGAATATTCCAATTGTCATTCAGAATATTCCTGATTACCTGATGATTTCTTCCAAATGTGGTGACAAATCTCAAAGTGGTATCCTGTGGTGTACGTGAGTGATCCCTATATTCAAGCAATGTATTTCTGTGCTGTTGGCCCGACCAAGTACTGGCAGATACAATATCAAAAGGACGATATCCTCTTTCTAAAAATCTATTTGTCAAATCCGTCTTAGCATCCTCATAATCAGTCAAAGAGGAGCTAATATGTTTTATCCTAATCTTCATGCATCTAGTATGCCACACCATCCGGAATATTCCCAAATCTCAATTTCTTAGGATAAAACGTATTAGCTCCTCTTTGACTGATTATGTAGATGCTAAGATGGATTTGACAAATAGATTTTTAGAAAGAAGATATCGTCCTTTTGATATTGTATCTGCCAGTACTTGGTCGGGCCAACAGCACAGAAATATATTGCTTGAATATAGGGATCACTCACGCACACCGCAGGATACCACTTTGAGATTTGTCACCACATTTGGAAGAAATCATCAGGTAATCAGGAATATTCTGAATGACAATTGGAATATTCTATTGGCCAACAATTACTTGCATGAGATTCTGGGCTGCAAATGTCAATTTTCTTATAGAAGGGGTAGAACTTTGGGTTCTTTATTTTCCCATTATAAACATCAAGAAAGTGGAGGGGCCAAATACAAACAACTAACTATTACGGGGGATGAACTACTGGGAACTTTTCCGTGTGGCCACTGCACATCCTGTAATCAGGTAAATAAGATCAAACAGTTTACTAGTGCTAACACGAGTAAAGTTTATAACCTGAGGATTTTTGGCAATTGTTCAAGTAGTTGGGTCATATACCTGGCCACATGCCAATGCTCTGCCTTTTCTGTGGGTAAAACATCCCATTCCCTTCGAATAAGAATAGGGGAACATTGGAGTGACATACGGAACAAAAAGCAAACAAATGCTTTTTCAACATACGATTAAACATCCTTCAGCTAAGTTTATGTTCACTGTCATTGACAGGATTACTGGAGATAGGAGCCATCAGCAAGGATGGCAAAACATACTCAGCCACAAGGAAAAGTATTGGATTATCCATCTTGGAGCCTTGTTTCCTCCTGGTCTTAATGACCATTTATGATAGATATATTTCTATTTAACTTTTGTCCTATAGGTACAATGCTATATCAGGCCCAATTGGATAATCCCTGACACATACAAAAAAATATTTTTTTCAAAAATTTTTTTATATTATGATATATAATTATTTCTTGTGTTATAGTTGATGGCCTACTTTGTGAGTATTGAACATACAGTTGTTGGATAACCCTATTGGATTTGGTTCATGGTTGTATGGTACTTTTTGAGCATTATGTTATTTCTATCAGCTTTTCTAAGATGATTAACATCTGTATTTGATTATATATTGATCTATATTTGTTTTAGTGTTTGGAGTTTTTATTATCATCTTCATTACCTATTTTGTTCACGATTCATAAGTACTTTACCAAGCATCTTATCTAGTTTCTATGTCCTGATACATATTCATTAGATAGGGAGGGGTTGGATTATACCATTGGTCAATACTGGCTGTTGTATCTATAAATACGCATGATGTTTCACTCTTATTATATTGTACTTTTCACTGAAGAAGGCATTCTGCCGAAACCAGTATGAATTTTGGATTTATTGTTGGGGCATTTTCATGTCCTATTATACATCTTCCAATAAAGCGTTGGACTATTCATGCTGGCCTTTTGTGTTTTGTACAGCATTCCAACCATTCGCCACTGAGAAATTCGACATTTAAACTTGGTGTTATATCCGATCGAGGAAAGGTTGGTTGCTCAAATGAATGTATTCCAACAGACACTGCCTGCCAGCCAGTGCCATGGTGTATATCACCTGATTGCCTCACATGTTCATGTTCTGCAGTCAGTTCTAAGCCATTGTTTTTTTTTTTTTTGGGGGGGGTGACGTGTAGTAGCTTAAGGAGGGTTTAACAACACAGAAGGCAGAACATTACTTTCCTTGCAGGAGGTTATAACTGAACTAGAATATGGATAGTTTTACACTGATTTTGGCAGTTCGGGGTCTTTAGACTTGTGATCTTTTTAGTTATGTGGTATTTCTATCTGCCTGATATATTTGGTTAGATGCATTCACAAAGAAGCATTATATCATATAATTGATCACAGCAGATTATAGAGGGATGAGAATTTATTTTGATCTTGATGCATTACATTTAGTAATTAATTGGGGTGCTCAGAAGGATTTTCTGACTACTGTTCCTAACCTGAGCCCTGGGGAATGCTACTAGTCACTTTTTTGCTTTCTAAAGTGGCACCTACTATTCTAGATGTATGGGTTCTATCTAGTAACCAGTTTGCTGTCCATCTTACAACACAATGGTTTACATTAAGGCCTTTAAGCTTATTTACAGTTCCAGCAAGGAAAACAGTGTCAAGTCCATTTTCCAGATCCAGGTATGCTGTACAGAATGCATGACCACTATCTACAGCTTCAGTACCATCCTAGAAGAAATTTACTAAATTAAACTTGGGGATTGGTATAATGTTTAAGGTGCCTACCTCACAAACACAAAGTACGGGACTTAATTCTCACCTAGTCTGGCACTTGAAGCAGAGGATGAAGGCTGGGAGCTGTAATTCCTGTGGTATAGTGTTTGATTCTCTCAGATCTCATTTGCCTACCATTTAACGTTTTGTATGTCACATAACCATCCAGTGCTTGGGGGGCAATTAGAAATTTGGGCAATGCTTCTTACTGGTCCATAGACTGCATGCATAATAATTACCAACAAGTCTGGTGGTTGAGGCAGAAGTTTAAGGCTATGAGCTGTAGTTTCCTATGGTAAAGGGGTTTGGCTCCCTTGGCCCTCATTTGCCTCCTTTGTGACCCTGAGCAAGTCACTTAATCAGACACTACTTGGGAGGCAATTGGGGATTTGAGCTATGCTTCTCAATGGCTCTCTGGATCGCAAGCATAGTAGCTGCCTATGAACCTATTAAGTAAACCTGATCTCGCTTTGATAAACCCATATTTCTGTGAAGATAGAAGTAGATTATTTTTTATATTGAAGCTTAAAAAAATCAGATATAATATGTTCCATGGCTCTGCAAATTAGGTTTGCTAGGCTCATAGCCAGCCTTAGGTGGACAGGCCTTATGCATAGGTCAACTAGGCGGCTGCCTAGAATGCCATTCTAGAAGGGACACTTTTCCAGTAATTTGGATGGTGTAGGTATGCCAAGATGGCCAGAATGGAGGCATCAGGTGGTGTGGGTGGGTGCTGTGGAGCCCTTTTGTCTATGGCATCAGTTGACCAAAGGCCGGCCCTGGCTAGGCCAATATGGCTGGGCATCTGAGGTGGGAACCCTTTATTAAGTGGTATGATAACAGTTATTTTCCTAACTTCAGAAACATATGCAATGGCTACACCTAAGATGAACAGTTTTAGGAAAGCATCCAGTACAAATACCACATGACATCATGTATGGGTCCTTAGAAGTTTGAACACATCTTTTAGATTCTCTCTACAGACATCAGCAGGGGTTCTTTGATGCTGACTCCTCTGAGTACATTTGTGGGTGTATGTATACAGCTGCAGCCACATACACAAAAAAATACAACACACAAAACTGTTAACTGCTTTGGCATTCAGTCCTTGTGGTTAATCTGCTAGGGATTCACACCTTGGAGCAACTGGCAGATAATTCTTTTTGTAAAGAATGTTAAGTGAGATGTGATTAGGGTGACTGAATGAGTTAACAAGCTGCCTCTGGTAAAGGCTTCTAATTTTCTTTATGAAGTACTTTCGTGGGATATAACCAGATGCTTTTCAGAATCAAGTTGAAATGCTCCTTAGCAGTATTTTGGAGGAGGGAGGTATGTTTTTTTTACCATTTTGTCATTACTGCTGGTTTCCCACTATCACTGTTATATTATAGGACTGATGATTTGCTTTTATTATAAATATTGGTGAAATGGTACAGTATTTCCTTTTTTATTTGTGTTCTGTATCATAAATAGAGGGAGAAAGAGACAGAAAGAGAGAAAGAAAACTAATGTTATACAAAGCACATTTAAAATGTTCATGAAAAAATGTATGATGAGTTGTTAATTTCAAATACCGGATAGTCAAGATGTGCTGGTGTTTGCAGCTACTCCAAGTGCTTTGTTTGAAGCTTCTACTTCTATCTCAACTTCAAATGCTACATTTCATTCTTAATAAGCCTTCATCCTGTCCTGCTCTCTCTTCCTTTGTCTCTATTTATACATCACCTCGTACTCTCCACACCTGCAGTCAGCAACTACTCCTCGCATACCAACCCAAAAAACAATAGGCAAACTCCTTTATAAATACTCCATTGCACAAGCTTGGAACAAACTCCCTATAGATATATGTTCCATCATCCACCCATCACACTTTAAAGAAAAACTCAAATTTCATTTAGATAACTCTAAACTTTCCCCCGGATTCACAAAAGCTTGCACGGAGTGCAAGATGAGTGTAGGAGCTCACGCCGGCAATATGTCTGCCGTGCGATCCAGGAACAGCCGGCAGGGCGTGCACAAGTGCTGCTAAAGCTAGTCTTGCACAGACAGTGTCATGGTATGCAAATTACTTTATTTGCTGGTGAAAACTATGCAAATGAGGTAAATTTGCGATCCAGAAAACACTAACTGTCCGTGGAAGATTAGGGTTATCTGTAGAAATGTACTCCATTGGTAAAAGAGTACATTCCTGCAAATAGTTAAACAGAGCTATGACAGCTCCAAATAAAGGATGCATAAAATTGAGGAAGCATGCCAATGGCCAAATATAAGGCCATTGGCAGTGCAAAATGTTTAAAAACATGAAAATGTAACTTTATTTTTTTTTCCTCGATCTCCAATGTTAGCACTGCGCAAATGTGCGGCGCTTAAAAAAACAAGAAAATAATTAAAAAAAAGCCAAAAATAGGCATTTTCACTAAAAAGCTTATTCCGCCATGCAGGTGAATGGCAGGCTGAAGACAACATGGCTACTGACTAGTGGTTGCTAAGGGGGGGAAGCTCAGTGTGAGAGATTTAACCATGCATTACTAGACAATCCCATGCAAATGAGGATAAGGATAGTGAATCCCAATTTTCTCCAGCATGTGAGGCATGTCCCAAGAGTGTAAGATTAGGGGAAGGTGAGTAGAAGACAAGAATATAGGTGACATCATAAGGGAGTGTGTCAGACAGGCTGTAAGCTAATTGGAGCACAGTGGCTCGTGTTTGCCCTGAGTTGCTCAGAATTGCAGATACATGTCTACAGTTGTCCTATTTGAAAACCTCAAACTCAAGGTGCACACTGTTAAATGATAGGAAACTCCTTGCAAACATGCACACAGCATGTGTGCACGTTTGCGCTCGTTTGCACGGCACTGCCCCGGGTGGAAACAGAAAGGGAAAAGGAAGGAAAAGAAGTAGTAGGAAGTTAACCAAGGAGAACTAGCAGAGCTGCCAGGTGAAATATATCAGAATCAGCCAATTACACAGGCAGCAGACTAGCCTAGCACAGCCCAGCACTTTAAACTCTGCAAACACCATTCCCCCCGGTTTTCTCAAGAACTCTGCAACACTGCAGTATACAAAGAGGGAAAGCTTAAAAAGCTTAAGTCAGACAAAATGTTAGGGGCTAATCTTGCTATCATAAACCAAGATGTGCGAGGTGCTGAGGGTGGTGATATTGTGAATGCTGCTGAGCAACCCACAGTGTGGAAACGGAGAAGAGTGTACAGACCCAGGGTAACCTACCAGGACTACATGAGCTGGAGATTGTGGAGCACTATAGGGTGGACATGGACCTCCTACAGCAAATTTTTGAGCTTTGCCAGCCACGCCTCACACACAGAACCAACAGAGGGGAACCCATCCCAGTGGATACCAAGGTATGTGTTGGCCTAAGAATACTAGCTACAGGTACCTTCCAAAGAACAACTGGTGATATGATGGGGATTTCACAGGCATCAGCATCCAGGGTACTCCACCAGTTCCTGGATGCCATGTCAGCACATGTCGGTGAGCATGTATTTTTCCCCAACACCTGCGAGGCACTGGCCAGAAATATGCATCTTTTCCACCAAATAGCAGAATACCCTGAGGTAGTGGGTTCAATAGACTGCATGCGCATATGCATCAAAGCACCAGCCGGTGAGCGGGGTAGGGCCTACATCAATCACAAGGGCTTCCCCTCCATTAACTGCCAGTTTGTGTGTGATGCCCAGGGCATAATAATGAATGTGTGTGCTGGATGCCCTGGAAGCTACCACGATTCCCACATTTGGCATCTGACCCAGCTGTACCAGTTATTTGCCAATGGGGACATTCCCTATGGTCACCTATTAGGGGATGCTGGATATGCACTGGAGCCATGGCTGATGACACCCATCAGAAATGCACACACATATGAACAAGAACTCCATAATGAGGCACACGAACAAACAAGAATCATAATAGAGCATGAGTTTGGGATGCTCAAGTCATGGTTCCGGTGCCTGGACACAACTGGTGGAGCCTTGCAGTACTCACCAACTACATGTACCCAAACTGTTATGGTATGTGCCATGCTACACAATATGATCCTCCGGAAACAGCTGCAGCAGGAACAGCATGGGGCAGGGCCAAACAGCCCCCCACCATTGCCAAGGCCTGCACAGGAACAGCATGACTCAGAGGAGGAACAAACTGAGCCTGCCCCAGTAGGCAGAAGGAGGCGTGCCCAGTATGCCCTGGCCTTGGCAAAGAGGCAATACATAGCACATTCACTGACTCAGTAGGAACCCTGGAAATGACACCTCTCTCTGACTCGCACATACAGTAAAAGGGATGTCTAACTTGACACTACCTGTTTTCAAACAAGTATAGGGAGTGTACTATGTGCATCCAACATAGGCCATCCTGCAGCACCACCCTCAATACTGGCACAGACACAACTTAAGTCACTCACACATACCATTTGGGGGGGTTACATACCTAACAGTCACAGCCAGCATAACAGTTATAGACAAACGCAAACACAAACAAATGCTGTATCAAGCCCTCTGAAGAGGCCTATGGGTAACCTCCCTCCAGGCCTATGCAGACAGATAACAGCAGGCCAGGCAGTGTGATGTGGGTTGTGTAGGCTATGAAGTCACAAACTAATATGCGTGTAATTGGAAGCTAAGGTTTGTAGTACAGTGGTATGCCTCAAGCCAGTACAATAGGCAACAGTACAGACTGAAATGGAGTACCTGAAATAGCAGTGCAGGCCTAACAAATGTGTATAAGTGTCAGGTGTGCCCCTCATCCTATGTACACCCACAGTAACAATCAGGTGTGCCCCCCTGGGTAGAAATGTACAAATAATAGCTGTCCCCCCTGTATGTATAAATGTTGATAAGTCTATACAAATTGACTCATGGAAGCCCTGCAGGCATAGCGTGCTTTCTGTCCATGTACAACATAAAGGTGAGCACTGAAGTAAAAAACAACTTGATTTGTGACACACATATGGTATATATGCCCATAGTGGGCATGCTCACACACAAACAAATTTAGCTAATTTCAGTCAACAACATACTGAAAGGTCATACTGGGCATGCTCACACAGTTAAACAAATGAAGCAAATTTCAGTCAATAACATACTGAACAGTCATACTGAGCATGCTCACATACTTAGGCCATGTCTGAGTACAGCAGTGGACCACACATATCTGGCAGTTGCAGTTCTTACTCCAGACACATGTCACTATTCACCAATCCTGCCTTGCGCACACAGTGATATGAATACAGACCCATATAATATGTTGGACCCCTGTCATAATCAAACTATGTAATACAAGTACTTAAGTTGTTCAGAGAAAGTTAAAATCCAAAGATTAATAAATCTCTGATCAGTATCATCAAGAAACAATGATTACTCCAAACATTATCCAAACCAAGCTCTGCCAAAAATATTGCCAAAGATTCCATAGAGAACCATGAAGCTTTCTTTAGCTATGTCATAAATATCAATGTAAACTCATATATGTTCTGAGTTAGTGCAAAGTGTAAATGAATACATGTACATGACTGACATTGCCAACATCTTGTCAGACAGGTTCATACATATTTACCCCCGTCTCACTGACAAAAGGGCCCATTACCATACCTGGAGATTGTGAAAACCCAGAAATCACATATGCAATGGTTAAACAGCTCTATCCAAACCTAAAAACATGGCATCTATGGGATGACATGGTGTCCCTGGATGTGTCATATGTGAACTCCAAAACAAACAGACCCTGCATCTGAACAGTCTGTTGAGACTCACCCTCTGTACAGGATATGAAACCGTTAAATGGGTTACAGCAACGTTTGGCACACTCCACAAGTGTTGGTGCACAACAGATCATGGGAACTATTGTCCTATAAGCCTAATAAGCCTGATCTGCAAGGCCAATGAATCCATCATTATGGAACTCATAAACAGAGCTATTGGGAGCCTACAAACACCAAACCCTACCCATTTTGGTTTAGTCAGGAGTAGGTCATGGTCCCTAAACCTGCTAGACAGTTTTCAAGGCAGTTTCCCAGGACATACATCAATGAAATGAGCTCCACATGGCCTACATAGACCTTGAAAAGCCCTTTTCCAACATCTCAAACACGTCATATCCACAAAATCAACAACCTGTGCATAAACACATATGTCATCTGATGGATTGCCAAATGGGGCACAGATAGATCACATAAGGTAAGAATTGTGGTCTCCCTGTTGGACTGTAAGCTGGTAACAACTGCTGTCCCCCATGGCTCATTCCTGGGAACCCTCCTGTCTGGTGTATACTTTTCAGAAGTACAGTCAAACACATGAGGCTATGGTTAGCAAAGTTTGTGGATGACTGCAAAAAGGTTGGCATAATTGATGTTTGGGACAACAGAGACATCCTTAAAAAGGGTCTCAGTCAGACAGATGTGGTGTCAAAATTATGGCCTCAAGCTACAGTCATACAAATACCACATAGGTGCCAACACCCAAAATATGGAGGTAATAATAAGGGATCTACGGACACATGTGGATAGTCATCTCTACTTTCAGAAACACATTCACAAAGTGGTTAGAAAATCATGCTATGTGTCCCCACAAATTGCCAAAGTATTTGCATGTAGGTAAAAGGAGGTTCCCTCTACTCATCAGTCATCAGACCCATCAGAGAGTACCTCAACACACTTGCGATGAATCTGACTAGGCACCTTCAGCAGCTGGAAAGACCACTGAAGTACCTCAACAAATGGATTACTGGTCTCAAACAGTTGCCCCATGCAACAAGACTGAAGTAACTCAATCTGTACTCTGTTGCATACTGTCTACTCAGGCGATCTCTGCCCAACATACAGGTTCATGTCCATTGCAGAACTGATGTACATGCTCTATCTGAAGTAAACCCAAGCTCAATGTGCCACATGCTCTAAGGATATAATCATCACAACAATAAATAGAACATGGAGGGATACATTACTTACTCACAGACTTCCCTTGCTTTGGAACAGGCTCCTAACGTACATTAAGCTGAGTCCCTCACTGACACTCTTCCAGAGGAGCCTTGATGAGTGTATGTGAAACTGAACTGTCACACCATGGATCACTTCATCAGCTCTACTACACAGAGGCATAGGGAACTAACCCCAGGTGTGGTGATAGCTGCACACTCTGGCCATACTAATATATGCCTTCAGGCAGATAGCCTATTACCTACCTATGTACCTATATATGTAGGGGGAACACAGTATAATAAGCCAAAGATAGATGGGCAGAGATGTGTGTAAGAGGGTGTCCATGACAAGAAGCCATCCAGGACTGTTCCACCCAGCACACATCCCAATGGCACAAAAGACATAAGGTGCACATCTCACCCACTGTACATAATAGCCATCAGTATCTGTAAGCATTACAGTGCATGTGGTGCATGTGCTTGCTGTACAACATGACTGTACAATGGAGTACACATCTACTATCTGTAGACATGTACCTGTCACATAGGTTCATAGGTATGTAGTAGACTATCTTCACAAAGGCATATATTATTCTAGGCAAGTTGTGCAGCTTTCACCACCCCATTGGTTAGTCTCCTAAGCCATAGTTCTAATAGTTAGTACCCCAATCCCCTCTCTAGTGGGGCTGCCGATGTGATCCCTGGTGTGAATTGTCTGTTTCCCATCCACTCATCAAGGTTCCTATTGAAGAGTGTCAGTCTGATGTACATTGGGACTCTGTTCCACAGTAAGGCAAGTGTCTGGGATGGTACTCTATCTCACTGGCATGTTGTATTCATTGTCGTGATGAGGTTCATATCCCTGGAGTGTGTAGTGTGACTCAATTTTGTTTTCCTTAGATGGAGCATGTTCAACAGTTATGTGTTGGACATGGCTCTGTATGTTAGGCAGAGTTTGCCTCTGATTAGGCGGTACGCAACAGAGAACAGATGTAGTTTTTCCAGTTGTGTTGCATAACACAACTGTTTGAGGCCAGTAATCCTCTTGGAGAGGTACCTCTGCGGTCTCTCCAGCTGCTGGATATGCCTAGTCGAGTACATCCAAAATGGTGCATTGTACTCAATGATGGGTCTGATGACTTAAGAGTAGAGGGCCACCACTACCTCTTGTGATCTTGATGCAAACCCTTTGTTGATTAGGTGGGCTACATAGGATTTCATAACCAGTTTGGCAACATTGTTGTCAAAGGAAAGATGACTATCTACTTGTGTTCCCAGATCCCTTATTACCTCATCAGCATTTAGGGGGGTAACACCTATGTGGTAGTTTGTGGTTACTTTGTTTTCCCCAAAGGGGATTACTATGCATTCGTTCACATTGAGCTTGAGGCCACGATTCTGACACCACACATCTGTCTCATAGAGTCCCTTCTGGAGAATATTTGTGTCATTTGGGGAATCTATTATGGCACACACTTTACAGTTCCCAGCAAACTTAGTCAACCACAACCCTCCTGTGTTGGTATGTACTTCTGAGAAGTATATACCAAAGAGAAGGGGCCCCAGGACTGAACCCTGGGGGACACCAGTTGTTACCAGTTTAGAGTCTGACATGTAGCCAGCAACTGTTAATTTGTGGGATCTATCTGTGAGCCAGTCTGCAATCCATCTTGTGATGTATGGATTTATGCCCAGGTTGGTGAGTTCATCTATGATACTTGACTGGGGAATGGTCTCAAAGGCCTTAGCGAGGTATAGGTAGGCTGTGTGGAGCTCCTTTCAATCATCTGTAGCCTGGGTAACTGTCTCAATGAAATCCACTCAATTCAGGAGGCATGCTCTGCCTTTGACGAAGCCAAACTGGGTGCGCTCAACTGTGTGAAGGTTCCCAATGTCTTTATTGTTGAGTTCCATTACGATTGGCTCCATTGCCTTGTGGATCAGACTCATCAGGCTCATACAGCGGGAATGCCAAGGGTCTGTTGTGGCCCCACCCCTGTGGAGTGGGAAGAACATTGCTGTGCAACATTCTATGGGTACATATCCTGTAGAGAGGATGTAGAGAGAGGTGTAGGCATCCTTGATGAATATGGATACATCCCTGCCCTATGTGCTATGATCCAGGTTCTGATGCCGGAAGGTATGGAATGAGTAGTATCCTGGTAGTGCTGGTGTGCTCTCTGGAGCCTTGAACTAGGTTTCTGTTTTTGCACAGATATCAATATTCTCCACACTGAGAAGTGCCTAGAGTGTGTGCATTTGGAGGCTGAGACTTCTGGCAATGAGTAGCATTTAGCTCACTTTGTGGTTATTTGTGTTGGTTACGGGGGTTGGTTTGTCCTTTGATCCATGCCTAAAAAAGGTAATATGGGTACAGCAAGAGCCTTGGCCAGTATTCCGAAGTGTAGGGGTGACAGGTGCAAACCATCTCTAGTGAAGCAACGAGGCTTGTCTATCATGTCATCCCAGGCAGACAGAGACCGTATACCCTTTGAATGACACCAGAAGCTCAGCCAATTGTTGAACTTTGTCATCTTTCTGTTATATTGCAGTATCATGTAGGTGAAGGTAAGATGTTACTTAAGGTCAGGGTCATACCAGCCTAAGCTACATGATCATAGAGCTACTATATATCTCTTGTCATGTTGTCCAGGGAGGTATGTCTCAATCATTCACACTGACATGTACAAAGACCATGTCATATATGTACCTGTTCTGGAGTGATGTAAGTGCTTTTGTTATGTGGCGGATCATAGCACCTGACAGACAACTGACAGTAACCTTCCCCTTGTCCAGCCTAGTGAGTGGAACATCTGTATGCCTGACTATGGAGTCACCTATTACTAGTGTGTTGGGTATGTTGTTTTGCCTTAGGGCCTGTTGTGAGGCACACTGCTTTGGTGTATTATGTGTTTTCTAGCATGTGCTTGAAGGTGCATGTTGCTTGCTTGCCTGCTTAGGAGGACATTTTCTCTTTTTCAGATTAATATTTGTATTCTCCGAGTATGATAATGTGTATTTATGTGTGTGTTTTGCTGGTACTTATATTGTAGGTCTATGTGAGACTGTTGGTGTTGTGCTTGTATGACCCTACTTCTCTTGACTGTATTGTCCACTATTGGGTTGACAGAGCTTAGCCACCAGTTTGACCCTGTGTGTGCCAGCATGTGATGCATCAACCCATATATGATATGGTTATAGCCTATGCATACAATACACTCACAATACACCTAGTATGATAAGCCTGCTGAGGTTAGCAAATATGAAAAACCTCTATGGGCAAACTGTCAGTGAGTAATGTCTGTATTGCATCCTGTAACTCCATATTGCTTGCTGAAGTGTAAAAAAGTACGTTGTTTGGAATAAGAACCCAGCACTTGCCAACTGTGTGTGTGTGTGTGTGTGTGTGTGTGTGTGTGTGCCTCCCTGGGGAGGGAGCAAGCGTTTTGGAGACTACTCACACCCCTTAAAAGTGATATACTCATCTTTGTCAAGTCTGATGATGTCACCATCCTACAAATACACCTGTGGGAAAATGAAATCCCAGGAATGTATCTAGTGTATTGTGTAAATGTGTACTGTTGTAGTATTATAACATAGTTAGATAGGGGTTTGAATCCTGCACTTGCCAACTGTGTGTGTCTGCTTGTCTCTCCTTGGGGGGGGGGGGAGCAACATTTTTGGAGACTACACACACCCCTTAAAAGTGATATACTCATCTTTGTCAAGTCTGATGATGTCACCATCCTACAAATACAACTGTGGGAAAATGCAATCCCAGTAATGTGTATAGCACATTGTATAAATGCAAACAGCTGTAATAGCATAATGTAGTTAGGTAGGAGTTTGAATCCTGATCTTACCAACTGTGTGTGTCTGGCTGGGGAAAAAGCAACCTTTTTGGAGACTACTCACACCCCTTAAAAGTGATATAATCATCTTTGTCAAGTCAGATGATGTCACCATCCTACAAATACACCTGTGGGAAGATGAAATGCCAATAATGTGTATAGTGCATCATGTAGATGTGTACTGCTGTTATATCCTAACGTAGTTAGGTAGGAGTTTGAATCTCACACTTGCTAACTGGGTGTGTAAGACAGTGTGCCACCACTGGTCAATGTGGAGTGGGTTTTGATTTTTCTAGTGTATTACACATCACAATGACAACTGTATGTGCATAACACATGTAAGGTAGCTGTGGGGCAAAACCATTTACATACATGTGACCTTAATTTTTTCATAGGTGGGTACTATGCTTTCTCCATGAAAGCA
Source organism: Protopterus annectens (assembly GCF_019279795.1). Classification (NCBI taxonomy): domain Eukaryota; kingdom Metazoa; phylum Chordata; order Ceratodontiformes; family Protopteridae; genus Protopterus; species Protopterus annectens. The sequence goes on along the minus strand of NC_056725.1, from coordinate 227,412,165 downwards.
TCTGTTAGCCTTGTCAGAGAGTGCTGGCACTTTTCAAACCTTAGGTCACTTCTGTAAGCTTGTGACAAGCTTAGCCGCTGCAGTGATCCCTGGGCTATGTCTTCTGTTTCACATCCACTCATCATAGTTTCTATTGGAGAGTGTGAGTGAGGGTTTATGCTTGAGGTATATTTGAATCCTGTTCCAAAGCAAGCAAAGTCTGGCAAAGATGACTAATCATTATAGGTGTGCAACAACCTCTGTTGATCTGCATGCAAACCCTTTATTGCTTATGTGCTCCACAGAGGGATTACCAAAACCCTTTGGTAATGTGATTATCAAAGGAAAGATGACTAAACATATGGCTCTATGTATGCATTAGTACCTGTTCCACATTTTGGGGGCTACTACTTATGTGGTACTCTGGGGATACTTTGTTTTCTAAAACTGGATAACTATGCTTTCTTTGGCTTATAGCTTTACAGCATGATTTTGACACCAGGTATCTGTCTCTATAATACCCTTTTGGAGGATGTGTGTGTCATCTGAAGAATAAAGTATAGCCCACAGTATGCATTCTCATCAACATGGGCAGACATATCCCTACTGTGTTTGCCTGTACCTAATAAAGCTATATGCCAAACAGGAGTGGTCCCAGGACTGAGTACAGGTGAATACCACTTGTTACTGGCATAGAATTGTACATGGAGGCTGCAAATGTTACTGTGTGTCCTACATATGTGCATCAGTTGTCAATCCATCATCTAACAGTTGTTTATGGTCAGTCTGTGGAGGTTATGTATAATACCAGAATGTGGGATGGGTATGAATTGCTGAGTGAGCTATAGCTTGGCTGTGTGGACCTCCCCTCCCTCACCTATAGCTTTGTTAACTGGCTTGAAGTCTACTAGGTGTAGGAGCCATGATCTGGCCTTTAGAGAACCTAAGTGGGTATGGTGCAGTGTTTGCAGTTACATAATGTCTCTGTTAATGAGTTCCATAATGCTGTGCCCGTAGCCTTCCAGATAACATTTGTCTGGCTTATAGGGTGAGAGTTTCCAGGATCTGTTGTAGCTCTACCCTTAATCAATTTATGTTAATATTTGCACTGGTTGTGATGAGGGTGGACAGGATTAGGAATAAGTATATTAGTGGGTCAGCCCAGATTTGAAGGTTAGTATACCAAGCCAGATAGGCAGGATTACGTTGGTGTGTACATGTGCTGAGGAGGGATTCAGGGTATATTGTGAAATAGATGCTAAGGATGAAGCCGCCAGGTAACAGGAAAAGAGGAATGCCTAAGATGAGGTTTATGGATGTGGTGAGAGAGGACATGCAGATTGATGGTGTGACAATGCAAGATGCAGAGGGCTGGAAGAAATGGAAACAGATGATCTACTGTGGTGACCCCTAATGGGAGCATCCGAAAGGAGAAGAAGAAGAAGTCATATCTCAACACTTTTGGATTGTGAACACCATTACTGTGCATCATTCCACAAGTATGTAACCTGTATAGAGGCTGCATCTGAACAGAGCGTTTAGGTGAGTGGTTACTTCATGTCAGCTTGTGTATGACACAGCCAGGGACACTGTCCAGTACCTTTGCCACTGTGGTTGGACTTTGGTAAAGAGATGTTTTAACTAGAGTGTCTGTGAATCATCAGGTTTTACATTCTTCAGGTCTGGAAATGTGACCCTTGTGTAATGACAGGGTGGTGAAATCCGCCTTCAAACTGTCTGACAAGATATTGGTAATGTCATTCAGATAAGTGTACTTTGTGACCATTTACATTAACTCTGACCTGATCTGAGATTTCCCCTCTAGATTATAAACAACACTAAAGAAAGCTTTAGTATTGTCTTTGGAATCCTTGCCAATTTGTATTTTGAAGCTTGCCTTGTATGATTAATGAGGGTTTGTATTTTCCCAATGTTACTGACCAGAGAGGTTATCCCTTCTTGGTATGTAACTCTTTTTTGGTACAACTTCACACCTTCTATTATATATTTAGTTTATGGCAGTGGTCCATGAGACTAATGCACTTTTAGTGTATAAGTGAGTATTTCCTGTGTTTGTGATAGCATGGTCCATGCAACCCTGTAGGTGAACAGTGTGCATTACTAAAGGATTATGCAGCTGGGACAGTGTTAACCTTAGTAATGCAAACCAATGACAGCATCACCCACAGCACAGTGTCAACCCATGTGATACACACACATGCATACTCAAGTTCCAAAATGTGTGTAGTACAATGCATACTGGCTACCAATAGAAACTATGGAGTGTTAACACCGGCCAATACAGGGCATGTCACCCTGCCCATGTGTCCAATATGCATGTACATGCAGACAGTGCACATCCACCATGTTCATAAATGGACACCTGCAAACCTGTGTTGCACACTCCCCACACTTACTGTCCACTATATAACGCATGCTGACACAACTACATACATCAGCCAAGTGGTACATGGGCAAACAAAACACAATTGGAATAAACACTGGTGAAAACAATACAACATTGCTAATTACAGCTTTAATGCATCATGCCTGCTCAGCTACACCTTCAAGGATATCATTACACTTTACTGCTGACAACATGCTACACATCCAACCATTGCTATACTTTATTGAACTCCCCCTGTGCATCAGCACCATGTTAGCCTGTTCCTGCATCAATGTTACAGATGACAAAAGGTAGCACAGGTTTCATCATATGCACAGGGTATGTTGTTGGTTTGCCAGAGGCCTACACTGAGCCATACAATTGACATGAGTGTGTGAGTGCGTGTGTGAGGGCCATGAGTACTGTTATGGGCCAATGTTGATGTCATGTGTGCGGGTATGTGTTTGCCCTAGGTTTCTGGTTTATGTGTGTGTTTCTGCATGCACACAGTTCCACCATGTGGCTGCCATATACGGGGATTTGTGAGACAGCTACAGACTGTACCAGGCAGGCTTTACAGATCACCGTCTCTGGCCATGGATACGGAACCTGTGCCTGGCAGGGGTGCTACAGACAGCATCAGGTAGTAATCCAGATTGGGTACTATCCTCAGAGGTTGACAAATCTCCACTGGATCCAGGTCCCTGCTGGGACTGGCCAGAGCCATGTGCATGTGGTCTGCTAGGATGGTCTATGGACAGCCCCCCCCCCAACATTGCTGGGGCTGGTACTGGCACTACGGGAGCATCTGTGACTTGCTGGATGTCCACGGTGACCTCCAGCTGGTGATGTTGCTGGCATACGTCCATGTCAATGTCTCAACTGTCCCGCACTGTCCTGACACATGGACATGACATTGTGGAGGACATCCAATGTCTCACCCCAATGTCTATCAATGAACTCAGTGTAGTTACGTATGGCACCTGCTAGGTCATGGATACTGTTATTTACAGAGGTGTAATGAGCCCTCTGTGCCCTTAGTCCCTGTCTGGTGTACCGCTCCATTCGTGTCTGTGCCTCCATGACAGCCTGGAACATGCATGTGGTAGAAAGAGGTGTGGCACATCTGCCAGGGGCATGATGACCAACAGTGCTCTGACAAGAACCCCTGAGCATCTGCCTATGTCGTACCATTCCAGACATCTGGCTATGGCTGTTCTGTCCTGATACATGTGCCATAGATACCACACTGTCCTGACCAGTGCCAACCATACACGGTCCCTCATTTAGGGGCAATGGTGATGATGGATGTACAGGCAGTATGACTGTGTGCATGGACGGGGTGGAGACTTGTGTACTGTCAACTGGTGGCCCAGCAACAGACCCTGACAAACCTGCCTGTGCCTCAACACACCTATCCTCATGATCACTGTCTGTCTCAGTGACATCAGGTTCCCTGCTGTACTAAACCAGCCCCACCTCACCACCTGTGAGAGAAAAACAGGAAACACACTTTAAGACCTGAACATGACTTCAGACCACATGCACACATGCACACATGTACACACACAAAACTACACCCTTTCCAAAAGCAGACACACACAACACCAGCAATCACAGAACATACACAATAGCAGGTGATGGTGGAGTACAGTATCACAAGCAAAACAGTCATATCACACCTGTCAGCATGCAGGACATGTGTTGCTCAACAGCATGCAGTGCAAGTGTAGTCAGTCCTTGTTACTAACAGTATACATGGCTTTGATGCATGTGTTTTGTTATTTGGTGATGGCCCTCCCCCTGGAACACAATGCATACATGGACACAACATTGCTGTGCAGGTATTCATAACCCTGTGATGTACTGTGCACCATAACTCACAGGTGTACATACCATTGCTGGATGTGTATCTGTGTGTCAGATAGGTATCCAATGCTGATTACAGCCTCTGTGTCTTTAGCAAATAATTGTGGACATGTGTTAATTGTGGACACGTTTTTAGCACATGCATGATGAGTATTCACACAACATCATCAGTGGTGCATGGATAACTGATAGAATACCATTCGGCAACATACCCAATGTACGGTACTTATGGTGAGTGTAGATCATATTGTGGACATGCCAGTCTCATCCATGACATGACATGCTAAAACACGACTGCATATTTAAACACTACACATACCCAATATGTGTCATATGACCTAGCCACTCAATAGCATCACAAGACATATATGTATCAGTTGTGCAAATGCTGATTGCTATACATACTTTTTAGAGATGCATATGTGCACACACACACACATCATTATGGTGTGTAGCAATGACAGCTATGTGTAGTACTGTGTTTACAATAACTGGATGGGGTATAGTACCATAGCCCATCATCATGAGGCATCAGGTGGTCACTCAAGGCTACAAATGTTTCACAAACCAGCACAAATCATGCTGTGCCGGAACTGTACTACCTTGGCTAAATTCACCATTTCACAACCAGTTGTTACGTGATTTTGTACGGAGCCCAATAAGGAGCATTCCCTGCCATGAATGTGTAGTGTGTTGCAGATTGTTTAAATGCCCCAGGATAGGCCTCTACCCCTCAGGTATATTCTGTGTAATGTGTAGATGAGATTTTGGATACTGGAGTGTGTCTTTACAGAGGGTTTGGTAATCCTTTATGTGTAGCGTGTTAAAATGCTCTGTGTATGACATAGATGTGTATGTTATATGCATGTTGAGTATCAACTGTGCCTATCCAATGGTCATTACAGTATAGCCACATTTATTTGAGATGATCTGGGTATTGCATGTGTTTGAGGCTGCTAATCACATTAGTGATATGTGTGTGCTCTTTCACCAAACATGCACAGCATGCATTATGGGTAAGTGTGTTACATGTGTACATGGCCTACACCTTAACTATGACATGCACTTTTTATTTCCAATAATAAATGTAGAACACACTCACCAGCATCTGTCCGCTGCCTTGATGTCATCTCAGAGGTACCTACATAGAGATGAGACAGTTTGTCAGTGGCCACAACTGTGGCATTGCTACTGTGTGTTTGCAGTCTTACAGTACAACAACAGTTTACATTCACAGGGCTACAGATTATGTTCCAAATTATCAGTAATGCACAATAACAGGCTCCACATCTTTGAATGACGCACTCCACATCTCACATATGCATGATCTACCAATACAGATAACAGCAGTCTACAAATATGCCATGTTACCTGCATGCTGCATGTGTGATTGCTGGGTGGCTCCAACCTCCATCATGGTGTATATCTGCTGCTGTTGTTGTTGGGCAGGTGCCACCAGGCTCATGAAAAGCTCCTCCACTCTGGTGAGGGGGGGATGGATGCTAACACGAACCCCTGTTGCAAGGTGTTCTGTACGCACAGCAGCGGCATGCTGATGGTCATGTCGGAGAAGATCACTGCATTGGTGGCGTACCTGCTCATATGTGCAGATATACAGGCCTACCTCATTGACCTTGCAGACAAGATCTTTCCACATTGCAGTACGCTCCTGCTAGTCCTGGCTGGTTCGTGAAAAGAGTAAATGGTAGTGCTGAGTCATAATGCTAGTGATGATATCATCTTCAGCCCTACTGTAGGTTGGGTTCCTGTGGTGAGCCATGATCCCTGGAAGACATAAATACAAAAATATGTCTGAGCAAGTCATATGGCACATTTAACATTATACAGTACAGATATCACTGAACTGTAAATATATATATATATATATATATATATATATATATATATATATATATATATACATAATACAATATGTTGTACCTGAGCAAAGATTACAATACTTACTCACACACATACATCTACATGTTGGAGTACATTTTCTGTAGTGTTGTATGATTGTACTGGATGTTATGTTTGTGAATACATAAATGATATGTATATCTGAGATGGCTTAGTGGCAAATCAAGTATGCTGTGATGTGAATGGTTGTGGGTTTTTTCCTAGTAAATGCTTTTCATTTTGTTACTAGCTAAAACAAAGGTCAGGGGCTACAGATGGAATAAGGCACATTTCAGCAGTTGCAAGTGGGTTTTCAGAAGAGTAAGCACAGCTTATGAAAGTTTAGCAACCTATAAGCTAACTGAGAGTGAAACACTGTAACTGCCACTTATCACTGCTCACCCCACAACTACTTGAAAGTGCCTTGCTCACTCTCTATCCAATGAACCATGTTCTGCACAGCAAAAAATAAAATGACTATATAAGACTATAAAACAGTACCTGCACACTGTATGCAACATGATGCACCACCTAGCCACAGCAGATATACATCAAGCTGACGTGCAAAGAAATATATCATCCATCACAATCAGTGTAAGGTCCAGTAAATGTATTAATATTATACCACACAACTTGTTAATGCCAAACCCGTGGCCAAAATATGTGCACAATTAGGAATATAGGTCACATACTGCTGCAGTACACTATGAATGTTACTAGATACACAGTTATATGTATTACCACACATATGTCAAAGGACATGTTACAGACATACCCACACACAAGTCAGACATAATTACAGGACACAAAGGTATGACAACCCAGATAAGCTTTCTGTGTATACTATACAGTGCTGTGTGTCAGTACGTACACAACCTTAATCTTGAGAAATGTAATCTGTGATGAATACAGGGACCACATAAAACAGTAGATGCTAGCAATGTGGACATACACCATACTTTGCTGTACAGGCCCAGAGCTTCAGTTAGTACTAAAGTACACTCTGGATTTGCTTTCAAGATCAATACCAATCAATAATCATAGATGTAGTGCTTTAGTCTCCAATGACACACCCTAGTTAAAACCAAGGGACTTAATCACACTGTATGCAAGAGCACTTGTTCTGCCTAGCAACAGAATACACAGCTTTTGCTAGAATCAAAGCAAGGACCCAAAATACCATACAATAAACAGTTTCCCAGTAAGCTATCCCACAGATACATATCTTTGATGTATTCACAAACATATTGACCATCACAGTCAGTCAATCAACAGTACAGAGAATCTATTGCAACAAGTAGATGTAGGTGTGCATGAGTGTGTGTGTATATATATATATATATATATATATATATATATATATATATATTTGTATATATACATATACACGTCCATTTGTCTATATATATATATATATATATATATGTATATGTATATATATATATATATATATATATATATATATATATATATATATATATATGGGTCTACCTGAGTTAGTCGACACGCCAGAAGACCGACAAGCGAATCGCGAGCTCCAGAAGATCGACAATTCAGAAGACCGACGCGACGGATGAAAACACCGACGCCGAGGATGCCGACATGGGAAAAGGCTGTGTAAGTATGCGGTAGTGACGGACGTTAGGGTGCGAGTAAGGTAAGTGTGGATATTGACGGTCTATGGGGATAGGGGTGGGTTAAGTGAGTTATGGTCAGTGCGCAGGTTAGGTAAGTGTGTGGTAGTGATTGTGTTTGGGTTAGGGGCGGGTTAAGTGAGTTAGGGTTAGGGAGCGGGTCAGGTAAGTGTGCAGTAGTGATTGTGTTTGGGTTAGGGGCGGGTTAAGTGAGTTAGGGTTAGGGAGCAGGTAAGGTAAGTGTGCGGTAGTAATTGTGTTTGGGTTAGGGGTGGGTTAAGTGAGTTAGGGTTAGGGCGCGGGTTAGCTGAGTATGCGATAGTGACGGACTTTAGGGTTAGGGTTTGGGTTAGGGTTGTAGATAGTTGTGTATGTGAGGTTTAGTGTAGGTTTGTAGGGATTTTGGTGTGCTTGTGTTGTGTGTGTGGTTTTTGGACAGGGAATGTGTTTTGTTTGTTGATTGTTGTGATTGTGGTGTGTGCAGTGTATGAGGTTTCGTGTTTGTGTACCGTCGGTTATTTCGTTGTCGGGCATGTGGGGTTTCGTGTTTTTGCACTGTCGGTTATGTGGTTTCGGTGATTGCGTTGTCGGTCTTCTGGCGTGTTGATTATGTCAGGTAGAACTATATATATATATATATATATATATATATATATATGTATATACAATTTACCTTTCATAGTGAGAATATCAATTATACAAAGGATGTAAGGTGTACAGTAATTTAATAACATTGCACAGTCTTAGGATAAATGCATTGAAGGTGTTCACCGCCCAGGTAGCTTTAGCAAGCCTTACTGGCTTCAACATTGCAAACTGAATGAACCACCCACGGTGTTTAACCACCACATGTCATATACCAGCACTGTATGGTGTCTTGTTTGTCACACACTAAAGCCTACTTATAAATATGCGCATACTAACTTTCACCAACATATATATCCTCTCTTCACAATCAGTTGCAATATGCCCCCTGCTATATGCACATATACAGATGTGAATATATATGACACATATATATTTCTCTGTATGTGTGTGGCATACACACACATGGTCCACACTGCTGGAAGTCCCTGAACCTCACTGGTGAACTGCTGGGCCTTGCTGCAACACAAACAGGTGTCACATATGAACACAGACTAACATTAGGGGGGTATATATGGCAACAGATGCTAGATAAGCATAACAGACTGCTACAGCACATGTCAATGCTAAGCTACACTTTAATATGACTATCATGCATGTGTTGTTCTGGCACACCCATGTTTATATAATGTCAGCACTAATCCCCCCAACAGCCATTGGCCACACTACTGTACAGAACACAGATAACATGGATCAGATCTTTGACATTTAATGCTGAGCTACACATTTCACAGGTATGTCCCACTGCTCACAGGTGCACACAGTACTGTCCATAGCAGTAGTTAAGTAGAACATCTTTGCAGAAAGAAGTACTGCTGCCACATATGAATGTTTCACATGATGTGGACTATTCTTCAATAACATCTACTACATGCCAGTAAATACATATGTGTCACATACCTTTCCTTTGTATAATTTGGTAATATTTCTTTTTCCTTTTCTCTCTCTCTCTGTCTCTCTCTGTCAGTCTCTGCAATAGAGTGATTGAGTTTGTTGGCATAGATCGCAGCCTGCTTTTGTAGGAATTGCGCATGAGCATGTGATTGCCTCTGCACCAATTAGTGCCCACCATTTGCTAATTGCATGCAGCCTGCTGTGTAGTAATTGAAGTAATCAGTATCATAGTAACCCAGTACTATAAATTGATGACTTGTGTAGGCATGGCCCTTTCAGCTTTCCAAGATGGAGATCATCCTTGTTTGGTGTGGACATCATTGTTTAAGACAGAAAGTTGGAATAGTTCTTATATCAGTAACCAGGGGTGTAGCCAGAGATTTACATTTTGTACTCAAACCTAATGTTGCTGCTTCCAGTACCCACTTGTTAGTGTAAAAATGTACTCACCCCTCAAAATGCTACACCAAGATACATGGAAAGATGTACTTTCTTTTCAACTGTTACAATTAACTGCCATACAAAGCTAGTTATAGAGATGTATTCCTTTGGCACAAGAATTGTTTGTGAACTGCTATAGTTTGAATATTCATTTACACAGTTCTAAACATTTTGTGCTTTTTTAGTGTTGACATTAGCATGAGCTGCTCAGAAAAACTGGACTCATTTCAGTACAGTGAGTATGCTCACCTACATCCTTGGTAGACCCTGCACACACAGGTAAATTCTACATTTGGGTAGAGTTGCAGAAGTACAGACAGCGTAAGTAGTATTGTGTGTATTTTATCTTGCTGGACTTACAGAGTTGCTGTGTACATATTACTTTATCAAGGAATGTAGTCTGTCTGCATAACTCCCAACTGTGGACCTATCCACATGATAGCCAGAGAATAGCCTGTTATTTTTTGTCTGTGCACCACACAGGTCTTTTCACCAATAGAGCAATGGCATTCTGACAGTTGGTTGCTACCAGTACATGGCTACATCCATTTGTATTTTAGTGTTTTATTCCTACATAAGGGTATGTTTCCAAAACTCCTTCCAAAGCTATTTGTACAGTGTGTAACAGCAGAAAGGCTAATATGCCTCAGTGTTTCTGCCTCGCCCTCTGCCCTAAACAGATATGCCAGTGTTTGTCCTGCTGTGATACTGTGCGGGGTTGTAAGGTGATGGTGTAACATTATTTCCTGCTAGAATGGCTGCTTTTCTTATCACAGTCATGTAATGTAATACCACAACAACTGTTGGTCAACATCCACAGAACAAGTTGTGTGGTGTGGTATTCCTAATTTTTCTTTACATTCACTCATTCTGATGCATGATATAATTATTTAAGCACCAACTTAACGTATATCTACCATGGCTTAGTGGTACTTCATGTTGAGTAGTATGTGCAAGGTCCGGGGTTCGAGACTTACAGAAGTGTTTTATTTCGTTCCCGAGCAGAACAAGGGCCCTCACATACAGAGTGACAAAGGCACTTCTAAGCAGTTGTGAGCAGGTTTGCGTGGGTTTGCGCAATGCCTTGCATTGCTTAGCCAAGCACAAACCCAAACAAACCCACTCACTACTGCTTAATAGTGGTTACTCCCACTCACCCCCACACTAATTTCTTTGAAAGAAAAAAAAATGGGGAGATAGGAAAGTGGTGAAAAAGGGGCACAAAGAGGGAAAGACAGTATGGAAAATAGCTTGGGATGTGCAGGACAGGAGTAGGGAAGGTCCATAGCTGCCCATTTCTTCAACAGCAACAGCTGTGCATATGCAATAAATTTGGAGGTAGATATGAACCATTCAACCCCTGAGAGAGAGGTGAGGACAACAAAGTATGTTGTAATGCCAATTAAACAGCATTTTATCTGTCCAATGGACATGTGTGCAAAATGAGCAGCTATGTATGGGGCGTAATTTTTTTTTTTTGGGAACAGATTGCCCTTTTTTTCAGGTAAGAATGGAATGTGGGGTAGGGGAAGTAGGTATATTTGGGGAAGTAGGTTGGAGTGGTAAACAGACAAGACAAACAAGACGCATACAGGGGCAGTATATGACACGTGGTGGGTGAACACCTTTGACGGGTAGGGATGTTTGGAAATCGCAAGCTCATGAGCCCCCAAATAGAAACAGTGGGACTGAGGTCCCCACCCATGGGCAGTCACAACTGCACCTTCATGGCCCAGAAAGTGGCTGTGCTGGGGGCTGTGTAGGAGGGGCAGACTGACCCATGAGTTGCACCACTCGGGCCTCAAGCTGGCATAACAGAACGTTCAATCTCTCTATGTACCACAACCCGGACCGTATGAAAGGTGATAGGTTTCTCTCCACCCCCAAAGATGGCACAGGGCCAATGGAGGAGGAGGCCCCATGCTGGGCACCGGATCTGCTGGTGCCAGGTGCCATGACCAGCTGATGTGGGAAAGGTGGGTCCGCTGGGACCGGCATTCCCATACAAACTATGTTTTGGAGAGTTTAATAAAGATATGGGTTAGTAACAGTCAACAGCATTCCCAATTAATTATAACAGCATGCAGAAGTATTCCCATTAACCCAACACACCAGATTTTCAACAGTTGAAAAGCAAGCATAACTCATGCTTATATAGAACAATAGTGGACATTACAACAGCATGCAGGTTTAATTGATGGTAACAGGCCACCAATATTGTGGTATTTTAACACGGCACATGCATAGAAATAAATGCAAATATTTATAAACCAATAGGACATATGTTTCAACAAATGTTTTGAGATTAGACATACCGATTGAGGTGCGGAATTGTTCAGATGAAAGTATCAGTTATATGTTAACAGCTCCCTACATTTCTGGCAGCACACTGACATTTCTGGGGAACACAATACCAAGCTACTCATGTGCCAGATTAACCTGTACATGCTGGGCATGAACCAACAGTTGAGGGCTGTAAATATGCATAAAAGCTACTGGCACTCCCTTCATCCATGTTATATGGGCCTACCCAAGTGTGGGTTGACACTGCTTAATACAACACTACTATTTGTAGAATGCAACAGTACAACATACCAAAGAAAATGACACAGATGCCCTCCAGGAATTATACATTTATTAAAGGATTATTACACCTTTATTTATTGGGTTAAAAGACTTTTTGAAGGCTCTCTCATTTATTTTATATAACAGTACATGCAGAATATTTACTAACCTGCCTCATGACGCAGCCTTTGCAGCCTATCTTCATGGGCTTGCAGATTCATAGCCCAGTCACCTGCAGCTGTGAAGTAAATGCAGTGATATTGAGACACACCTATCCATAGTATAGATAAGCATGGCAATTCTTAACTACTTAATACAATGGCTACTTACTAAGCACTGGAGCATTAGGCATCCTACGGGATTCCTGGATTCCTGCTGTGCGCAAATGTATTTAAATATGCTCAATACTGGTAACGTGGTTAGCAATGCTTTATATTGCTTAAAATAAGGTACTCATGCCTCAGAATGCATAAACATTTCACCTTCATATATATAATTCATGCCCTACTAAATTTAACATTTCAATGCTTTTTACAAACTTATATATAAAAATTGTCAGGAAATGTTTTTGTATACAGATTTCCCACAGAAAATGGAATGTGGAGTAGTGGGACTTGAACCGGGAATGCCTCCTCTTTGTGCAAAAGCTCTAATCACTATGCTATTGCTATGTTGCTTACTTTGCATATATTTTTCTTGTTATCCTCTTCTGGTGTCTAAGCTGCTGTAACTGTAGCTAAGCAATGGGCAAGCCTGCACAACTATGCACAGTTATATCGGAAGCTAAAAAAAAATATTTTTATTTTTTATTCTGTTAGTTATTGAACATATGGGGGAGCGTAGTGTTACATTGTACACATATGAGCGGACTCGCTCATTTAAATGTGAAGTTGTGGCATTTCTTCATTGCAGGGGCGTGGATATTTGAACTGCTCGGCAGTTCGACACACCCCTAAACACGTCCACGATCAATGTAAGCTTTAGAGTTGAGGCAGCGAGCCCTCATTAATATACATGGTGTGCTGCCATCATACTCTTACACTGGCGCTTCCATGCAAGACTAATCTAGTCTTACATGGAAGATTAGTCCCTGTAAGTTTAGGTTTCAGGTATTACACTGAATTAAAAAATGGGCTGGCAACATTCAGAATAAATCATTAGACTGTGAATTCAAGTGGCAATTGCATTTAGACATCTGCTAATGTATGGTCTGAATGATCAAACATATATTAAACAAAGTCTAACAGTAATATGAAAAAAACATTTGTTAATATGTAAGCTTTTCTGGAATGTTAATTACTGAACTTAAAATAATTTGTTGTCCATGATTATTTTAAACTTTTAAGGGAGTACATTTTAAGAGGAGGTTTTATGATTTTAATTGATGGAATTCTAAGTGTACATAAGCTGAATGATTAAATGTGTCAAAAAAGAACATGATTAGCTTAAAACACTAAAGTGCTAATAAAGCTATTTTCTGATCACCTCATGGTTGGTCATTAGTATAACTTGTGTAATTTGTAGCATGGAAGCTATTGTTCTACAGACACCATCTATAGTGTCAAAAGTTTAGGTCTATGATAGAAAGAAACCTGAGACATTTTTGTTTGACAAAGAATGTGAGCCTGAAAAGGCACTTTGGCTGGGATTTTTTATACATGCAGCACTAAATGTCATGCAGCACATTATAAAACATAGCTCAGAGCTAATGAGATCTGTATCATAGCAACAAAGCACTGACATACTGTGCAAAGCACTGCATAGTAAATGCCATAGGCCCTGTTACAGGGAGGATCAGTGCTAAGCTGGCATACTGGAAGAGTAGTACATCAGATGGTCATGTGATCAGTGTAGAAAATGTCACCACCAAGACAAGCTAGCATGGCAGAGATCACGAGTGTGCACATGTGCAATGCAGGGCTGCATCATTAACACTTCAAAAAACCAACAGGGGGTCAGCATAGCAAAGTGCCAAACCAGCTAGTTATTGAAATGAAAAAATATAGACCAGGGAAATATGGCAAGCAGAAGAAAACTCACAAGGGTAACTATAATTTATGGCAGGTGGCTTATGGAAAGGCAGTCTTTCTTTTCTTGTGGGGAAAAGAGTAGTATTTTAATATATGAAAACAATGGTTTGGTGGTTTATGTATAGAGGAATAGAATACTTTGGGAAGGAATACAGAGACAAGGGAATGCAGCAAGGTCAGACATAAAAACATAAATAGCAGAGACAGTATGCAAACAGAAGGTGGGTAGAAGAGTGGATGGATACAGACTTATAACAGCTGGCCAGCTTAATACAAAGTGTTAGACAACAAACAAGGTTTTGCAAATGACACAGTAGAGAGGGGAAGAACGGGAAGGATATAGGGTGGGGCATTGGCTAGATGCTAAGTTATCCAAAAGGGCAATACTCAGTCATCAGTAACCTCTGTGAATGCTGGCATGTGCAGGCTGCGCATATGGTGATCTCAAGGTTGCAGCCTTCTGGAGATGTGACCAAGACACAATCAAAGGTACACCATAATGCATAGGTGGACATCCTGCTCTTGGATCATGTTGGAGAATTTGAGCCTATACATAAGATACTGTGAGATAGTGGGAGATGCTGTCAAGCCACTGGCAGAATTATAGCCTTTGCTACACTAAGAAGTATCCACAGAAAACAACAGTGATCTCCTCAGGTCTCCTTCAGTGGGTGACTTATTTTCCCTAGCTAAGAGGCAGATGTCGTGACCAGAGTCAACTCATTGCCATGAGAACTAACCAATCATTTGGAGGCAAATACTACTGCTCTACAACCTGCATCACAATTAGACCTGTAGAAGAGCGAGAAAAAAGAACACAGTGCACATATGTGGCACACATATGTTGATTATTGTACAATGAAGTACAATACATGACATATGCACATCCATCATTAAAAGAATAACTCCTGCCTATGATCATACCCAACCATATTGCTCTGTTACTCTTAAGACCTCTGTAAAAGAAGCATGTGCTCAGCAGTAGATGGGTGCAGTAGGTAATACGATAAAAAAAAATGCTTACAATTTGTATCTATCTATTTCTCTCTAACCTTTACTTCCAACTGCTGAAGCAAGTCAGGGTTATAACATTGTAGGTCATTGTAGCAATGCTGGTACTACTCACTGCAATGGTTGATGTCAGTGGCATCATTAGCCATCCTGTTAACATTATGTCAGACATCTACCTTACACAGACTGCTGTCATATTTCCTCAGCATGCACTAAGAAAAAAATTTGCATTAAGGCAAGAAAATCTTAGTCTCCCTGGCACATCATGCAGGTGCCTTGCAGTTTACAATGCATGAGTGTGGAATTGTTGTAATGCACAATGTAGCACAGCAACAGTACATTAACAAACCAATGTAATGCAATGCTGCAGTTCTGCAGTTTCAGACAGGTTATGTATGCAAGCATACTAGTCACATGTTTCCATAAAGTTATATAACACTATCTGGGCTGGTAACACATGGCATTTTGGATACATTTCAAAGACAGTGGCACTAAGTTGACTCGTTAGTATAATCACCATGCTATGAGGTCCTGATGGCTTGGTGGTTATCTACTGTGACTATGCTGTATAGGGTCCTGGGTTCAAGACCTGCATTGCTGTTTATTTACCCAAAAGGCCAAATGGTACAGTGGTTAGGGTGTATTCCTTTCAACCGCAAGGTTTGATTCTCACCACTGGGAAGAGCTTTACAATATGAAACATTGCCACCATTTTGCAGAAAAACTAACATAGACAAAAGTCAGTGGAATGTTTGACTTTCCATAGTACCTTCCTGGAAGTGGATTTACCAATAGTGAAGGGAGGTAATCCATCAGGTAATGTACCCCAGCAATATAGTCAACACTTCTGGTAAGTGTGAGTTGGAACAGAGCACAGTTGCATGGCAATGTCATGTCCACCTATAGTGATTGTGGTGCAGACTAGGGGAAATGGTCATTTAAGGAAGAACAAGACACAAGGGACATGAAGACACATCTACAAAGCTATAGAAATGATAGCACATTGTAATGGGGATGTGGTAATAGGGTGTACTTCTCACTTTAAAATGCCAAGATGAAAATGCAAAAAAGAGTATAGATAACCCACGTACATTGCAGCAGAGTGTATATGAAGTGGGTTGTGGGTAGTAGTAGTACAAGGGCCTGCTGCTATACTCAAAATGGGGAAAGGGAGCCTGTGATTATAGTTGGATGACTTCCACAGTTTGCTTGACATACCCACAGACTGATATATGTAATCTACAGTTACAAAACTCCATGAATTCTTGGAGTTTTACAGTTGTGTACAGGAATCAATTGGGTATTAATCTACAGTTACACAAGGTTTGCAATTGGCCCATATTAGGGGCAATATCAGGAAAATGTCACTTTTGATACTATAGCCTATCTGCATACATGGCATGCATGTCTTAGGCAAAGGTGTCACAGGCAGATGTTTTGGAATCAGGTGTGGCAGGGAATGAAGCAGGACATGAATGTTGTGGGTAGCTGCAATAGGACTCTGAATAAGTGTGGTGGATAAACAATGCAATACTCCATGAAAAGGTCAATGAATGGGATAGTATCAAGGATATATCCACCCCAGGACTGAACAGTCAACACAGAGGAAGCTCTCAGAGATAGAGAAGTTCCTGCTGTCCATATCTGGGTAAGGGGAGTGTATCCACATACACTGGAGTGGTATGTATGTGCAACTTGGCTGGCAATGACCACCTGATTAGCAGTAGGGGATACAAGTTAGTACTTCACCAAATGTCTATATGGTACAGTGCAGTGAGCGAGTGTGTGTGTGTGTGTGTGTGTGTGTGTGTGTGTGTGTGTGTGTGTGTGTGTGTGTGTGTGTGTGTGTGTGTGTGTTGGGAATGATTCACCAAAAATCTTCTACATCTCTGATTTTTTAGGCACTTCTGGGCTGCAACTGCAGTGATTCACAAATCATGGCACATTTGTATTTTTATGCTATACACTTGTGGAGTTGTTTACCAGTATGCATATCATGGTGAGGTATACCCATATTATGAGTAATGCCTGTGGTATCATGTGTTCATACTTTCACAGATTTTACTCACAGAGGTACTAGCACAACAGGAGAGTACATGCCCAATGCCAACAGATATCCTGTGGCTGATGATGATGACACAACGCATACAAGGCAGATACTTATGACACAATGGCACTTTCCACAACACTGCAATGACAGGGTTCCCTCACTTTACCGACATTACAAGTTCCTGTGGCATTACAATTTAAAAGCACATTATCGGTATTGCAGAGTAGCCCTTTTGTAAGTGTGAGCCTCACCTGGACTCCCCATAAGTCTCAAGCCCAAACAGCTTCTGATAGTTACACCACCTCTGATGTGCACAACCCCACCCTGGGTGGGGTAGGGGGATACTGTACTGCCTTGACTCCAGATCAATCCTTGTTTTGGGTGCAATACTTGACATGAATCAATATATGTCCCAGTCAGTTATCCAGGTACAGACTGCTGGTAGCAACAGCATTGTGAAGATTCTGGCTGGGCTATGTGGCTTGCATGATGACATGCAATGCCTGCACAGTTAAATAGAGTAAGGGGACAGGGATCTACTTATGATAATTAGACTGTAATGGCAAATGTAGCTTCCATGGGTGCTTCTATGAGATCCATGAAAACTGTTCCTTGTCTACCACTGCAGGCCATGTGATGCATGAGTCTGGAAGGGTCTGGATGTAGGGTGGCATACAAGTGCCACAACTGCATACACTACACACAATCCACTGTTCAGATGGCTTGTCAGAAATGGCCATACAGTCTCACATACCCAGCCATCAATGGTCACACAGACCATCAGACTGCTTGCAAATCTTCCGATTATTTCCCAACATCATTACAAATGTGAGCATATGGAGCAATGTTTCTGGTCATGACCATTGTCCAAGTGATTGATCAGTAATTCTGTTTGATGCCAACATTGGCACTCCATCAGGATGGAAGCATGTCATCCTCTAGTTCTACACCTTCCCTGCTACAAACTACATTATGCCCAGAGACTGTAGGCCATCACAACAAACAGCATCAATGATCATAATACAGCAGCTGAACCCCAACACTTGAGGATGTTTTCATCAGCTCCTCATAACTTTTACAGTGAACAGTTGCATAAAGGATAAGCATACACAGATTATGCCAAGTAGATGCACAAAGTTAATTTCTGTAGACATATTCTTGTATGTGCATACTGTTGATCTACTGAGTGGTACAGAGCAAGCAAATATATTTATGGGCACATTGTGGTTGTGAATAGGTTTTCAGTTACCTTCTACAGGTGTCTGTTTTATTCTTCTTTGTGCTGTTTTAAAGGGAGTTCTTGTGTGTGGTGTGTGTGTGTGTGTGTGTGTGTGTGTGTGTGTGTGTGTGTGTGTGTGTGTGTGTGTGTGTGTGTATGTGTGTGTGTGTGTCTGTTTTAGACCTCTCAACTGTTCCTATTTTGGAAGATCATTCTTAAGGCCTGATTTACACCTGCACGAGATGTACATATTTTTGGAGGTATGTCCCTATCTTCAGGCTTGATATATCCCTTTCCACATTTTTCTGAATCATCCCTCATCAGATGTGATTTTTAAAGCAGTCAAATCACACAACATAACCAGCATACTAGTGGCACAAATAATTTAAGGAGACATACATTTTGCATCTCCCATTTTCAGAAGCAAAGAGAAATTACCTTGTGTGGTAGTTCATTAAAGTCAACAAATTGCATACTGTCTCTTTGATACTGCATTTATATTTTTTCATTATTTTTGTCAATCTGTTTTCTAAGTGCATTTCTGAGTAGCATCTCACATTCCCATTGGAACTGAGCGGGAAGAGTTACATGCTATTAGGTATCCAAATTTTATGCTAATAAGATATCCAGGTTTTTGCCTTGATGTAACTGCTTTTCAAGAGCCCATGTACCCATTTTCAATGTCTGTAGGTTTAGAAATATGACATAGGTGTGTGTGTGTGTGTGTGTGTGTGTGTGTGTGTGTGTGTGTGTGTGTGTGTGTGTGTGTGTGTGCGCACGCGTACATGTGTGCGCATGCACATCCATGCAGAAATAAAACGACATGCTCTGCTGCTGATGATCTAACATGTCCTACTCTGTTTACAACTTTCAGTGTCATATAAACCTCCATAACTGTACATTTTTAAAGTTAGCATAACTTCCACAACTTCAGAGTTTGCTAATGCTTTGAAGACATATTTCCCTGAATCTGTTATCTTTCCACTAGTGGTAACATGTCTGCTTTTCAATGTGAGTATAGTGTATTTAAATCTGTTCTAAAGCTACCACATTTATGTATTCTGTCCAAAAGAGCAAAGCATGTATGTTGCAAGCAGGAACTCACATTTAGCATTCTCTTTGTAATGAGTACATTTGTGGAAAATAATTTGTTATCATAGTGAAACATGAAAGGAAGTCATCTACAATACAATTGCAGAGGAAGGAATACTTGTTTCTATACTGGACCGCTGCATTATACGAAGGTCAACCCTACACAAGATGGCATACAAAGATAATGCACCTTGTCTATTGTTTATTATGAATACAAATGGCAACATATGGAGTAAATATATTTTTACAGAATGCATGCATTTATTTTTCAAAGAGAAGTAAGATATGGGTTTACCTAAATGAATGTCACTACCTTTATTTATAACCAACACTGTCCTGGCACTCTGGGAGGTTGAAGAATTCCAGCACTGCGAAATGTGGAACCAACAGCTTTACACATTTCTCTGTGCTTGAATTCTTCAACCTCCCAGAGTGCCAGGGCAGTGTTGGTTATTGTTTACTTGTTTTATCTGGGCACTCTTTTCTCTGTTTTGTTTTTTTGGTGTTACCTTTATTCATAGTTAAAGAGCTGGAAGCTGGTCTTATTTTGTTTCTGTATTTTTATGCTGTATTGTGATAACACTGAGAAGATATGTGAAGAATAAAGCAAACTGGCTTCTGGTTAAAATTATGTGTAATACAAGCTTTAACATCCACATAGTTCCTGAATGATTTATATGAAAAAAAGAAGTTCTTAAGACTGTACAACCTTTGATACTCATCAAAAAGTGAAGACTAATCTATGCCATTATCAGTCCATCCATCCGCAAACCATTTTTCCCATTTTGCACATGGGGTCGGGAAGTCATTTCAAGAGTGGCAATCATCTAGAGCCAATTTTTACACTGCCGAGTGGCTGTTATCCTCAGTGGGAAAAGTTCAGTGCTGCTGTCAAACAAGTTGCTAAACTTGGCAGCACTGAGACTTACCACAGCAAATCTGTTGGTTATGATCCAACATTATTTGACTAAAAAAGATGATTGAAGTGTTTTATTTCAATCAGCTAAAATTGAATGACCATGAATCTAGAAAAGTAGAAAGTAAAACAAGAATATAAAGTTTCTGTAATAGACTATGAATATTACTTATTAATAGATGTTTGTGTCTTTCGGCTTTTCCTGGTTAGGGGTCGCCACAGCGGAACTCTGGTCCGCTAATGATTGGCAGTTGATTTTTATGTACCGGCTTGCCTGGCCTGACGCACAACCTTCAACGAAGGTATGCCCATTCACGCATGTCTCCATGCAGAAGACGCTCTAGCTGAGAATCGAACAGCGTCTTACTGTGAGGCGACAACACTACCGCAGCACCACCACCGTGGGTACTTATTAATAGAGAAACTAAATATTTAAAAAATGTTACATGTTAATGAAGGAATTCATAGAATGAAAGGAAACATCTTATATATATTTTTTAAATTCCTTAAAGGCAGAGTCCATCATTTCAATTGTTCACAGAATATGACAAAATGAATAAGTTGGTTGCTTTTGCCAGATGTGCTTTTGTCAGCTTATGCATAAAATGTGACATTCCTTACTATTTCATTCACAAATAAAACCAGTGAAAGTAGAGAAATATTTATTCACATAGGGGCACAATAAGCTGTTTAAATTTTGTGTGTGTGTGTGTGTGTGTGTGTGTGTGTGTGTGTGTGTGTGTGTGTGTGTGTGTGTGTGTGTGTGTGTGTGTGTGTAGACGATGGGCTGGAAATGTATATTAAGGAATTACTGTCAAGAAAATGGATCTTTGTATTTCTATATAGAATTAAATTAAAGATACCACAGATATTAGAATCTGTCAAACCTTACTGTTTTGGCATTTTTTTTTCTAGCACCATCTAACAAGTCAAGATTCTTAGAGGATTATCATTCAATTATTTATTGCTGTCATGTGACCTTCATTTGTTACATTGTAAATAAGATTTCTCTTCATAGGTAAAAAACAGCTCAAAAGCAAAAACACAAAACCACTCAAAATGAAAATGTAACAAACAAGACATTTTATTGAAATGCTTGACATCTTCTGAGTATTACAGTGATGCTAGCATACCTGAATATATTGGTATGTAACAAATGAAAGCCAGTGGGTCAGTGAGTGAGTCTGATTATGTTAGAGCTGACCATTGACATATCTTTTGGTGGACTGACAGCAGTCCTGTGGACACTAATTTTTACCTGCTGCTTATCAAGGAAAATAGAACATTGGACGTTTGGGACAAGATACCTCTCAACCTGTTAATGCAAAAAATCTGGACAAAGCTTGACAAAATGGAGGTACAAATAAGGACATCTTTAAAATATTGTTTTTATAAACTTAGAAAGTTGCTAAAGTAACAATATTTTATATATACATTTTCTGAAGGATTTGAAGTCTGAAACTCAAATGTATGTCATTATTTAGTGACTTCAATCCTGAGATCATTCCAGTGATTTGCCAGGAAAAAAGAGGACCAGGCCAAAAATATGACCCAAAATTCTGGACATTCTGTGAAAATCTGCACAGCTGAGAGGCACAAGAATATGTACTCTTCTCTTCTGCTACTCTGGATATTAATGCTGTTAACTAAGCATTTTGTCTGTCCAAGATTTAATATTTCTATTTGGAAAATCAAGCACTACCCTCTTCCATGAGTTTGTGTCCATGAAATCTTTCTTCAGACTCTGTTTACAACTTTTCAGATGATCTGCAAGGCAGCGTTGTGTTAACTATACAGTGTTGAAGTTCCGGCTTGTGCTGTAGGCTTGGATGAATGAATTCACAGCATAATCTTGTTGAGTTCATCTTTGTATGAGTACAGTCTCAGCTACTGTGCTGTAAATGCTCCATTCAAGGAAGGAACGTTTTTCATTTTTTTGCTGGGTTTTAAGGATCTGTTCAGTACCTTCCTTGACGGGACGCAGAGTTGTGAGATCTGATGTTATAATTATTGGTTCTTTTTCAGAGCCTACTTACAAAGAAAGACAGATGTTTCATTGTGTAGTAATTTGTAGGTACTGGAGCCTAAGACAAGTATACATAGTTGTTTTATTGGGAGGCATTTTGCTTGGGTTAGGGTTTTACAGTGGTATTGTCTCAGTGGATCTAAACTAATAAATCTGCAGACATAATTTGATGTAGTTAACAAGAAGGATTTTTTTTCTTTGATGTCTTAGCAATGCTTGTAATAGCGTATTCAAGTTGAGCCAGTAAGATTTCTTCCCAATGGTATTTCTCACTACTGAGGAAAGCAGGTGTGATTTTTTCCCCAGAAAAAAGTGAGTACATTTTTAACTTAGTAGTATTGTCATTGTTTTGGAAATTTAGGAATCAGTCTAACTAAATGACTGGACATCTAAAATAAGGTGTTAGTTCAATATGGTCCTGTTGGCTATGTTGAATAGATCAGTTTTGTGGAAGTGAGTAGAGTTTGGGTCTGGTACTAAAGATCATAGCTTTTTACTGTTAAGAAAGAGATAATTTTTGAGACAGGTAGGGAGGATAGCTTGTTTTAATTTGCCCTTTAATGGAGGTTTGTGCAGAGTAGGATATATAGATGACCACATTATTTGAGTCAAGAATGATAGGTGTTTGGGGAAGGTTCGCTGGCAGATTGTTTATGAAAAGTTAGAAAAGTAGATGTGAACAGGCTGAACCTTATGATGGTCCTTTGGTGAATGGAGCAGTGCTGGATGTGATTTTGACAGTTTGAACTTTAAATGGCCTGCTTCTAAGGAAGTTTTAGAACCAGTGAGTAAGGAGTTGAACATTAGAGTGTGGTCACCTGTGTCGAAGGCCTTAGTGACTTTGACAAATATTGCACCTGTAGCTCACTTTTGTTCATGCTTTGAAGGATGTCAGCTGTTGTTGTTCAAGAGGCTGTCACAATGCTGCAACCTGACCAGAAGCCATGATGGTGGTGGGTAAGGGCGGCATATTGTAGATATACTCAATAAGTTCTGTAAAGGATTTTTTAAAGTATTTTTTTTTAAGAATTGAAAGTATTGATAACGGCCAAGAGTCATCAATATCTTTTGGTTTTGGTAGCTCAGTCATCAATATCTTTTGGTTTTGGTAGTTTGGTTAAGAGTCTGACTTTGGCTTGTTTCCATTTGGAGGAGTATAGTTTGACAGCATAAAGAGGTAGTCTAGAGTTTTTAGAGAGGGTTTGATGTAATCTTTGCATAATAGGATAAACCAGGGTACTAGCCCATCACTTTCAGGGTGAACATCTCCAGGGACTTAGTCCAAATGTGTTTATTTCTTTAGTTATAGTTCCTTTGAGATAAAATGATGATGTAAAAGGATGTGAACTGGAGGAACTGTTATTATTATTGAATGGGTGGAAGGCAGTTGGGAGCGGGTGTTGATTTCTGTTCGAAAGTGTAGGTAAGGCATCATCCAAGAAAGATTGTTGTGTCTGTTTCTACCTGTAATGTTAATGACTAGGTTCCAGATTTTTTTAGGTCATTTCTTAGTTTATGCTGTTGGTAGTGACATGAGTTTCCTTTATGATAGCTTGTGGATTTCGTGACTAGATTTCATTGGTTGATGAATGTGTATTGATTTTCTGGGGTGGGTGTTTGCTCCCATTACATCCATGTTGTGCCCCTCATTTTGTAAATGGCTTGTAATGTTAGGGTAAGCCATTGATTGACAGTTTGTTTCATATTCTGGTAACTATATAAAAGTATTTGTTTTGTGCATAAAGTATTTTGCTGATCATAGTTGTACAGAGGACAGCAAGGTCATGAATTGGCATGATGAAGTTCATGTTGTTTTTGGACTGGGATCTGAAAGAGATTAGGACTAGTGGAAGTTTGTTATTTGGAAATAAGAGGATGAATGAGATAGCAGAGTGGTAGCTGAATGTGTGTGGGGGGATTTGAATGTCTTCATATTATGTGTAGGGAGTTGGTAATAAGTCTAGCTAAAAGAGAGTGATTTCTTAATAGAAAGCTGGGTCTAGTGAGTTCCATGATATGTTGTTTTAGGTCAGGGTTGCTAAGTGTGTCCGTAGTTATGTGAATGATGGGTGAAAGAAGGCTGAGGTTAAAACCTCCAATAATTAGGATATTTTTACTGAAGCTGTATGTTAAAGTGATTGTTTTGGAAAAGTTTTGATTTTGATAGCATTGGATGGGGGGATATAGTCTAAAAATACCAAATGATGAGGAGCAATTTTCAATTTAAGGTTAGCCATTTGGGGTAATGATCATTTGTGGAAGAGTTTTGATTAGTAAGAAATGTGATAAGAGTATCTCTTGCAATTATTAAGGTACTTCCACCTTTTCTGGTTCCAGGTCTTGGGTAGGAGATGTCTTGTAATTTGGGGAGTGCTATGTTTCATCAGGTGAGTTTGGTTTTACCCATGATTCAGTTATTACCAGTATATCCATGCTGTAAGTACTGATGAATCCATGTATTTCTTCTTGATTGTTTAACATATTGCCTGCATTAATTAGAGCTAGTCACAAGTGGAGGATGTAGGGATTGTATGGTGATGGAAATAGTTAGTCAGTGGAAAGGACTGATTAGATTCTGTTGAGCTGTACAGCAGTAATATGCTTTTATCAAGGGTATTGATTTTATGAAACCTTTAAAGAGATGTATAAATAAGAAGTTGGGAGATATTTATTTTGGCTTGGTTGTCTCTTTCAAGGTTGGTAGGGTAGGTGAATATGTGATATGAATAGTTATGTTTGTTATGGGTACGGGAGAAATGCAGGGAGGTTATGTTATGCAGAAATAATTAGTGATATGATAGTGGGTGAAGAGGGGAAGTGGTTGGAGTGCTGTGTGGTATGTGACAAAGTGGCAGCATTAAAATAATAGGTGAAAAACTTTTCATAGTGGTTCTGTAGGATGGGAGTGCTTGGATGACTGCTTATGACTTATATTTAAGGTTCTTTATTATAATGCAATGTTTCATATGAGATACATTTCAACATGCAACTTTATTAAACCTCAGGAAATAAGTTGCCTTCCTTCCACCAACTGAAACAAAGTCATATTAGCACTTTGGCATGTTAAGAGTCATTGATACTAGTCTGTTTTGATTGAGTGTCCTTTAAGTGGAAGTGGATTTTGTTGAAAAGGTGGGTGGAGTTGTGAATGGTTAAAGTACAGGATTTTACTGGTGGCTGGGGATTTGGGGGTTGAAATGCAGTGAAGTGGGTCACACCTCCTTACCTGATCTGGCCTGAGGGAGCTAATCAGTGTGCAAAGGCACACTTATGCAAACAGTACATAAATATGGCAGACAGCCAGCTACTAAAATAAGCAGGAGAAATATGCTCTTGTAGTTTACTATTATATTTCATATAGGCGCTGCACTTCACTGCTGTTAAAATTACTACTATAAGAGAGCAGACATCATAACTAGTAAAGAAGTACATATTATTAGATTACAGGGAAATCACAGAATTTTACCTTAAATGCAGGCAACACAAAGTGATAAATTCAAGACATCAAAAGAACAGCCAAAATACATTAGTATAGAGTTTTCCTGTTTGTCTAAGAAGATGGAGTTAAGGGTTCAGTTCAGCCCAGTAGACCAGACTCATAGTTCCACTAAAAGGTACTTCTACTTGCTTCAAAATGTCTTCCTGTTTCAGATCAGGATATTGCTAAGAGAGGGCTACCTTACTGGGCAAGGATATATAAAGTCATTTTCTCTTGCATGGAGAAGTTGTTAGCTGCAGCTTTGCTTTTTGTCGATTTCTTTCTTTCCCTCTTGCTCTTTCTCTCTCTCTCTTTCTGCATATTTGCTCCTATGCATGGCAACAAGTGAAAAAGGGCTAGTAGACATTCTATCAAGTCCTTCAGTTCTCTGCTGCTGTTGTAGCTGGGGGGGGGGGGGGATGAAGTTGTTGAGCGTTCTCTGTCTTTTTTTTTTTGACTTTCGGTCTCCTGTAATGTATTTTTCCTTATACTAATTGATTCCAATTTATAGACTTCAGGAAAAATATCAAGCTCATTCTTGGTACATTTTAGTGACCAGGTAGGATGTGGACTTAGGCTACCATTCCTTGGGCAGGGCAAACATCCATACCTGGACTTGGACAAGGATATCTAGTATTACTTGAAAGATAACCAGTCCCACTTCAGGGCGTGACCAGGAATCTTTTTTTCCCTTGACCAGTAGGATTGGCAGCTGAGTCCATGATGGGACTGAGTCCATGACAGGATTACAGCTACTGGGAACACTTGTCACGTTTTGAATTAAAAATAATTCTTATTTTGAACTGAGTGATACCCTGTTCCACATCAGATTGCCATTTGTAGGTCTCCCCACTGTTTCAGTGATCTGTGTGCTTAGGCCTATTTTTCTACCATTTCCCCTGGACAAGTTTCAACCAATGTATTAATTAGAAGGCAGAACAGAGGGAGGTATATAGCCAGCATTTTTGAAAATTGTAGCCTAGTTTGTACAGTGCAGTAACCCCCTCCTGACAGTACATTTGTAATACTCCTGATTCTGGTAAATACATCATCCTGGTACTCTACTGCCTGTGATGTGGCCTAGAGATACATCAAAGGGCAGGTGTCTCAGACTGTTAGGTAAGGCAGATTTGGTCTTACTGCATTAGTTTATCTAGGAAGAAAACATTCATTATATTTAAGCAATACCCTTTTGTTACCTCCCCCAACAAATATGCAATCTCTTTGTCAGGTTTTAGCTGTTGGAGTACCCTGTATTGTAGCCAGATATACTTACTACCATGGCAATACAAAATCATTACTGTATCAATTCATTGTTGTTTTCTGATTTGCAGGTCATTACTACTGGTTAGCAGATGAACTAGAAGAAGATGGACATGGGCACAGTTATGCAGTCATCACATGACATTGTGACATTCATCATTTCAACTCTGCATCTCTCACTTAGCATGGGATCTTCTGGAATAAGATGCCACATTTCGATAGGTAGAGATAATTAACCTAAGATCAGGAACCATCTGGGGGGGGGGGGTTATAATAGATCAACTATAACAGTAAAAGTTTATCTTTTACGTACTTATTTTAAGGAATAATAAAATAAGTCTGTTCTGACTGCATTAACATGTTGTTATAATTAATACGTTATTTCTGTTGGATACGCTCAAGGGTTTGATATGCTCACAAAGTTTGCAATGCCCCACATTTACATGATATATGGTTTAAAAAAATGCAAGTTTTTTAAAACAATTGTATTTTGTAACTTTACTTCTCTACTCTGGGATTTAGTGTCCCTTCAGAGCTTATTTGCCCCCTGTCTGCTGACCAGCAGCCCTTTTCTTAGCTTAGTGTAAACTTTTCACTATATTAGTGTCTAAATTCCTTAATTCATTAGTTGTGAACACAAAGATACCGGAATATAAAAGGTGATGTACATGGTGATGGGTATTTAAAGACTTCAAATATCGCAATGTTGTTGATAATGAAATTTGTTTTTTTTTTGTTTCTTTTTTTATCATTATTACTAAATGTATTTGTAAATGTACATTGCTCTATAGTTGCTTATATAAAACACTTTGATATATGTGGCATATTGAACTGTTTTATGACTTGTGTAAGAGTCAGGATAAGCCTGAAACAGGTCCATCTGTATCAGTGCTCGACCTGAGAGAACTCCTAAATAAATAAATAAAATAAAACATGCCAAGCTTAGAGTCACTTAAACATCAAGAAGAGAGAATCCTCCAAAAATAAAGGGATTACTGCTGGTGTACACTTAGAAACCATAAAAGCAATGATTTTTTGTAAAAACAATGACTTGCAAGTTCCACAACAGGGAACTGAACTTGTAGAGTAGAATTGTCATGGACTTGGGACAGTGGGAAACAGAGCTATGACTTTTTGATAGGATTTTTTAACATTCACAACTATGAAAGCTTAATCTATATGCATAGTGGACAAACTGACTTTTTCTCTTTACATTTGTCAATTACAAAAGTCAAGCTGAGAAATCCCACTCTCAGTGGAGTCCTAGAGAGAGAGAAATATTCAGACAATAAGAACAAATAATACAACTGTATTAAATAAGGACAGCCAATGCACATAACAGTATAAAAGAACAAATATCTTAGAACATTAGACTGATAAGGGGGAAAGACAAATTAGCATAACAAATCTTCTAATTACTGCATAACTTCATAACGTGAGTACATGTAAATAATGGGTATTGAAAAGACAGCTCCATGTACAATATTAGCTGGGTAATAAACTGATTTGCAGTATTTTGTCAATCATGATGGTAATCAAACAAAAAAAAATCTCCAAAACACTGTAAAACAAATGAAGAATCATAACAAACTGTTTTCATTCAGCCCCTGCCACCTTGCCCTAGTGTCTAATTCACAAATGTATTTGACAGTGGGTCACAGAGAAGTCAGACTTATTATTTTGCATTCCATACTGAGATATTTGGTGATTTTTTAATTTCTGTTATGCACACAGTACACTGCATCAACATTTGTCATGCTGGTATCGATGAGGTTAGTGTAGTTACAGCTATAGTGCATAGCTGTACTTAGTTTACAGTTTGCAAACTCTAATAAAAATAATAGCATTCTTTCTACTGAGGAGTTAAGAGAAACCCATCCTCAGACTGGGTAATTTTGCTAGAGACAATGGCTCACTGAACAAAGCCCTCCTCCTCTTTGTAGCTCTGCAGCTGAGGGTAACATGCCTAAGTGCCACATTAATTATTCAAGGGGACAAGGTTTTGAATTTTTTTTTCTGAACCTCTAAGCCATCATTAATGGAGACAGAGAAACTTGGTAACTCAGTTTCTACATCTGGCTCCAAATCTTTCATCATACTTTTATAAGTAATTGCATATTTTATCCAATAAATATTATCTTCAGAACTACCCTCTCAAGTGGTCTTACTCGTGGATTTCTTAGACCTTATCATATTTTCACATGCAGCGAATCGACATATCCATGTTAGTGTTCTAGTCATCCATCTGGCCATGCATTCCCAGCCTACCCTTGTAACTTAAGTAAAGAGTACAATGATTTTTTGAAGCCCTGCAGAATTACTGCTAGGGCCAAATATGGCACCCTTCTCATTGTCCTTAGTTTCTGATGCAGGGAATCACTTTAGAAGTGATGCATGACCTACTGTAGGTTAGCAGAAGGCTGGCATCAATGACTTCTAATGTCTGATACATTGACATCTCAAATTCAAGCAGCATTCAACTTATTCCATTCCTTTCATAGATACAGGTTTCACGAAAGAATGCTAGCACATTTTGCAGTAACAGCAGTGGCAGTTGAATTAAAGCTAGTGAACTGTGAGTAGCTAAATAAAAGTAAAACATTTCTAATTTACACTCAGCAGCTGTCACCTTTTGGATTGGTTTTCATTTATTTTAATGCATTCAAAATGCCACCCAATTTAAATCCTTTTTTTCTCATTAAGTACTGGAATCAAGCTCAGTTTCTGACTCAAGATGCCCAATACACTTATATGGACCTGTTCGAATCTATCAAGATTCAATCCTTTACCCTGATCCTGGGTGACTTTAGCTTCCCAAACATAGAATGGAAGAAATACTCATGCCAGAGCACAAATGCCCAGAGATTCCTTGATTTTGTCAATGCCAATGGCTTGGAACAGCTAGGTGATACCAACACAAAGGGTGATAATATCTTGGACTTGTTATTAACTAACATGAGTAACCTCTGCAGCATCCCTATAGGATCAGCTTCCCTGTTAAGATCCGACCACAAAGAGGTCACTTTCAAAGTCACCATCTCCTCCAAACCCCCTCTAGCTAGGATCAGCCATAAAATCTTCACCAAGGCAGATTACAGCCTCCTGAGGGATGGTATAAACAGCTTCACAACTCCCTGCTCCTCTGAAGGAATTGGCACCAATATCCAGAACTACACCAAAGCACTATACAAGCATTTATATAGCTGCATGGAATCAGAAATACCTAACAGGACTAAATCATCCTCTGCAAGGAAGAGTAAACCTGTCTAGTGGACATCTGCAATAAATAAATGCTATAACAAAAGGAAAAAAAAATGCTGTCCAAGACCAAGAAGGAGCAGATGCCCACTTGGAAGCAATGTCTCCTTAGCCTGCACAAGCAAATAAGAGCACTAGCAAATTTTGAGTCCAAAGTGGCCATATCTACTAGAGACAATCATAAGGCTTTCCTCATATATGTCTGCAACCTCAAAGGAAGCACCCAGATGTGTTCAGAACTAGTAGTTAAGGACACTACATATACAAATGTTTTAGATATATCAAATTTGCTGGCTGACAGATTCAGCAAAAACTTTACCCCTCTGTCCCTCCATCAGTAAATCAGGACATCTCCAGTACCTGCACCCTTCCCCTTATATCTAGGGAATAAGTCATCACTGCTCTTTCAAAGGCAAAACATACAACCTCCATGGGACCAAATAACATCCCAGGCTGCATCCTACGTGAGCACAGGCAGGAATTTGCAGCACCATTAGTCACCCTAGTGAACCATAGCCTGAATACTGGCTTCATCCCAGCTGAGTGGAGGACAGCCACTGTCATCCCTTTACACATAGGTGGAGCATCCACCGATCTGGGAAATTATAGATGGATCAGTCTAACTAGCCTGATCTGCAAGGCCATGGAATGGATTATCTTTGACCTCATTAACAAGGAAATTGGCAAGCTTCAAACACTTGATCCCACAAAATTTGGCTTTGTCAAGGGGAGGTCATGTCTGCTAAATCTGGTTGACTTCTTTGAGACAGTCACCAAAGCCATGGATGAGGGGAAAACAGCGCACACCGCCTACCTTGACCTAGCAAAGCCATTGATACTATTCCCCACTCAGGCATAATAGATAAACTCTCTCAACTAGGCATCAATCCATATGTTACCAAATAGGTAGCAAACTAGCTCACTGATAGAACCCACGTAGTGAAAATAGGGGAAGCCACCTCAAGCAGTAGACCTGTAACAAGTGGCGTACCCCAGGGATCAGTCTTGGGGCCACTGTTATTTGGGATATACTTTTCTGAGGTGCAGACAAAAACCAGTGGGCTATGGCTGGCCAAGTTTGCAGATGTCTGCAATGTGGGTGCTGTCATCAATTGCCTTAGTGATGTGGACATCCTCCAGCAGGGTCTCACAAAGACAAATGACTGGTGCCAGAAATATGGCCTCAAGCTGAATACCAAAAAATGCATCATCATCATCCCCTTTGGGGAGAGTGATGTCCCCACAAATTATCACATTAATAACAATCTCCTGAGCACAAGTCTTCTCCAAAGCTGATTACAGCCTCCTGCGGGATGATATAAACAGCTTCACAGCTCCCTGCCCCACTGAAGGAATTGGCACCAATATCTAGAACTACACCAAAGCACTATATGAGCATTTATATAGATGCTTTGAATCAGGAATACCTAATAGGACTAAGTCATCTTCCGCAAGGAAGAGTAGACCTGTCTGGTGGACACCTGCAATAAATAAACTCTATAATAAAAGGAAAATGTTGCTGTCCAAGACCAAGAAGGAGCAGGTGCCCAATGGAAACAATGTCTCTTTAGCCTGCACAAGCAAATAAGAGCACTAGTGAAATCCTCCAAAGCAAACTTCGAGTCCAAATTGGTCCTATCTACTAGAAACAATCATAAGGCCTTCTTCACATATGTCTGCAACCTCAAAGGAAGCACCCAGATCTGTTCAGAACTGGTGGTCAAGGACACCACATATACAAATGTTGTAGATATAGCAAACTTGCTGGCTGACAGATTCAGCATAAACCTTACCCCTCTGTCCCCGATCAGTAAATCAGGACATCCCCAGTACCTGCACCCTTCCCCTTATATCTAGTGAACAGGTCATCACTTCTCTCTCAAAGGCAAAAAATACAGCCTCCATGGGACCAAATAACATCCCAGGCTGCATCCTACATGAGCACAGGCAGGAACTTGCGGCACCATTAGTTACCCTATTCAACCATAGCCCGAGTACTGGCCTCATTCCAGCTGAGTGGAGGACAGCCATTGTCAGCCCTTTACACATAGGAGGAGCATCTACCGATCCAGGAAATTATAGACCCATCAGACTAACTAGCCTGATCTTTAAGGCCATGAAATTGATTATCTTGGACCTCATTAAGAAGGAAATTGGCAACCTCCAAACACTTGACCCCATATAGTTTGGCTTTGTCAAGGGGAGGTCATGTGTGCTAAATTTGGTTGACTTCTTTGAGACAGTCTCCAAAACCATGGATGAGGGGAAGATGGTGCACACTGGCTACTTGAACTGGCCAAAGCCTTTGACACAATTCCCCATTCTGGCATAATAGATAAACTCTCTCAACTAGGCATCAAGCCATATGTTACCAGATGGGTAGCAAAATAGCTCACTGATAGAACCCACGTAGTGAAAATAGGGGAAGCCACCTCATGCAGTAAACCCGTAACAAGTGGTGTACTCCAGGGTTCAGTCTTGGGGCCTCTGTTATTTTGAATATACTTTTCTGAGGTGCAGACCAAAACCAGTGGGCTATGGCTGACCAAGTTTGCAGATGACTGCAAGCTGGGTGCTGTCATCAATTCCCCTAGTGATGTGGACATCCTCCAGGCGGGTCTCACTCAGACAAATGACTGGTGCCAGAAACATGGCCTCAAGCTGAATACCAAAAAATGCATCATCATCCCCTTTGGGGAGAGTGATGTCCCCACAACTTATCACATTAATAACAATGTTCTGAGCACTCAATCAGTCGTGAGGGATTTGGGCAGCCAGGTTGACAGCAACCTGACTTTTGATCATCATGTTGCTTCCGTGGTAAGGAAAGCCTTCTACATGGCCCACCTCATAAGTAAGGGTATCTCATCCAGGGAAAAGGAGGTCATAACATCCTTGTAGTCTTCCCTTATAAGGCCCATTATTGAGTACAATGCCACTTTTGGCATCTAC
This sequence comes from Protopterus annectens, assembly GCF_019279795.1. Classification (NCBI taxonomy): domain Eukaryota; kingdom Metazoa; phylum Chordata; order Ceratodontiformes; family Protopteridae; genus Protopterus; species Protopterus annectens. The sequence goes on along the minus strand of NC_056725.1, from coordinate 227,378,558 downwards.
CTTGCAAAGCACATACAGCAGCTGGAGAGACCACAGTGGTTCCTCATCAGGAGAATCCAGGCCCTCAAACATCTACCATACAATGATAGGCTAAAAGCCCTATCTCTCTACTCAGTTTCATACAGGCTCCTCAGAGCTGACCTCTGTCTGGCATACAAGGCGATCATGGACCCCATCTTGATGGAACTGCTGCATATCCAGAAGTCAAGCTCCACTCAAGTAATCTGCATGCATGACTTCAACCTGGTCTGTGATATCAAAAAGACTTGTTAGCGGGACAGATTTGTGTCCCAGATACCCATTCATCTATGGAATAGACTCCCTCTCCACAACAAGTACCTCTTTACCCCCATTTTAAGCACAACCTGGATAACTGGATGGGAAACAGAAAATATAGCCCGGGGATTCCACCCATGTCCCTGCTGGACAGGGGCATTGGGTGCTGATTTGTTAAAACATGGGCTATACTCTTGGCTAGGCTTATAAGGGCCTCAGGGCCAATAGCCTAGTAACCTCCTATGATTCTATGTTAGTTGTCAGATTGTTTATATTGTGATGGTCTCCAGATTTCCAGTCAAATGCAACATTCACTTGTTAAATCTATTATTTTAAGTACGTTAAACTGGGTACGACCTTTATGACTTGAACTGCAGTTCCCAATATCCACATATCCTAAGCCTTGACATGACAAGCTGAATGTATTTTATTTTCATGCTAGTGCAGTTTTGAGATAAGAAGAAAATAATACTTCCTGTCCTTTTAATTAGTTGTTCTATAGCTGAGAAGTTACAAACTAAACTACTGTCTCAGTCAAGTTTACTGCCAACAAAAAATAAATTCCATCTCTGAAAGTGAGAGAAATATACTATTCTAAAGTGGTTAGATAAATGGAAGCTATGCACAAGCCATAGTATACATTCAAAATGACATATTCTCATGAGTCATGGTAATAAGAGCATTAATAAAAGAAAAAAGCAGTATTCTACCAACAGATTGTGAAGCAGCAACACTTTTTGATGTTAGAATGGCCTAGTTCTATACTATCTTATCACAAACTCAGTAATGTACTAAAATAATGTAAAGAACACTTTACCCAAGTAGTTTATACTATATTGGTGGCTTTATCAGAGACGACATACACATTATGTCACATTAATTTGGTTCTGCTGAAGGTAATAGTGGCATTATTAAAATTTACTACAGCAGAGATTGTGTACAGTCATGAAGATAAAGGTAAAGTATAACATTTCTAAAAAGTCTGATCATATATTATTTTTAAATGCTTGACCAAGTAGCAGAAAAATGATGGAGTATGTAAAAATACTGGGAAGGTCTTGAGTAGGCATGTAATTGAAAGGGTACACCCCTTCCTACATGATAATACATTAATTCAGTTCTGTAACTCATAAGTGTAATAATAATGAATTATTTTATTACAACTGAACAACTATAGAACACACAACTGAATGAATTTATTTATGTTTAAAGTTCCGCACTTTCTCTGTAACTCTTAGCATTTTCTAGGTTATAATTATTAATGAATTATGTTAAATGGTAGAATCTTGTCAAAACATACAATGCTTCTATTTTCGTACAATTTGTACATTACCAAAGCTATTGACTTATTCTACTAATTTACACACTGCATGACAAAAAAAGTATAATTAATGCTAAGCTAGAATGATTCTGTCATGAGCGGGAACCACCAGATGCTTACAGCAAGATCTATTGCTGATGTTTTATTACACATCGTTTTCTCTGTAGAAATATGGGTTTGTAGCCATCCAAGCATACAGGAGTTTGATACAGAATCTAAACTAGATGAGAGAAACTGCCGAAATGAGTCATAATGGACACATCTAGTTTCACAGTTTATTTCTTACATAATATTATTTATATAACAGACTGATAAACTGGACAATTTTGGATCTTTTTCAGTTACAGTAAAAAAAGAAAAAAAAGAACAGTAAAAACAGTATATGCCGAATAAAAATAACTGCACTGGAAAAAATTAAAACAAAGTACAGTACACTAAATAATACAGCTGTGAAGTCAAATACATAAAATTGCACAGTGTATATTACCCACAATTCGACTATGTAATGCATCACTATCACTGCTAAAGCAGTTCATATATGGCAATAATAGAAGTGGGGGACGCAAGGTGCTTTTGCATTAAGTCCCTTACTTACTCCCAGGGTATTGTAGTTTTGCTGTCATATACCATGAAACCCTCTTACAGAAAGGATCACTCATAAGATATGCATCACACTACATTAAATCTTCCTTCTTTAAAACGTTAATGATGTACGAATACCTAAGAATATTATGGGGCATACTACTAAAATACATTTAATGACTGTTTACAGTATGACTATCTCTATAATCTTTTAACACATCTCCCATAGCATAGATAATGGTGAACCTGCAACTTGTTTTCATGTTACTAAATTGTCTTAACTTGAAAGTTTAGAACAGCAATAATAGACATAATTCTCTTTTTCAGAGCCTGGCTTATTTTTATGAGCATTGCTGGAGATCTTCACTCTCACTCACTCTGTTACACATACACTTTTGTCTGTTCTGAATTCAGTACTTCAGAAAAAAAAACATTCTGGCTATTGTTTTTTCTGAGAAGGCTGCTGACAGCTAAAAATATGAGTTTTCTGTCAATAATGCAATGACATTCTGTTCCTTAATAGCATTTAGAGATGTATATGGTTTCTTCTGTAAACTCGGGAATCTGACCTTTACAAAAGTAAGAAATTGGTTCTGCTTTGTAAATCACAGCTGCTTCAGTCTGAACAGGTTGCTAATGCTGAATGACTGATATCCTTACCTCATCTAATTTTCTTATATTTGAAAATATTTTGTATTCCTTTCATAGTAAAACTTCAGCTTGCTATGGTTCTGTTTCAATCATTTTGCTATTTGTTGATCATAAGGATGAACACTGTAGTTGGTAGCTTGCTCCTGTTTCTTTCTGTGATCAGTTGTGTTACACAATTTTTGATTTGTTATCACTCTGACACCAGGCAGCATGCAAGTTCAATTACACTGTTTCAAACTTCTTAACTTTAGATTAGTGAACTATGGTCCATTTTCAAAAGCAAGTGTTTTATAATAGTCTATGTACTGCAAAGATTATTTTATAACATGTATTACACTAGTACTTGCAATATCTTAACACTTTTTAGGGCATTTATTATACTGGTACTTGTAGTACATTTTAACTGTATGATGCTTGGGAATTTCAAACAGCAGTCAAAACATATTAAGTGCTAGTTATTTCAATACTGAAATAAATCTGCATCTGCTATTTCCAAGGTAGACCAGTTGTACCATAAAAAGTCTTGTATTCAGATTATGGTACATACTTTTCTATCACTTTCTCTATCTATTTGGATATCTTTGGCAGTCAACAAACATATCTTGCTCATTTCTCATATTTGACTATTTCTAAATGATTCATATTATACTTCTGTGAATGCTGCTTCCCAAGTTTGACTTACAGTTATTACTTTATCCAGTGTAAACATCAAGCCTTACATAGGTTCAAAGGTTCATGGGAAAACATCTAACTCTCCTTGTGGGTAAGTTTAAGCCTAGCCATTTTCCCTTTTGGTACTTGAATTAACCTATTCCATTTTGGTTAGAGATTGGCCTTGCCCATCCCATGATTGATAATTATATATTACCCCTAATGAGAATAACTGGGAACCTACCACAGATAACTTGAGTGGACCAATCCATGGGATAAAGCATTTAGGAGCTACCACTCTCCATTACTAGGACATTGGGCAGTCCTGGGATAAATTTTCTGTTTCCCATCCATAGAGCCATATATGCACAGGGATGAACTTTTTTATGTAGATGGATAGTCTGTTCCAGAGCAACGGTACCTTCTGCAAGAAATACCTGTCCTTCTGATGTTTCAGAAGAGGTTTAGATCCCTAGACAGAAGATTTCTGATGACATTTGACTTGCTGATGTGTAATAAATCCATGGGTATTGGGTTGGAGAATGCCTTGTATACCAGACACAGGTCACCACTTAGCAGTCTGTAGGATAATGAGTAGAGTGACAGGGCTCTGATTTGGTCCATGTAGGGCATGTTATTTAAGACTTGTATCCTTTTAGTAAGGTATCTCTGTGGGTGCTCCAGTTGTTGCATGCATCTGGATAGATACATGCCAAAGGGGGCATTATACTCAATTATTGCCCTAATGATGGATGAGTAAAGGGAAAAATTACATCCCTAGATCTAGACACAATCCCTTTGTTTATAAAGGTATGCAATATATAAGGACCTTCTTATGACAGTGGACATTTTTTGGATGAATGATAGGTTGCTGTCCACGTATGATGCCAAATTCCAAATAACTGGGTCAGCTCAATATGAAGTATTTTCAATGTGGCACTTCCCCAGGGTAGATGACTTTACAAAGTAGATGATGATGCATTTTTAGCATTTAGTTTCAGTCTATGATTTTGGCATCAGTTATTTATTTGAAACAAACCTTCCTGCAGGATTGTTAAGTTATTTGGTGATTCAATGACTGCTCCTAGCTTGCAATCATTTGCAAACTTTGTCAACCAGAGTCCTTTGCTTATTGACTTTTACTTTAGAGAAATAGATGCCAAACAGGAGGGATCCCAGCACAGAATCCGGAGATTCATGTCTGTATGCTGATATGCCAGGATATCTGTGTACACCGCTGTCTGGCCAACTATTAGTTATGATGTCTTTTAATAACTGCATTTCATATCCTTTCTAGTATATTTCTGATGATAATTCAAGTTTATTATAGTGTCAGGACCAAAAGAATTTCCAGATATTTCTTTAAGTGATCATCTTTATAATCTTTTTAAAAAAGCCCTGCTCAATGCATTGTCTGCATTTCTGAATTATACTGAACTTCGATATCACCGTTTTATAACAACTGTAGTATTCTCAGTAGCCTAGAAGAATTTCTTAAGTATAGCTTACAGTGGTTTATGATCTGACTCCACTACTAATGATTTGTCATAAATTTGGATAAGAAGTTTCTCACTTGCATAAAGAAAACTGGGAATATTTTAGCTGGTTGTGAATACCTTGTTTCTGCTTCTGTTCAAGCTGTTGAATCATAACATATAAGTATGTTTTCTTAAAACATTTCTATTTCTAGGCCCAGATGATTTGCAGCTACTTGAAGTACAAGTGCCTGAGGTCTGTCTTGTCATATTGTACTGGTACCACTGTATCAAACCTTTTATAAGATCTCAAAAATTCTATCTGTTCTGTTGAAAAAAAGATTACATCATTCCCCAGACCACAGCATGCTTTACCAGTTTCCTCAATGACAATTTAACATCTTATAAACTGGCTGTGAACTCTGATAGGGATTGCATCATTCCATTTAATCGGATAAGAATTACTTTCTGGTTTCTACATATTTATGATATGCTAACTTTATCACAGTCTCACACTGGGCTATTAGGACTCTTATTACAACCCATATATTTGAGATTGGCCAGACTTTGGTGTCAGATCACTCTGCATTGATCTTTATATTGGCTTAATAAGCCTTGAATTATGCTTTGTTTTATAGCTCTTCAAACAAGCTTGTTATCTTGAATACTAGGCCTTCTATGATTTGCGTAATAGCTTACTGAAAAAAAAAAAAAAACGTGTGGAGTTGATAAAGTACAAAACTCCAATCTGAAATGCCTATATTTTAATGCAGAACCACATGCATATAGCTTTGAATAAATGTATGTAGAAAACACCTTAAGCAACTCATTCTGAGTGGTGATTGCATCATGCCACTATCACTAAAAAAAATTCATCCATGAATTAAAGGCAGTAATTTGATAAGGTGCTGTGTCCCCCAATATTCCAGCAGTAGGACATGAATTGATTAAGAGAATTGTTATTGCATTATGTCATTCCATTATCAGGGCACTAACAACATAATTTTAAACTGAAGCATATTTATGTACTTGACACTCTTTATTCTATACCTTACTTACAATAAATTTTCCAATGATAAGGATCCACCAAATTTATGAGTACCCTTGCCATAAAGAGAATATTTTCAGTTAACATTACTTGCGATTTAAAAGATAGGTTGATATTTATGACTCATTTTGGAACCATCAAGTTTACAGCTTTACCTTTATAGTTCTCATGTGGTATTTTAATGTTTTATAAATCATATTTTATAAAGTCAAAACTGAGTGCTTTTTCTTACTTAGATGACATCATGCCATACAGCTAAAGTTTAAAGATGCACTTCGAAAATCTACAGTATGTACTAGAAATATTATATTTAGAAAACTCAGCAGATAATCCAACCAAATGCGAGTTATGACAGACTTCTCTAATAGTCTAGGCATGTAAATCAGGCAGTGGCCATGTGAAACCATACCTGAATAGACTGCTCAAAATTCTATCTGTCAAATGACTTCACAGTTGTGACAGACGTCTTGTACACCAGTTCACAGATATCATGGAATCTGCTCTTGTACTCACCAAGAAAACACCAAGAAAAGTTATTGTTGAGACAGAAGATTGTGAAATAGGCTTGTTACAAGTACAGAATGTTCTCAGTAATTTCCTTTTCCTAAACTTATCAAGCTTCTTAAACATTTCAGTTGTATACTGACACCTTATACATAGGTTTGAGTGTCCATACTATTATAAAAGAAAAATGAGCAAGAATGTCTTATTGCACATATCACCCAGAAGTTACCAAAGGAATAAATAAAAATGCTGCAGTGGATCTTGAATGTCTTACAGTGAAGTATGCTATTAATGAACTCAGTTAATATTTATGGGGCTGACATTTTGCTTTTATTACTGAGCATAAACCAGTACACTGTCAGTATCATATGAAAGACCATAAAATAGACTATTGCGTTAGCATTTTTCATTATAGGCATGCAAATATAAAGTACAGAATGAATCAAGAAAGAATCTTCTTGTACCCGATTTCTTAAATATAGCAGTGTCTTGGTATTGGAAAATGTAATAACATTTATTTTTGTTTATTTTTTTCAGAAAATAAGTCTGCACTGGCAATGTGGCACTCTGCTGAGCTGAGATAATGAACACCCTCCAGAGTAATCTACAGGCTACGTACCACTATAGAAATGTCAGCATCTCTTTAACTAAGAATGTTCAGAAAACTTAAATAAGTAATTGTGAAGTCTCTGCTGACAAATGGATGACTGATTTTATAGTAGCACTCACAAAGAATTTACACATTTCAGGTAAATGATTACGATTCATGGTAGATCTTAGATTACTGTTCCATTGCTCTTACTCTTAGTCTAAGCACCTATGGGAGGGGGTACTCTTTTTTCCTTGCAAATAATTAAAAACAGTGTGTGTGTGTGTGTGTGTGTGTGTCTGTGTGTGTGTGTGTGTGTGTGTGTGTGTGTGTGTGTGTGTGTACCTATATATATATATATATATATATATATATATATATATATATATATATATATACACACACACACACACACACACACACACACACAGATATAGATATAGGGCCAGATTCACGATGGCTTGCACGGAGTCTACGAGTAGAGTAAGACTCCATGCAGCCATCATGTCCGACGAGCGATCCAGGAACAGCCTTTAGGGGCATGTAAGAGAGCTCCTAAAACGTCTCCTACACGGACAGGGCTGGGATATGCAAATTACCTCACTTGCAGCTGAAAGGCATGCAAATGAGGTAAATTTGAGATCCAGGAAGCACAAACCTGTCCGAGTAGGAGATGTGTTAGCTGCAGAAATGTACTCAGTTGACAACTGAGTACCGTTCTGCAAATAGCACAATGGAGCCTTGTCAGCTCCAAATAAAGGTTGCATATGGTTGAGGAAGCATGCCAATGGCCAAATATACGGCCATTGGAAAGTTTCCCCGATGCAAAAATGTTTTTTTTTTGGCAATTTCCAATGTTTAAGCGTAGTGCAGCACCGCGCAAATGGGGTGCGCTATAAAAATCATAAAATAAGACAATAAAAGGCACAAACGTGGAATTTATGAAAATTGTTAAATGGCAATGTAAGGGAATAGCAGGCTGAAGACAACATGGCCACTGAGTAGGGGTTGCTAAGGGGAGAAGCCCAGTCTAAGTCATGTAACCAAGCATTAGTAGGCAATCCTATGTAAATGAGTGTTAGCATAGTGAATCACACTTTTACATAGCAAATGAGCACAGTCAGTGGAGGGTAAGAGTAGGATACGGGGAGGAACAGAGTGGGAGATAGGTGACATCACAAGGGGGGGTATGTATGAAAGTAGTGAAGCTCATTGGAGCACAGTGGCATGTGTTAGCTGTCAGTTAGACATCATGGAAAGAGGTGTGTCAACAGGTAGGACAGGGAAAGCCAAGAAATGGAAGGTGTATACTGTGGATAACACCAAAGTTTCTTGCTGATCGGGTATGTGCGTGTGTGCGTGCCTGTAAACTCGAGTAAGACAGAGTGCGTGCGTGGAAGCGTGAGTGCACGCGTTTAAGCTGGAGTAAGCATTTATAAGGATGTTGGAAGACCTGTAAGCGTTTTTGCACTGGTGTGTGCATGTTTTAACCCGAATAAGCAAGTTTTAGTCCATCTAAGCATGTGTGCGCACGTGTGAGCTGCTGTGAGTGTGTTTCCGCTTGTATGCGTGTCGCTCCCCCAAGGAAACAGAAAGGAAAAAGGAAGCACAACAAATAGTAGGAAGCTACCAGGGAATACTAGTAGAGCTAGCAGGTGCAAACAATCAGAATCAGGCAATTACACAGGCAGAACAGTAGCCCAGCCCAGCACTTAAAACTCTGCAAACAGCAGTGCAGTTTGTTTCTCTCAAGAGACACTGCAACACTGGAGTAAGCTACAAGAAGTGAAAACTGAAAAAGCTACACTCAGACTAAAAATTCTAGGGGCTGCCATTGCTGTTATAAGGCGACATATGTAACATGCTGAGAGTGGTGACAATGCAAATGCTGCCGGACAACCCACAGTGAGGAGACAGAGAAAAGTGTACAAGCCCGGGGTCACCTACCAGGGGTTACATGAACTGGAGGTAGTGGAGCGCTATAGAGTCAACAGAGACCTCCTGCAGCAAATTGTGGAGCTGTGCAGGCCACGCCTCACACACAGAACCAACAGAGGGGAATCCATCCCAGTGGAAACCAAGGTATGTGTTGGCCTAAGAATACTAGCAACAGGTACCTTTAAGAGACCAACTGGTGATATGATGGGGATATCACAGGCATCAGCATCCAGGGCACTGCACCAGTTCCTGGATGCCATGTCAGCATATGTCGGTAATCATGTATATTTCCCCAATTCCTGTGAGGTATTGGCCAGCAATATGTGTCTCTTCCAGCAAATAGCAGAATACCCTGAGGTAGTGGGTGCAATAGACTGCACACATATATGCATCAAAGCACCAGCCGGTGAGCAGGGTAGGGCCTACATTAACCACAAGGGCTTCCCCTCCATTAACTGCCAGGTCATGTGTGATGCCCAGGGCATAATAATGAATGTGTGTGCTGGCTGCCCTGGAAGCTACCATGATTCCCATATCTGGCATCTGATGCAGCTGCACCAGACATTTGCCAATGAGGACATCTCACATGGTCACTTAGTGGGGGATGCTGGCTATGCACTGGAGCTGTGGCTGATGACACGATCAGAAACACACACACACCTGATCAGGAATGCCATAATGATGCACACGCACAAACACGAAATGTAATTGAGCGTGTGTTTGGGTTGCTCAAGTCACGGTTCCGGTGCCTGGACACATCTGGTGGAGCCTTGCAATACTCACCAACTACATGTACCCAAATTGTCATGGTATGTGCTATGCTACATAATATGATTCTGCAAAAACAGCTGCAGCAGGACCAGCATAGGCCTGGGCCAAACAGCCCCCCACCAGTGCCAAGGCCATCACAGGCAGAGCGTGACTCGGAGGAGGAACAACATGAGCCTGCCCCAGTAGGCAGAAGGAGGCATGCCCAGTATGCCTTGGCCTTGGCAAAGAGGCAATGCATAGCACATAATCTGGCTCAGCAGGAACCCTGGAAATGATACCTCTATCTGACTCGCACATATAGTAAAAGGGATGCCTAACTTGACACTGCCTGTTTCCAAACATGCATAGGGAGTGCAGCATGTGCATCTGACATAGGCAGCCCTGCAGCACTACCTGAGGCATGATTGACATGTGTTAAGCAATGTAAGGTAGTGCTAAACAGCATTTACCACCATGTAGTATATGCAAACTTGATGACCTTGAGTATCATCCTACCCTCACCAAACATGAGGCCACAATATGAAGACAAGATGATCAATTACAACAATTGGCTTAAGTATTGGTGTCAGTGAAAGGGGATACAATGCCTGTCAGCCTGGGATGAAATGCTCGACAAGACATGATGCTTCGCTAGGGATGGATTTCACCTATCACCTGTGGCCTTTTGGATATTGCCAAAGGCTCTTGTCACCCCCATAGTGCCTTTTTTATGTAAGACTCAAAACACAAACCCACCTCCATGGGTATCACAAGGGATAAGAAACTATAAGTAATGCTACTCAATGCCAGAAGTCTAAACTGCAAGATGCACACACTCCAAACTCTCCTCAACATGGAGAATGTTGATATCTGTGCAGTAACAGAAACCTGGTTCAAGGCTCCCAAGAGCACCCTAGCATTAATAGGTTACACCTCATACCATGCTTTACAGCTGCAAAACATGGAACAAACTACAAAAAGAGTGCGAGTATCAATATTTTTCAAAGATACCCATACCCCCAGGTTGGTGGCACAGCATGAAGCATCGGAGACTATCCATGTGCAACTAATAGTGGCTAAAACCGCCTTCCAGTTCATAGCCTGCTACAGACCACCCTCCTAAACCCAGGAACCACACTTGGCCGACTGGAGAACACATGAAAATATGAAGGTCTCCCCAAACACCATTATATTGGGCGACTTCAACTACCCAAACATAGACTGGGAGCATTACCCTAGCCCCAACACCCTAGCCCAAAGGTTCCCAGAATTTATAAACCAAAATGCTATGGAACAACTTGCTACCACTCCCACAACAGGGGAAAACATACTGGACCTGATCATCACCAACATGGGGACTCTATGCCCAAGACCAGAAGTGTACCCCTCACTGGTAAGATCAGACCAGAGAGTAATCTCACTGGTTATTCACATCCCGATCCCAGCCCATGGCCAGAAAAGCACAGTGAAAATTATTCACTAAAGCAAATGTCACACTCCTCAAAACTGAGGTGGAATCCTTCACAGCCCCTGTGCCTGTGGAAAATATGGCCCAGACCTCATAACCCTTTATAAACGCATTCTATGAACACCTTCAGGAATGCATGGATCATGCAATCTCAAATAAAACCAAGACCCAATCCTCCAAAGCCAGGCATCCTGTCCGGTGGACCCCAGCCATAAACAAACCATACAATACAAGGAGGAAGTGACTATATGATAGATCAAAATCCCAAAAAGGGAAGGCATCTCTGATCAGTATTATTGAAAAACTACGGCCACACATAAGATCATCTAAGGCCATCTTTGAGATAAAAATTGTACAGGACACCAAGGATAATCACACGGCATTCTTTACTTATGGTAGGAAACTGTGTGAGAATCCCCAGATATGCCCAGAAGTAGTCCAACATGACAAACAATACACCAACCCACAGACATTGCCAACATCTGAGCTGACAGATTCAGTGCAAACTTCTCCCCCCCCTCCCCACCAAAAGGGCAAATATCTATCCCAGCAGAGTGGTTGCCCCCAGACATCGCAGATGATCAGGTAACAGCCAGCCTCTCCAAAGCAAAACACACAGCATCAATGGGACCAGACGGTGTCCTGGGCTGTGTCCAACATGAACCCCAAGAAGAATTGAACACAAACATAAAACCACTGTTCAGTCTCAGCCTTACCACAGGATATGTACCCAAAGAGCAGTGTACAGCAACAGTGGTCCCTCTCCACAAAGGTGGTGCCTCAATGGATACTGCAAACTATCGCCCCAGAAGCCAGAGTAGCTTGGTCTGCAAAGCTATGGAAAGATCATCATGGACCTCAGAAATAAACATATTGGGGACCTACAGACACTGGATCCTACCCAGTGTGGCTTTGTTAAAGGCAGATCCTGCCTCTTAAACCTGGTTGAGTCATTTGAAACAGTCACCAAGGCCATTGATGAGGGGAAGGTGGTCCACACAGCCTACCTGGACCTCGCAAAAGCCTTCCATACAGTACCCCACTTGGTCATCATAGATAAGATCACCAGCTTCAATATAAACCCCTATGTCACTAGATGGGTTGCAAACTGGCTCAAGGACAGAACCCACATGGTCAGAAATACTGGAGCCATGTCAGACCCCAAACCAGCTACAAGTGGCATCCCACAAGGCTCAGTCCTGGGACCTCCCTTGTTTGGTATATATTTCTCAGAGGTACAGGCCAATACAGAAGGACTGTTGGTGAACAGGTATGCAGATGACTGCAAACTGGGCGCCATAATCAACCCTCCAGCTGACACAAGCATCCTACAAAATGGCCTCATAGAAACAGACAACTGGTGCCAGAGCCATGTCCTCAAGCTAAACACAAAACAGTGTATAATCCTCCCCTTTGTCAAAAACTAAGTGCCCACAAATTACCACATAGGTGGTAACCCATTAAGTATGGAAGAAGTGATAAGGGACCTGGGGACCCAAGCTGATAGCAATCTCTCATTCGATAACCACGTGGCCAATGTGTTTAGAAAAACATTTCATATAGCCCACCTAATCATGAAGGTATTCACTTTTACATCAGGGGAGGTCATCGTGCCTCTTAACTCATCCCTCATCAGGCCCATAATTGAGTACATGCCCCTTGTGGGATGTACCTTATCAGACACCTGCAGCAGCTGGAAAGACCACAAAAGTGCCTCACCAGGAGGATCAAAGGGCTCAAACACATGCCATTCGCTGCCCGGTTAAAGAAACTGCAGCTCCACTCAGTGGCATACCGCCTGCCCAGAGGCAATCTGTGTCTGATGTATAAAGCCATGTCCAACCCAGAATCAATGGACATTCTGCACCTCGGAAACTCAGAATGCCATCAAGCTATGCGCTCAAGAGACCTGAACCTCAGGACTGAAATAAATAAAACATGCTGGAGTGACAGATTCATAACCCAGAGGCTCCCCCCACTCTTGAGCAAACCCCTACTCCAGGTTAGCCAGAGTCACTCATTGAGTCTCTTCAAGAGGAATCTTGATGAGTGGATGGGAGATTGTAGGTTTACCCTGGGTATCACTTCTATGTCACTGTTAGACAGAGGCACAGTATACTAACCTTGAAAAATGTCATGGCAAACTCCACTTAAAATGTGTGTTGAAAGCCAAACACACTCTGGCTAGGATTATAAATGCCTTAGGGCAGATAGCCTAGTATGAATCTATGAACAGAATCACACACACCAACTAGTACAACTGTGGTCAATGTGGAGTAATGTTTGGCAATGTCCACCCAAGTTGGTGAATACACAGCAATGTCGGACAAGCCTGGTTTAAGTAGGCCATAGCTGAACAAAATGCAACATACTCATAGTTGCCCAACTGGCCCTTAACCAGTCTGGTCTGCTCAGTTTGAACATTTAAAGCAGTGATGGGATTCAAACCCATGATACTGTGCACCATAGTGAAAGCACTAAACCACTACACCATAACAGCATTGCAGTGCTCAGCCATTATGAGAAAATGTTGCCAAGTCTTTGCAAACTATCACATGGAAACCCTGCAGGCACAGCATAATCCCTGTTGAGTTATGACACAAAGGAGTCTGGCAGTAAGAACACAACATGACTTCCAACACACACAGTATAAATGTCAATATTGGTCATGTTCACACACAACCAGAAATGTAGTGGACTCCAGATCACAGCATATGGAAAGGTCACACTGGGCATGCTCACACACTTGGATAAATGAGACATATGTCAGGCAACAATCCATGGAAAGCCTGAACTGGGCATGTTTACACACTTAGGCCATGTCTGAGTATAGCAGTCAGTCACACATATCTGGCAGTTGTATGTGTTAAGCCAGGAACCTCCCACGATCCAGCAATCCACCCTGTGCACACAGTTAAATGACAACAGACACATATATTAATATACTGGAACCCCGTCATGATCAAACATGTTACACAGATACACAAGTTGTTCATAGAAACTGTGAAAGCTATGGCAATAAAGACCTGCAAACAGTAGCAGCAGCAAATATTGTGCATCCCAAACATAAACATATGGGTGCAGAGGTCAATACTAGGCTGTCTGCCCTGGGGAATACATAAGCCTAGCCAGAGTATATTTGGTGTCTGCCTCCCCAGTAGAGTAGCCTACTGTGCCTCTGTAAAGTAGGTCACAGAAGGCACCCTTTAAGGCTAGTTTGCTGTGCCTCTGTCAAGCAGGAACACAGTGGAGATCCCAGGGGTGAAATTGCAATTTCCTATCCATGCGGCTGTATTTCACTGGAAGAGGGTTGGTGAGGGGCTATGTCTAACTTTAATTGGGATTCAATTCCAGAGTGAGGGGAGCCTCTGGGTAATGAATCTGTCTCTGCAGCATGTCCTATTTATTTTTGTGCTGAGGTTAAAGTCCCTGGAGTGTGTAGCTCTAAGAGTCTTGGATGTTATGAGGTGGAGCATGTCCATTATGTCTGGGTTTGAAATGGCTGCCTATGTCAGGCATAGATCACCTCTGAGTAGGCGTTAAGCAACTGAGTAGAGCTGGAGATCCTTTAGTTGAGTTGCATAGGACATCTGTGTGTAGCCCATGATCCTCTCGGGGAGGTACTGTTCTGTTCACTGTAGTTGCCGCATGTGTTGGGTAAGGTACACCGTAAAAGGGGCATTGTAGTCAAACATGGGTCTGATGAGTGACTAGTAGATGGTCACAATGACCTCCCATGAGCTACATGCAAACACCCATGTGATAAGGAGGGCTATATAAAGGTCTTTGCAATGACTCTGTCAATGTGATTAGCAAAGGAGAGGTTATGATCTATGTGGGTCTGTGGGATATTGCTCTGTTATGTAGTAGCTTCCTCCTTCTGTTGTACAGCATATATATGGCTGGGGTCAACCAGACAGGTCTCCTGTTTTGGAGGAGTCATAGTTTTATTCGGGATAGTATGATCAATGCATACCTGCAGGTGCTCATACAATGTGTTTGTAAAGGATTCTGCAGATTGGGCTGTATTATCCTCCAGCACAGGGCCTTTGAAGTATTCCACCCCAGTCTTCACAAGTGCAAAGTCTGCTTTTGAGAAATTCTTTACAGTGATTTCCTTGGCTGGGGGTGGGGACGGGATATGGATGTCCAGGGAAAGTTGTTTATGGTCTGATCTTAACAATGATGGTTCTACCTCTGGTGTGGAACATAGAGTCCCCATGTTGGTGATGATCAGGTCCAATATGTATTCCCTCTTGTGGGTGTGGTGACTGGTTGTGCCATTGCACATGGATTCACAAATTGTAGTGGCTGTAAGGTGATGTTGTTGAGGGCCTGAGTAGTATCCCCAGTCAATATTTGTGTACCTGAAGTCAACCACTATAATGGTGTGTGTGAAGACCTGCATATCCTACACTGTTCCCAGGAAAGCCAAGTGTGGTTACTGGGTATGGGGGGGGAGGGGGTGGTCTGAACTACACACCAAACCAAAAGTCAGTTTTGCACAATGGTAGTTGTATATGTATGGCCTGTCATGCTTAGTGCAGTGGTACCAACCCAGAGGTGTGTGTATCTGTGATGTATATGGATACACCCCCTACTTGTGTTGTGTGTTACAAGTCCTGTGGTCATGAAGCATGCTATAGAACATAACCTGGCAGTGCCAGTGTGCATATGTGACCCTGAACTAGGCGTCTGTTAATGCACAGATATTGTTAACCCCTATACTGAGAGATAGTTAAAGATGTACATTCTTCTTTTGAAAGACTGATGATGTCAGCACCCTATAAATACAGCAGGAGAAGGGAAATCATCCAATAATGTGAATAGTGCGCTGCGCTAATGCGTCTCTCTCAAGTATCGCAACATAGTTAGATAGGGGTTTGAATCCTACAAACACTGTGTGTGTGGTGGGGGGGCAGGGGGGTGTGTACGTATGCAATTCTCTGTGAAAGGAGTGCCCTTTTTGAAGACTGGGATAACACACTAAAAGATATACATTCCTCTTTGTAAAGACTGATGATGTCAGCACCCTATAAATACAGCAGGAGAAGGAAAGTCATTCAGTAATGCGAATAGCGCGCTGCGCTAATGCATCTTTCTCTTAATTATCATAGCATAGTTAAGTAGGGGTTTGAATTCTGCAAACGCTGTGTGTGTGTATGCAATTCTCTATGAAAGGAATGGCCTTTTTGAAGACTGGGATAACACACTAAAAGATGTACATTCCTCTTTGGAAAGACTGATGATGTCAGCACCCTATAAATATAGCAGGAGAAGGAAAGTCATTCAATAATGCAAATGGCGCGCTGCGCTAATGTGTCTCTCTCAAGTGTCATAACATAGGTAAGTAGAAGTTTGAATCCTGCAAATGCTGTGGGCATATATGCAATTCTCTGTGAAAGGAGTTCCCTTTCTGAAGACTGGGATAACACACTAAAGGATGTATATTCATCTTTGGAAAGACTGATGATATCAGCACCCTATAAATACAGCAGGAGAAGCGAAGTCACCCAGTAATGCAAAGAGCACACTGTGCTAATGCATCTCTCTCAAATATCATAACATAGTTAGGTAGGGGTTTGAATCCTGCAAACGCTGTGTGTGTGTATGCAATTCTCTATGAATGGAGTGGCCTTTTTGAAGACTGGGATAACACACTAAAAGATGTACATTCCTCTTTGGAAAGACTTATGATGTCAGCACCCTATAAATACAGCAGGAGAAGCAAAACTATCCAGTAATGTGAATAGCGCGCTGAGCTAATGTGTTTTTCTCAGTTATCATAGCATAGTTTGGTAGGGGTTTAAATCCTGCAAGCGCTGTGTGTGGGGGGATGTGTATGTATGTAATTTACTGTGAAAAGAATGGCCTTTTTGAAGACTGGGATAACCCACTAAAGGGGTGTGTATGTATGCATGCAATTCTCTGTGAAAGGAATGGCCTTTTTGAAGACTGGGATAACACACTAAAAGATGTACATTCCTCTTTGGAAAGACTGATGATGTCAGCACCCTATAAATACAGCAGGAGAAAGCAAAGCATCCAGTAATGCGAATAGTGCCCTGTGCTAATGCAACTCTCTCAAATGTCATTAGATAGGGGCCTGAATCTTGCAAACGCTGTGTGTGTGTGAGGGTGGAGAAGGCAGGTGTGTATGTATGCAATTCTCTGTGAAAGGAATGGCCTTTTTGAAGACTGGGATAACACACTAAAAGATGTACATTCCTCTTTCGAAAGACTGATGATGTCAGCACCCTATAAATACAGCAGGAGAAGGGAAATCATCCAGTAATGTGAATAGGCAGGGGGTGTGTATGTATGCAATTCACTGTGAAAGGAATGGCCTTTTTGAAGACTGGGATAACACACTAAAAGATGTACATTCCTCTTTGGAAAGACTGATGATGTCAGCACCCTATAAATACAGCAGGAGAAGGGAACTCATCCAGTAATGCGAATAGGCAGGGGGGTGTGTATGTATGCAATTCACTGTGAAATGAATAGCCTTTTTGAAGACTGGGATAACACACTAAAAGATATACATTCCTCTTTGGAAAGACTGATGATGTCAGCACCCTATAAATACAGCAGGAGAAGGGAAATCATCCAGTAATGCGAATAGGCAGGGGGGATGTGTATGTATGCAATTCACTGTGAAAGGAATGGCCTTTTTGAAGACTGGGATAACACACTAAAAGATGTACATTCCTCTTTGGAAAGACTGATGATGTCAGCACCCTATAAGTACAGCAGGAGAAGATAAATCATCCAGTAATGTGAATAGCGAGGTGCGCTAATGCATCTCTCTCTGTCAAGTATCATAACATAATTAGGTAGGGGTTTGAATCCTACAAATGCCATGTGTGCATTTGTCAATGTGTTTTGCTTTTATTATTGTATGACATATTATTATAACAGTAATTTCAATGCACACATCAGGTATGTGTGTGCCACATACAGATAAGTACCTGCGACCTTTAATAGTTCCTATGTGTGAAGCCTGCCCCATATGAATACAGTTGTTACCTTTGCCAGCATGTGCCGCAGCTTACCAGACCTTAGGCCATACATGTATGTTGGTGACAATGCAGGCTACTGCAGTGATCTGTGTCCTAGGCCAACTATGTGACACACACCCATGAAAGCTTTGATAGATTAATGTGGGTGAGGGTTCATGTCTGGAGTATATGTCAGACATGTTAAAACACAGCAAAGTCTGTGAGTGATGGGCACCCAGTGTAGGTGTATGGCAACTGTTGCCGATATGCATACAGACACCTTCTTGCTTAGGTGATACACCAAGGGACTGCAGAATACCTTTGGAAATGTAAATATCACAGGAAAGACAAGATAACACTTGTCCACATGTACACACCATTACCCATTCTACATGATGGGTGCTACCACCTACATGGTACTGTTGGAATACTATGTTAACTACATGCTGCTGCCAATGCCACAGTTGCGTTGCAGCAATACAGCATGGCTTGGAAAACAGTTATCTGTCCGTATGATACCCTTGTGGTGGTTAGGTGTGTCATGTGTAGAATGCATTGTAGGCCACTGTATGTATTTGCAGTCATGGATGGACATATCTGTAGTGTGTTGGCATGTACATGAGACTGCTATACGCCAAAGATTATTGTTACCAGGGATGTATGTGGCTCAGTAAGAATGGCTACTGGTATAGTGTGGTACTGCAGGGATATCACTGACACCAGGTTCCTACATCTGTGTATCAGTTGAGGACACACCATGTAATGACCACTGAATGTCAGGCTATGTAAGCTGTGTATACTACCAGAATGCAGACCATTGACATTTGGAAACTGTATCACCCACAGCATACTGTCAAACCATGTCATGTTCCATGCTAACCATGTTCACAAATGTACACCTGCAACTCAGTGCTGCAAACATCACACGTGTACTGTCCACACCCCAACACATGCAGGCACAGGTACACACAGCAGCCATGTGGCACATGTGCAGACAGTACACTTTGGGAATTAACACTGGTGTATACAAAACTGCAATGACAAACATAGGTAATGCATCATGCATGCTTGAATATACCCACAACAATATCATTACACTGTACTGTTAACAACATGATAATATTACTACAGTGCTATGTAGTCACCCTGTGCATCAGCACCATGCTACCCTGTTCCTGCATCAAAGTTACAGATGGCAGGAGGTGGCACAGTTTCATCATATGCACAGGGTGTGTACTTGGTTTGCCAGAGTCTGCCATTGACACATCCAATTGACATGTATGTGTGTATGTGTGTTAGTGAGGGACAACAGTACAACATGGGGCAATGTTGCTGCAATGTGTGTGTGTATGTGTTAGCCCTAGGTGTTAGCATTATGTGTGTGTGTATGCATGCACACAGTTCCACCATGTGGCTGCCATATACGGGTGTTTGTGGACAGCCACAGACTGTACCTGCCAGGTCATACAGATCACTGTCTCTGGCCACGGACATGGTACCTGTGCCTGGCAGGGGTGCTACGGACAGTATCAGGTACTAAGCCAGACTGGATACTGTCATCAGAAGCAGTGGGTTGTTGACTGGACACATGTCCCTGCTGGAGCTGTCCAGAGCCATGTGCACATGGTCTTCTTGGATGGTCTAATGACAGCACAGACCCAGCATTGCTGGAGCTGGTACTGGCACTATGGGAGCAGCTGCGGGTTTGTTGTCATCCGCGATGACTGCCAGCTGATAATGTTGCTGGCATACGTCCACATCGACGCCTCAACCATCCTGCACTGTCCTGGCTCCTGGACATGTAGTTGTGGAAGAGATCTAATGTGTCCCCCCAACGTCTATCAATGACCTCGCTGATGTTACGGATGGCAGACGCAACATCAATCATAGTGTCATTCATAGCGGTGCAATGTGCTCTAAGCTCTCTCAGACCCTGTCTGGTGTACCGTTCCATACGTGCCTGTGCCTGCATTACAGCCCGGAACATAGCACACATGCACACATGCACACAGGCACACAGGCGCTAATGCACACATGCACACATGCACACAGGCGCACATGCACACAGGCACACAAGCACACAGGCACACAGGCACACAGGCACACAAGCACACAGTCACACTCCTCAGTACAGCAGATACAAACACAGACACACCTGCAATCCAACACATACACAATACTGTTTTAGGGTGGGTGACAGTATCAAAAGGAAAAACGTCACTGCACACGTGTCAGCATGAAGATTATGTGTTGCACAGGAACATGCAGTGCAAGTGTAGACAGTCCTTGTTAATAACAGTATACGTGCACTTGATGCTTGTGTGTAGTTGTTCAGTGATTGTCTCCACCCTGGGACACAATGTGTACAAGGACATAACAATGTTGTGCAAGTGTTACAAGCTGTGGGTGCATATATTTGCACACACACACACACACACACACACACACACACACACACACACACACACACACACACACACACACACACACACACAACACATGATGGTGCTACGCAATGACTGCTATGTGTACTTTTGTGGTCGGCGGAACTGGATGCGGTGTAGTAACATGAGCCATGATCAACATGCTTCTTGTGGTCAGTCAACAATAATAATGTGTGACAGACAGGCAGCTAGCATGCTGTACCTGATGTGCAGTAACATGACTATAGCCACAATTACACAGCCACTTGTTACATGGGTTTGTAAGGTGGCCAACAGTGAGCATTGCCTAACATGAATGTATTATTTGTTCAAGACTGTTGCACAAAGACATGAT
This sequence comes from Protopterus annectens, assembly GCF_019279795.1. Lineage (NCBI taxonomy): Eukaryota > Metazoa > Chordata > Ceratodontiformes > Protopteridae > Protopterus > Protopterus annectens. The sequence continues at coordinate 227,357,526 of NC_056725.1, read as the reverse complement.
AGGCCTCTACCCCTCAAGCATATTATGTGTGCTGCGTAGATGATAAGTGGGTTACTGAAGGGTGGCCATACAGCAAGTGTCATAATTGGACATGTGTAGCAGGCTAAGGTGTAGTGTGTATGCCAAACATGTGTGTGTTGTGTACATGTGTATCAGGTATGCCTATACAATGTCCAGTACTGTGTTGCCACACATGTGTGTCATGCTCTGTGTATTGCATGTGAGTGAGGCAGCTATTGAGAATAATGGGATATGCATAGTCTCACAGCAAACATGCACAGCATGCATTATGCGTAGGTGAGTTACATGTACACAGACTACACCTCCATATGACATGCACATGTCATTAGCAATAGTATTGTTATTACACACTCACCAGCATGGATTGGCTGCCTTGCTGTCACTCCAGAGGGACCTGCAAAAATATGAGAGCGATTGCCAGTGGGCACAACTGTGCCATTGATACTGTGAGTATGATAAAGTACAGTAGTACAACAGGTGGCTTTCACAGGTGTACAGATTATGCTCAGAATATCAATCTTGCAGAAGAATAGGCAGGTTAACAGCTACACAAACAGTACACATCTCACACATGCATAAACTACCAGTACGGAGAACAGTCAACTACAGATATGGAATGTTACCTGCACGCTCCATTTCAACATGCTGGGTGGCTCCGGCCTCCATGATGACACATGTTTGTGGATGGTGCTGTTGTTGGCCTTGTGCCACAACACTTAGGAGGTGCTCATCCACACTGGTGGGGGGTGGATAGGTACCCCACCGCCTGTGGCAAGCTGTTGTCTGTGGATATCAGACGCATGCTGCCAGACATGTCTAATTAAATCACTGCAGTGATGTTGTACCTGCTCATATGTCCGGTTATGCATGCCTATGTCATTAACCTGACTAACAAGATCTTGCCACAGTGCAGCCCTCTCATGCTGGTTCTGGCTGGTCCTGGAAAACAGCACACAGTAATTCTGCACCAGGCTCTGGTGGATCTCCTGATCCTCTGCTGCTGTATAAGGTGGGTTTCGCTGATGCACCATCACCCTGGAAGGAAAAGAAAAATATGTGAGCAAGTCATGTGGCACACTTAATATTCTAATGTACTGATATCACTTAACTGCTATATATAGCATCTGTCTGTCTATCAGGGGATACACATGTTCGATAACACATATCAGTGCTCAGCCCACAACTGTCTGACAGTGCCTGCCACACTCCATACAACAAACTAGTATACACAAGCACTCGGCACACTGTGTGGGATACAATGCACAACCTCAAACTGGGGGTATGTATCAAGCTAATGGATGAAGAATATTGTCATCCCGTGCAATGAATGCAATGCACATTTACAGTTTCAATGGTAATCCACCCTAGTCTTTGATGCCATACCTCTACCTGACATATGTGCACAGTTGTTACTATAGCCAGCACACTGCTGTCACAGAGTATACATGCTGCCAGGTACACACACATACCCTGTAACACACACGTGATTGTGGCCATGGTACAGGCATCATTACACACACATTACACATACATACAACACACAAATGTATGACAACACAGATGAGCATTAACTGTGTACCTTATAGTACTGTGTGCCCCTACTTACAGATACCTATGCATGAGGTTTGTAATCTGTGCAGACTACAGGAAACATACCAGAGAGTGTTACCAGGGAATGTGAACATACACCATACTGTAGTGTTTAGGCCTACAACATCAGGTAGTACAACAGTTCATATGTGAGCTGGATTCAACAGCAGTACCACTTACTGAGCATACATGTATTGCTTCTGCCTACAATGGGACACCGCAGTCGTACACAGGGAAGTACGGCACAACATATGCCAATCTACTATGTTTGCATCCCGATAACTGACACATCTTTCTCTGACCTCACACCAAGGACACCAACTACCATGACAGACACAAACTCACACTAAGCTATCACACCTTTACAGACCTTGCACACAATCAGTGTCACACTCATTCAACATCACATAGCTGGTATTGCACTGAGTACATGTGTGTGTGCATTGTGTCATAGGTAGGTACTATGCTATTGGCCCTGGGCCTATGGCAGCCTAGCCATATGCTACCCTGCCCTTTGGGACACATGTAATGTGATTTTACTTGCTCCTGTGAAAAGGTTACACAGAGGTGACTCACAGGGCATATTACCTATCTCCATAACATTCATCAGGGGTATGTATGACATCTACTAATAAGGAGCCTTGTTTGTTAATGCTGGGTGGTTTACTCCAGGGTATGGCATATTTGTGTATAGAAACCTGTACCTCCAGCATGTGTTGTTTAGTGCAGTGACAAGGATTAGGGCCCTAGGTCATTTAGGCTGGATGGATTCTGAGGTGTTGCAATGGTGGTTGGCCAACTGGTATGGGTGTGACATAAGTGTGTATGTCCAGCAGTGGTAACCTCTGTGTAGGAAGTATGCAAGGCACTCTAGCTGTGGTTTTGACAGTCAGTCTGCATAGGGAATGTGTTTGAAGGCATTATCAGTCTTTGTTAGGTATGTCTGTGGCCTTTCCATTTGCTGTAGTTCTCATGGGAGGTACATACTGCATAGGACATTGTGAGGTGCAGAGGGGTACACTGAATTACATGTTTTGGAATGGGGTATGGTACTGCAGTATCAACACTGGTGTTCAGTCCATGCCTTGGTCACCCAGACACCTGTTGCAGTACATCTGCCCCCATGTCCCCCTCTCTCACTCTCTCTTCATATATATATATATATATATATATATATATATATATATATATATATATATATATATATGTACACATATCTAAAGACATTCATATCTATCTGTATATATGTATGTATCTACATATATATCTATATATGTATGTATCTATTATATCTATATCTATATACATATTCTATCTATCTATATATATCTATCTATCTGTACATACCTCTCTATCTCTGTACATATATATATATATATATATATATATATATATATATATATATATATATATATATATATATATTTATATATGGATATGTAGATATATATATATATATATATATATATATATGTGTGTGTCGATACATAGATATATGTATATATATATCGATATATATATATATAGATATATTGATATATAGATATATGTATATATATATATATATATATATATATATATATATATATATATATAACCAGGAAAAAACTCCAAAACCGACAGTGAGGACAATAATTCGATGAAATAAAAATAAATCCTTTATTCAGTGGTAAGATGATAAAAACCAAAGGTCAGCAGAATGAGAACCAGCAATGTCAGACAAGCGCTTTCGCTTGGGTAATACCAAGCTTTATCAAGTCAAAAACAGTTTCTTTGAGAAAAGAGCTGTTGTTTAAATAGGCATCTTAATTGGTCACATGCTTAATTGCAGCTGAATCTCATTAAAGGAACCAGTTTGACATACCATAAGAAAATGAACAAGTCATGCAAGTATACATAAAAAATAGTCAGCATCTGCACTTTTGTAAAATAATGCAAAAATAGTAAACCATGTTAATGACGTTATAAAATTGTGTAATTATGTACAAAAAACCTCCAAAAGAGGGAAGAGCAGTGTAAAAAATAATGAATGAAAATTGCATAAAAACCAAATAGGTTTAAAATCAACAATGCTATGTAAAATAAAAATATGTAGATTACATTTTGGTTGGTCATAAAAGATGGTATCATAGTGCACGTAGATAGCACCCAATCAATAAGTTGTGGAATGTATGTAAAATAGGGTGTAGAATGGCAATGGTGTAGTGAAAACTTACTACAACCTTGCTCTTCTAAGTTTCAGCACTGAGCCTATGCTGAGTGTACCGTTTAACCCCGGGGGCCTTCCTGCATCCAACCTAAGCTGCCAAATCAGCTCCCTGTATTCCAGGGTTGATTCCCAGTCACCTCCTCTAGTGTTTGGATTCACTTGTTCAAGAATCATGAAGGACAATTTGTAATTGTGACATGTGAGTGAATGTTTGAAAAAGGCGTTGCTTTCCTTTTTCTTTTCAATGTCATAAGTGTGTTCGTACAACCTTTTCCTAAATTCTCTCTCGGTTTTACCTATATAGAAGGCACCACAGGTGGTGCAGAGCCCAATGTAAACCACTCCTTTGGTTGCACATGAAAAGTGGCCAGGAGATCTAATGTAAGTGTGTCTAGATTTTAAGTAGATGTGAGGTTTGTTTATGATAAGAGCACACTGCTTACAGGCACCACACTTGTAGGTGCCTTTTTTGTGTTGTGAGTAGTTGTTGTGAGTTTCCTCTCAAAGATTTCTTTAAGGTTTTGCCCCCTCTTCCTCACAAACTTGGGTTTGGCTGGAATAATGCTCCTAAAGTCATCATTACCAGCCAATACAAACCAATATTTAGAAACAATAGTTTCGATTTGTTCAGAATTAGCAGAAAAAGTGTAGATAAAATTGCCATCCTTCTCATTATTGTGTTGTTTTACAAGGTTAGGGATCTGCACTTGCGTACATCCAAGCAGTGGAGGGTATAAAGTATTTCTTTTAGCGAGAATTTCATCCGTTAAGGAATTAAGTAGGTTGACAGGATAGCCTCTTTCAATGAACATGTTGTGTAAATTCTGAATCTCTTCTAAGAAGTCAGAAAATCTACTACACATTCTTGATGCTCTTATGAGTTGTCCCTTTACTATGCCTTTCTTTTGGTGAAACGGGTGCTGACTCTCATAGTGTAGTAGAGAGTTTGAAAAAGTAGGTTTCCTGTAAACCTTAGAGTGTAATTCCAGAGATTGAGGGTCCCTGTAAATAGTGACATCAAGATAATGCAGTTCGTCGTGGTTGATGTTGTGTGTGAAAGTCAGAAACTCTGTGGTGCTATTGATGTATTGCAAGAAGGCCGATAACTGGTCTTGATTGCCTTTCCAAATTAGGCAGATGTCGTCAAGGTACCTGCAGTAAAAAGTAAGAAACTGTGCCCAGGTCGTGCCAAATATGTACTCTTGCTCCCATCTGTGTAGTACCACGTTGGCGTAGTTGGTGGCGCATGAAGCACCCATCGCCACTCCTTTTAACTGCTTGAACAGTTCCCCGTTGAAAAAAATGTAGTTGTTGTTCAGCACAATGTCCATCATATCAATAATTAAATTGATGAAATTATTGCCCAAGTTGGTTTCTTTGGTGAAAAAATCAGCAAACCATTCTAACCCCGTGGAGTGAGGGATGCTGGAAAAAAGGTCTTTAATGTCAATGGTAACCATAAAGGGGAGGGGGGGCAGTTGGAAACAGGGAAAAGTTTCAGAAATTCCCATGAATCTTTGCACACATGAGTAAGAGTGGAAATATGTTGTTTGGTAACATAGTCAATGAACTTGGCAATGGGTTCGGTCGCACCACCTGCACCCGAGACAATAGGTCTAAAAATCAACGGGCTGATGCCCTTGTGAGTCTTTGGGATTCCAAAGATGACCGGGGTAGTTGGTTTGTTGACAATCAAAAAGTTGTAAAGTTTTTCATTTATAAACCCCTGTAATAAATGGTCATATAGGGAGAATTTGATTTTTGCAAGTGCAATATTATATTCATTTCGAGAAATTAAACAGTACTGCGTGTCATCATGCAAGATGTGGTGCATACTGGCTTCGTAGGCGGAATCATACATGAGAACCACTCCACCACCCTTGTCGGGTTTCATAATTCTGATATGTTCTTCAAACAACTTGTTGATGTATTCAGAATCGTCAATATTCAAATTGGCTGACTCCAGTCTAGTGGAGTTACAATACATGTTCCGCAAGTCCTGTTCAATTAGTTCCTCGTACAACCTGAGGAGCGGATGCGTGGGGGGGTTGAAAGTACTTTTCCTACACAATCCAGTAGGTTGCCAAGTTTGTCCTTTGAAGAAATGTTTAAGGTTGAGTCCTCTGATGAATAACTTGAGGTCAACTAATAGCTGAGCCAAGTTTGCTCTGTTGGTAGGGACAAAGTGAAATCCTTTAGTAAAAAGATTGAAAGCTGTGTCATTGACTACGAGATCTGTGTAGTTGTAAATGGTGAAATCGTTTTTCGTAAGAACAGTGCAGTTGGTATGTTCGGTTGCAGTGATGTTAGTGCTGAGCAGGACTGCATGGTCCATGGGCTCAGGGCAGGGGCAGGTTTGATTGAAGGGATTTAAAGTGTGATGAAAACAGTCTTCTAATATTGTTTGTTCGTCCACCTCCACCCCGTCCTCTGTGGTTTGGGACCCCATGCCCCGGGCCTCCTGGGGTGTGTGTAAAAATCCTGCTCACGTTGTCTTTTATCTTTTTCAGCCAAACGCTCACTCCTACGTGGAGCGTCGTGAGTGTCTGGCTGAAAAACATCATCTCCACCATTGCCAGGAGTACTGGTTAATCTAACAGTTTTAGAAAATTTGTTGTGACAGGGGTATGCTAAGTCATTCTTATATTCATGTAAGTCCCTCTCAAGTTTTCTTATTTTGCGATTCATAATTTTATTACAAAATGAATCAACATCATCAAACACCTTATCGTATTCGTGTTTGACCATGGACAAATGGTTGTCAGAAATGACCAACTGGTGTAAAGCATTCAGTTCAGTATTTAAAATGTTGGCTTTACTTTCATATTCTGCAATCATTAACTTCATGATTTCAATCCCTGCCTTGTCAAAGATGTCACACATTTGTCTATATTGTGCAGTGCCATGTTTAATGTAATTTGGAAATTTAAAAAACCGTAAACCCTTCGGAATACGTTTAACATTCACACATTCATACAAGTAGTCTATTTCCATTTGGTTGCTTCTCAACCCGTACAGTTTATTTTTAAATTCATCAAAATCCCCTTCAATTGAAGTGGAATTGGTAGAACGAACAGTACCTTTTCGAAAGTTGAAGGGTTTGTTAGCCCAGTCAGTAAAATTAAAATCCTTGGGTTTCTCCTTGCCTCGTTTGGGTCGAGTAGAATTGGTGGACCTGGTGCTGGAGGCGTTGTTGTGAGCATCCGCATCTACGTGCGTGATGGTATCTGAAGTCGTTTTTTTGGCATGCAAATCCAATGTGTTTGTTTTGCTGGCCTGAATGCCAGCCGAGGATGCAGAGTTATTAGTGTTAGTGTTAGCATTCTGTTGTACTTGCAGCAGTCCTTTTAGTTCAGCTAACATGCTGAGAACCTCGTTGAATTCGGTTCGCGAAACCGGAAGTTGATTATCCACATCCTGAAGTAAATGCGGTGTAACCGCAGGGTCGAACGTCTCCACTGTAGCGGTCATGGTGTAAAGCACAGCCAAGGAAAACCAAGTGTAAAACACACAAAACCAGGAAAAAACTCCAAAACCGACAGTGAGGACAATAATTCGATGAAATAAAAATAAATCCTTTATTCAGTGGTAAGATGATAAAAACCAAAGGTCAGCAGAATGAGAACCAGCAATGTCAGACAAGCGCTTTCGCTTGGGTAATACCAAGCTTTATCAAGTCAAAAACAGTTTCTTTGAGAAAAGAGCTGTTGTTTAAATAGGCATCTTAATTGGTCACATGCTTAATTGCAGCTGAATCTCATTAAAGGAACCAGTTTGACATACCATAAGAAAATGAACAAGTCATGCAAGTATACATAAAAAATAGTCAGCATCTGCACTTTTGTAAAATAATGCAAAATAGTAAACCATGTTAATGACGTTATAAAATTGTGTAATTATGTACAAAAAACCTCCAAAAGAGGGAAGAGCAGTGTAAAAAATAATGAATGAAAATTGCATAAAAACCAAATAGGTTTAAAATCAACAATGCTATGTAAAATAAAAATATGTAGATTACATTTTGGTTGGTCATAAAAGATGGTATCATAGTGCACGTAGATAGCACCCAATCAATAAGTTGTGGAATGTATGTAAAATAGGGTGTAGAATGGCAATGGTGTAGTGAAAACTTACTACAACCTTGCTCTTCTAAGTTTCAGCACTGAGCCTATGCTGAGTGTACCGTTTAACCCCGGGGCCTTCCTGCATCCAACCTAAGCTGCCAAATCAGCTCCCTGTATTCCAGGGTTGATTCCCAGTCACCTCCTCTAGTGTTTGGATTCACTTGTTCAAGAATCATGAAGGACAATTTGTAATTGTGACATGTGAGTGAATGTTTGAAAAAGGCGTTGCTTTCCTTTTTCTTTTCAATGTCATAAGTGTGTTCGTACAACCTTTTCCTAAATTCTCTCTCGGTTTTACCTATATAGAATGCACCACAGGTGGTGCAGAGCCCAATGTAAACCACTCCTTTGGTTGCACATGAAAAGTGGCCAGGAGATCTAATGTAAGTGTGTCTAGATTTTAAGTAGATGTGAGGTTTGTTTATGATAAGAGCACACTGCTTACAGGCACCACACTTGTAGGTGCCTTTTTTGTGTTGTGAGTTGTGAGTAGTTGTTGTGAGTTTCCTCTCAAAGATTTCTTTAAGGTTTTGCCCCCTCTTCCTCACAAACTTGGGTTTGGCTGGAATAATGCTCCTAAAGTCATCATTACCAGCCAATACAAACCAATATTTAGAAACAATAGTTTTGATTTGTTCAGAATTAGCAGAAAAAGTGTAGATAAAATTGCCATCCTTCTCATTATTGTGTTGTTTTACAAGGTTAGGGATCTGCACTTGCGTACATCCAAGCAGTGGAGGGTATAAAGTATTTCTTTTAGTGAGAATTTCATCCGTTAAGGAATTAAGTAGGTTGACAGGATAGCCTCTTTCAATGAACATGTTGTGGTTAAACGGTACACTCAGCATAGGCTCAGTGCTGAAACTTAGAAGAGCAAGGTTGTAGTAAGTTTTCACTACACCATTGCCATTCTACACCCTATTTTACATACATTCCACAACTTATTGATTGGGTGCTATCTACGTGCACTATGATACCATCTTTTATGACCAACCAAAATGTAATCTACATATTTTTATTTTACATAGCATTGTTGATTTTAAACCTATTTGGTTTTTATGCAATTTTCATTCATTATTTTTTACACTGCTCTTCCCTCTTTTGGAGGTTTTTTGTACATAATTACACAATTTTATAACGTCATTAACATGGTTTACTATTTTTGCATTATTTTACAAAAGTGCAGATGCTGACTATTTTTTATGTATACTTGCATGACTTGTTCATTTTCTTATGGTATGTCAAACTGGTTCCTTTAATGAGATTCAGCTGCAATTAAGCATGTGACCAATTAAGATGCCTATTTAAACAACAGCTCTTTTCTCAAAGAAACTGTTTTTGACTTGATAAAGCTTATTACCCAAGCGGCGCTTGTCTGACATTGCTGGTTCTCATTCTGCTGACCTTTGGTTTTATCATCTTACCACTGAATAAAGGATTTATTTTTATTTCATCGAATTATTGTCCTCACTGTCGGTTTTGGAGTTTTTTCCTGGTTTTGTGTGTTTTACACTTGGTTTTCCTTGGCCATATATATATATATATATATATATATATATATATATATTATATATATATATATATATATATATATATATATATTATATATATATATATATATATACACACTTTTAACATCCATTGCTGTACATATATATGCACATGTAGGCACATAGACTGCCCACCTTTCATGGTGGGAATATCACTTCTGGAACAGTTGTGAGACATACCATTTTGTAATGATATTGCACAGTGTTGTGCATAATGCATTATGCTGTCCTCAGGCCGTATAGCTGTAGCAGGCCTCACTGGCTCAGTCCCACAGAAGTTCACCACCACATGACATATACCTGCACTGCATGCTGTTTTCAATGCCACACACTACAACCTACATCGATATGTGCACATAGCAACCTTCAACTTCATATGTATGTCCAGCCTTCACTAACAGCTGCAGTATGTCCCTTACCCTATGCACATCTGCATATACATATAGATACAGACTGCTAACTCATATGGAGGGTTCACAGTATGTAGATTATGTAGTTTACATTACCTTTGTCTCTGACAGCTTTTTTCTGCTGGCTTGCTTGCTGGGTATTCTCTCTCTCTCTCTCTCTCTTTCTCTGTCTCTCTCTCTCTCTCTCTCTCTCAGTTCTCACCATGCTGGTTTGCTGTTGTGTGAGTAGGTTGGTATATCTCTCATATCTAACACCGTGTTGTAGCCACTGAAATGCTGACTGTTTTTTTCTTCCAGTTCACTCTTCTCAGTGTGTATGTTTACTCACACCTGCTAATGCTAACACTGTTTACATGGGAGTATGTACTTACCTGTGGGATTTGAGGATTAACTGGCACACAGCAGTAGTTCTTGCAATGTGTTGCTATGGCTTTTTTATTTTCCCTTTACATTCATTCCTTGAATGCCTGATATTTGTCTTTACTGGAATGTGTTGCTATGGCTTTCCTATTTTCCACTTACATTCACTCCTTGTAATGCATGATATATTTCTATCAGCACTAGGTTCTTATGTGTTTGCTGTGGCTTGGTGGCACTTCATGCAGTCCGGTGAGCCCAATGTCTGGGGTTTGACACTTACAGGGGTATTTTATTTTGCTGCTGAGCAGTACTAGGGCCTTTTCATACAGAGTGAATAAGGCACTTTTAAACAGTTGTAAGCAGGAAGCAGGAAGTCAGTGGGGACACCAGCTAGGGATGTGCAGGCCGGGTGTAGGGAAGGTCCATAGCTGCACATTTGTTTAACTGCAATAGCTGTACATATGTTTGACATTTGCTGTGACATTTGAAACCTTCCACCCCTGAGAGAGGGGTGAGGACAACTAAGTATATTGTACTAACAATTATGAATATCAGGCACATGCAGTGCTTGTGAACTGCTATACTGTCATTAGTATGTTAGATGGCTACATCCTTTGATATTTCTGTGTTGTACTCCTACATAAGGGCATGCTTGTGGTAGTAATTCTACAGCTATTCGCAGAGTATGTAACAGCAGATAGGCTGATACGCCTGTGTGTTTCTGACACTTGCAGGCCTCAGATACTCTTAGGTATATATTTGACCAGCCTCAGGGAAAGGTGCATTTCAGTGGGATACACCCGTGATATATTTCAGATATTCTGCAGTTGTGACTGTGGGGTATTTTGAGCATATGTATTACTACACCATTTCTAACATGCAAGTAGTGTCTACTTTAACTTATTGACATTTACCATTACGTGGGATTCCCCGCCTTTCTGCCTACTGTTAGTACATTTCACAGGGAGTCAGTGGGGCACAGGTAACAGTTGTTTGCAAATCAGGGACATCCCTGTAAATCAGTCACAGTTGGGAGGTCTGGCCTCTTACCTATTCAAATATGGTGGTGTTTATCCTGCTCTGATACTGTGTGGGATTTGTAAGGTGTTACTGTAACATTATTACCTACTAGCATGGCTGTTTCTCTTCTCACACTAATGTAATGCAATTTCACAAGAATTGCCAGTAAAGATACACAGAACAAGCTTTGTGCAATGGCCTTCCTATTTTCCCTTTACATTCACTCCTTGTATTTCATGATATATTTCTTTAAGCACCCAGTTCTTCCATATTGCTGTGGCTCAGTGGTAATTCATGCACACTAGTGTTTTCAAGGACCGGGGTTCGAGATTGACAGGGGTATTTTATTTTGCTGATGAGCAGACTACAGGCCTTGTCATACAGAGTGACTAAGGCACTTTTAAGCAGTTGTAAGCGGGTTTGTGTGAGTTTGCGTGACGCTTAGCTAAGCGCACACAAGCCCACACCCGCTGATTACTGCTTAAAAGTGCTTACTCCCGCTAACACCAGAGCTATTTTCTTTTAAAGAAAAGAAAATGGGGAAATAGGAAAGTGGTGAAAAAGGGGGAACAAAGAGGGTAGGACAGTAGGAAAACAAGCTTGGGATGTGCAGGAAGGATGTAGGGAAGGTCCATAGCTGCCCATTTCTTTGTCAGCAACAGCTGTGCATTTGTTTGAAATTTGGTGTGAAATTTGAAACCTTCCACCCCTGAGAGAGGGGTGAGGACAACAAAATATGTTGTACTGCCAATTAGAATTATCAGTTTACATGTCCAGCGGACATGTGTGCGAATTGGGCAGCTATGTATGGGGCGTAATTTTTTTGTGGGAACAGAGTGCCCTTTTTTTATTTTTTTTTCAGGTGAGAGTGGAATGTGAAGTACAGGAAGTAGGTATATTTGGGGAGGTAGGTTGGGGAGGTTAACAGACAAGACAATCAAGACGCATACAGGGGCGGAGTATGACACGTGGGGGGTAAACACAATTGACGGGGATGGATGTTTGGATATCGTGAGCCCATGAGCCCATAGATGGCAACAGTGGAACTGAGATCCCCACCCATGGGCAGTTACCACTGTGCCTTCACAGCCCAGGCCGGGGCTGTGCTGGGGGCTGGATAGGATGGGCAGGTACACCCGTGAGTTGCGCCACTCTCGCCTCGAGCTGGCATAGGGGATCAGTCACAGAACGCCTGATCTCACTACACACCACAGACCACACCCTATGGAGGGTGAGTGGAGGCTCTCCTCCATCCACGCTTGCAGAGGGGGGACGCACCCGATCCCCTGCAGCACTTCCACCCAAAGGTGGCACAGGGCCACCGGAGGAGCAGGTCCCGGCCTGGGCATTGGTGCCAGGTGCACTCGCCAGCTGAGGTGGGAGAGGTGAATCTGCTGGAACCCGCCTTCCCTGTTGTCCTATGTTTAGCAGTATTTTATGGCATTTTGGGTTAGTAACAAACAACACCATTCAAAATTAGTTGTAACAGCATGCATCAGTATTCCTATTAACCAAACACCCATGAATTCCGAACATTGAGCAGCAAGCATAACACATGCATATTTAGAACAACAGTGGACATTCCAACAGCATGCAGGGGTTGATTGGTGGCAACAGGCCATCAGGTTTGGATATGTGAACAGGGCACATGCATCAACGTATATGCAGATATGTATGAACCAACAGGACAAATGTCCATGGGAATTGATTGTGAATACACATTCCCAGTTTGGTGTGGAATGGCATAATTTGTGAAAATAGGGTAGGGTGGAGAAATATTTCATTAACAACTTCAACTACCTATACATATACTGTACATTCCTAGTAGATGCAGATATATATCCCCTACATGTATTAGTACAGTTTCCTGTATGTAACCTTAGGAATGTTGGTGATGGGGATGTTACTGCTACATTGATACATTCCATTTTTATTCATATATGTTCATATCTGGCTGTGTTCAGGTACAGCATCCTGCTACATTTGATTTATATGGGTCTAGACAACTGTGGATGTTCAGCATTTCATACAACTATACTATCTCCATAATGCAAGGGTATAGCAACATATCCAAATTGTGGGATGGACACAGTCCAGGTTCTGTACTTTATTTAAGACATTACACTCTTTGGTTGTGGCTGTCTCATTCATTTCATATTATGTTGTGACTGCAGTATACCTTTATTCCAGACATATTACAGCTTTCCTGGTAACTTCAAACTATCTTTCTCACACTCCCTCACTTATTTTATATTTACATTTCAGAATGATACTTAATTCTAGGCTTTATTAACATTTATTACTGGGTTACAACAATCCTTTCCAGCTGACTCACTTATTTCATATGGCAGAATTTACAAGGATGTATTTGACACTTGTCTATCCTTTGTTGATTGATTACCACTCATTTTCAGGCTGAAGCAGTTATCTGATATTACAATACAGGTGGAAACTCTATTTGAGACTTGTTTAATCTTTATTACTGGATTGCAATACACTCTTTTCCAGGCTGCATCACTTATCTAATCTTACAATAATAGCAGAATCTTTATTCTCGGCTTATTTCACCTTTATTACTGGGTTACAACAATGAATTATTTTCAGTCTGTCTCACTTATATTCTATAACAATACCAGCTAAATAATTACTAACCTGCCTGGTGGCGCAACCTCAGCAGCCTATCAGCATAGGCTCACCGATTCACGGAACGGACACCTGCAGCTGTAATATAAATGAAGGAATATTGGAACATACCTCTCCATACTATAGGCTAGGATAGCATTTCCTACATACGTAATTACATGGATACCTACTCAGTAGTGGGGCATTGGGCATTTGGCGGGCCTCCTGGATCCAACGGTTCAGTTGGTCCTCCTTATGTCGCTTCAGGTCCGCATGGTGGCGATGGACCTGTTCACCAGTCCTCGGAATGCCTGTGGCACTGGTGAGATCTTGTGCCAACCGGTTCCATGCCTCTGCCTTGTACGCTCCCCATTGAACCTGGCCCTGCATGAGTTGTGCTTCATGATCATGGACTAGGAGCCAAACCATATATTTTGACTCCTCAACACCCCACCTTTGTGCTCTAAACCGATTTCACTCCCTGCACCTGCCATCCTGACTGCAAATGGGTACCACAATCAGTTATGGTGTGTATTCCTGCCTATGGGGCTTATATATGCTGGTTTTCCTGCACTTATCTCTGATTGGCCATTTTGGATATTTATCAGCTTAAAGCAAACCTGCTTTGTCATGGTTCTATTTTCATTCATTCCTCTATATATACTAATACTGTATTTCTCAGTTCAACTGTCATGGCTTAGTGGTTCAGTACGTTGACTATGGGGCACAGTATCCCAGGTTCGACCCTTGGCATTGCTTTTTTTATTTTACTACTGTCTAGACAGGCTAGGAGGTGTGTCTGTGTAAAGGCAGCTTTGATACAGCTTGCCCAATGTTGCCCGCCGGTAAGCTGGTTGACGCACTGCGCAGCTCCGCGCAAACGGCTTACGCTGGGTAACGCGTTATTTAGCTACGAGCACTCATATTACACTGTGTGAAGCACTGCTGAGCTATGGGCAGTCATATTAAGCTTGTTAAAGTGCTGCTCACCTCCGGGCACTCATATGCAGCTTGTTAAAGCGCTGCTCACCTACGGGCACTCATATGCAGCTTGCTAAAGTGTTGCTCAGTTATGGGCAATTATAATCCTTTTTTTATAAATTATTCTGTCGGATTTCTTCACAGATACATGGCCCATTTCATTACATTTTACTTAAATTATATATATATATATATATATATATATATATATATATATATATATATATATATGTCAGGGGATTGTTTCATACTTATTTAAATAAAAATGGTGAATAATGCTGTGGGGGCTCGAACCGTGACTACCTCCTCTTTGGCCAACGTCTCTACCGCTACGCTATTGCTACTTGGTTTAATTTGCATATGTAAATCTTATATGCTTTCCAATGTCTGCTAACTCTGGCTGAGTGAAGGGCATATTCGCGCAAACAAGCGCAAATGCGGGCAAACATTTTTGAAATTATAAAAAAAAAATGAAACTGCTATTTTTACGTTTTACACATTTTTCAATAGGGTTTAGTCTGTGGGGATGTGTGGTGTTGTGTTCCTTGACATTTCTAAGGACTCGCTTATGAGTGTTTACTTTCAGGCCTATGACTCTTCTGGGGGCGTGTCCCTTTGCAGTACTCGGCATTCGGACACGCCCCCTACTTTCCTACATGGACTGTGTTAGCCTAGGGTATGATTCAGCATGCCCTCATGAATATGCATGGCATGCTGACGTCATACTGTTCAACTGCAGCCTCCGAGTAAGACATATTAAGTCTTACACAGAGGTTTCGTGAATCTGGCCCATAGTTACATATTTATACAAACACACACACACACACACACACACACATATATATATATATATATATATATATATATATATAGATAGATAGATTCACATTAGAACATCAAAAGCCCATAACAGTGAAACTCAAAACATTGAGACCAAAATCTTGAAAATTCAAAACACTGAAAACTCAAAACATTGAATACCATAACATTGAAAAAACAGGAAACCAACGTTTAATATATGCCAGCACAACTAAATACAGAACCAATAAAAAACAAACCATATTACACTTCTCCAAATATAAATGGGGGGATAACCCCTCCCTGCACCCTCCCACACCCCTGCTACTTAAATCTATCAACTCCAAGATCACACTCCAGAGAACAAAACAGCAAACATACCATTCTGTGCTTCATGACTGCCTATTTAAATTGTGAAACACTATCCTCAACCTCCTGTTAGAAACACTACTTCATTGTTAAAACATTACACATTAAAATATATATATATATATATATATATATATATATATATATATATATATATATATATATATATATATATCTACTTGTATTTAGAGACCAAGTGCCAAACGGTTACCAAAACATAAAAAGAACAAAGCACTTGTAAGTGCAACCTCCAAAAGACAGAGCCAAAGTGTAAGCCAAATTCTTTATTCATCCACAATCAAAGCAGTCCAAAAAAACAATTTATGTGTGGATTACAATTCAAGTGAAGTTGTATTTTCTGTGATACTTAGCTATACTTCTGTACTTTCTATTTATTTTGGAGAAGAGATTAGGATCACTTGCATGGGTGTTTATGCCTCCACTGGACAAGTGGATGTATAGCAGAACTAAGATGATAGGGGTTGTTGAGACTCTGTTGGAGAGATTGCCCCTCATTGTCCTGTATGATACACAGAAAAAACAAGGACGGACCACCAGGCTATTAAAAATTAATTTATTTATTCATGAACAGCCAGGATAAGCGCTTTCACGTGTATAAACACACTTCTTCAGATCTCAAATACCAGTTCAGTTCATCATCTTAAATAGTGCAAACCCTGCAACTAATTAATCAATTAAAATCATCTAGATCAATTTAACTAAAATAAAACTAAAATTAAATAATCAGTTATACAAAACAAGTACAACTAGAATTCCTAAATTGATTAAGATCATATATACATCAAAAACATTCAAAAACATTCAAAATGTTCACAATGCATAACAGCAGAGCTACCATGAGTTCTATAATAAAATAAAACATATATTTTAGTGCAATTTGTTGATTTAATTATTTCAGAATTTGAGGGTTTGCACTATTTAAGATGATGAACTGAACTGGTACTTGAGATCTGAAGATGCGTGTTTATACACGTGGAAAGTGCTTATCCTGTCTGTTCATGAATAAATAAGTTCATCTTTAATAGCCTGGTGGTCCATCCTTGTTTTTTCTGTGGATTATACTTTGTTTTCTGGGTTTGGACCTTTAAGCAGCAGCACACGACTTTAGTTTGTTTTGTCCTGTATGATACTGAAAATAGGGACAACACTTTCAGATGTCAGATGGTCAATGTAATTTTTATGATACAGGCCTTTGATCTTGTTGGTGAAAAACAATTAGGGTTGTTAAACTTGTGTTAAGGGTATGGTCAGGTAAATACTGAAGGAAGCATTATATGTTAACAACTGGTGCAAGGACAGTGGTCTCAAATTAAATATAAAAAAAAATGTTGCACCATTCATTTTTGTAAATAAAACAGTTTAATTTACCATATAGGAGATGCACCCCCGATTTAGACACTACAGCTTCACTTACCATTTAGGAAATTCACTACCCTAATCAGACACTGTTATAAGGGATCTGGGTACTCTTGCTGATGATTTCTTATCATTTGAGCATCATTTATCCACAGTAGTTCAGAAGGTCTTTTATCTGGTCCAGCTAATTTCCAAAAGCATCTCCACTAGATCCAAAGACGTCTTAACTCCCCTTTACTCGTATATTATCAGACCCACTATTTATGGCCATATTTAATTAGGAAGGAAGTTGCAACTGACTGGAAAGAGGGCTGCCCCATAAAAGTTAAGAAAAAGTTCAGGATTTTGTCTTTGCTGGTTGGGGTGCAGACTATCTGGTCCAGACAGTTTGCATTTATGAAGTCCAGAAATCTCTGTGCATACATTTTAGTGGATGTATAGATTTTCCTGCTAATGGAGAGGAAGTTATAGTCCTCTAGGAGAATGATATTTGGTTTAATATACATAAGGACTCCATACTAGCTAGGTAATTGACAAGGGAAGGCATAGAGGTAGTCCTATCATCAGCTATGATGTGATAAGGGGTTTTATTACTGGTGAGTTGGACATGGAGAAATTTCCGGTCATTTTCCTGTTTCATGAACCTGCAGGTGAAATTCTATTTTGTGAATATAGATGTATGACTTTACATAATCTAATTCCTCCTTTTACATGACTCTGGTGAATATCAAAGTTATATTATAAAGAAGCATTTTCCCCTTTCTGTCATAAGAGCATGATGCTTTGTGATATAGGAATGGATGAAATTTTGTAACTTGCTTTGGAGATAGAGTTGTTTCAAATAAGCATTTAATGAGATGCAATATATATTGTTTGAAACAACGCAGTAACCATTAATGTTGACACACCATGTGCTCTGTGAAAATGATAGCTGATATAGAAAGAAATGTTCAGAAAATACTGATGAGCAATGGAATTTTATTGAAGTGCAATGCTGGATTTTTCATTTACAAAAAACTAGTATTCAGGAAAATGTATTTGAAAGTGGCATATTGTACAGTTGTCAATATTTTTATCACTATGTTAAATAAGCGAATATGGGGACTCCATATTTGCTGAGAAAACTAAATGACTCTCAAAATACAAACTAGATTGGCACTCCCATTCTAATTTTAGAGGACCAGAAATGTATACTATCTTTGATAATACAGGGCAATCACAATGAACCATGTAATAATAAAGAATTCGATATCTCCACGGTATCCTCAAATCATAGGACACAAGCCAGCACTGAAGCATAGATGACTAAAGCCCTCAGTATGCAAATGTGAATCGGGTTAAATCAGTCACTTGGTTGACGGAGAGATGATGTGTGTGCCCTTCCTGGGGGAGGGCATGCACTCCGATGTACCTTATACTTGACCTGCAGCAAAAGTCAGGAAAAGGTAGGAGAAAGCTACCCTCAGGGAGTAAGTTCATAAGCAGAATTACAACAAAGGTGAGAGATTATATACCATGTCCATTGCACATCCACCCTTATAATCTAATAGCACGTGCAAGAAGGAAATTCAAAGCATAACAAAAAATCCTTCTTGGCAGCAATATAAGGCTGCCCCAAGGTACATCAGTCTCCTCACTGGCCTTGAACATGGGTCAAAGAAAGTGAAGGAGGCTTCTTTGGTTCAGTAAAGAAGAAATAAGGGTTGGAAAATTGATACCAGGGACGTATAGAAGCAATTCATCAGAAAAGAAGAATATCTAGAGTAGAGACCTTAACATTCAAAGAGGAGAAAGTAGGTTTAGCACAGTCACCTGACTTTCCACAGCTAAATGTTAAAATTATTGACAATGATAGCCGTCGTGAGGTTGTTGCTCCTATAGAGAAAGAACCAATACTTATAAACAAAATCAGGAAGCAAAGACAAATGCTGTCCCAAAAGAAGCAAAGAAATATTAGCATTCAATTGAAAGTTAAAATTTGAAAAACAAGTAAATGCTTTTGATAAGAGACTAATCTACTCAGAAAAAAGGCATGTTTTGTGACACAGTTATTTATGGTAGTTTAGAGCAGGGTCATTCAAACAAAGAAAGATAATCATCCCATCCTTTGGAGTTTCAAGCATTAAAGAAAATTATAGTATTTTTTGTTACAAGGATAAATTATATGGAATAGCAGCCTGCCTGCCAATTACTGTGGTGGAAGATGTCATAGGGATTATAGAGTATTGTAAACGCATGGAAGAAATATCTTAGCATTATAGAACATCTTGATACAAACAACTTATGATGGATAGGGTACTTACTAGTATTAGGAGAGAGTTGTTACACTTCAAAACAAAAGGTATTTCCACTTATTTCTACATTGTACTGCAAAGAAATGCTGGGATTGTCAGCTAACACAGACATTTTTTTCACTTACATGAGCAAGTTATGCTCATTAAAACTTTCTTTTATATAATTCTGCAAAGTAAAAACTCTCTGCTTTGGGATATTTTGCACTTATCAACAGAACTAACCCCCCCCCCCCCTAGTTTCTACAGACTGACATATGTTTTCAGTATATTGAGATGGTAGCTTGTTTTATCATAAACTAAAATAATTCCACAAATGCAAGAAGATTAAAGTGTAATGCTGCAGTTCTCACACATTGCTCTTTTCACAATTAATTTAATTTCTGGTTATACAACTTATGTTAAAGTTGCAATCAGCTTCAAATAAAGTTATTCCATGTCTTTTCATGTTTTAATTTCACTGTCTACTAATCTTTTATTTATGGCCTCACAAGCAAAATCATGTCAATGTATGATATGATTAATATACACATGCAATGCATTTTGGGTAATCAAAAAACAATATTCAAGCAGTTACTTACTGAAATTATCATTTTACAAATAAATCATCACATTTTTTAGTTTTTAATGTTAGTCCAACTGTGAGGTATTGCTAACAACTTGTAAGACTCTCCTTTTACTGTGAATAGCATAGAAATATTGCACATTGTGAGGTCAGTTTTTCATGATATTATACCTTCAGTTTTCACCTTCAAGAAAAAAAAATATGAAAGGGCTGTGCTTATCAGCAAAATTAATTACAAAAATAATGTGCTTTATCTGATTAAAATGAATAATTTGTTAATTACATGTGAAGGGGGGTCATATCCATCTCTAATTGCTTATTATTGCAGCAATACATTTTAAATAAAAAACACGCAGTCTGGTATTTTGAGATGACAAATAAAAACTGTGGCAGCATTATCAATGAAGGCTCATGTGAAGATTGGAGAAAGATGGGCGCAGGCTGCCAGCCTAGTCAAATGGAATTTGATACATAATTCTATCATTTGTTTAAATAAATGTAAAATGCAGGCTTGTGTTTTTAAATGAAAGAAAACACTGTAAAATGTGAATTTCAGGATTGTTGCAAAATTGCCATCTGCTGTAAGGAAAACCAAGCCAAGCATTTTAAATGTTCCTTGAAGTTACAATTATCTAAAAAGTGGTGCAGAAGCAGCTGGCTGAACACATTCTTTCTATTGTCTTAACTTAACGAATAATTGTTAGAGTTGTTGTTTTTATTTTGGCTTTTCCCTGTTAGGGGTCGCCACAGCGGAACTCCGGTCCGCTAATGATTGGCAGTCGATTTTTATGGTGTCGAGGTGCCAGCCCGACACCCAACCTTCAACTAAGGCACGCCCATTCACGCACATCTTTCGAATGCCACTCAACCACGGGGAGGACATGCAAACTCCACACAGAAGGCGCTCCAGCTGAGAATTGAATGGGAGAACCTCTTGCTGTGAGGCAACAATGCTACCATTGCACTGCTGTGGCTTATACATGTAAAATGTCTTTTATTGTTGTAGTTTCCTGAGCAGGTGTTAGATTGCTAAATAATGGTTTGTGGCCTGGGGACTCCAGACTAAGTGTCAAAATGATGTAATGTGAATACTGGGAAAACCTAAGTGTCAAAATGATGTAATTTGGGTGGGCATTATCAGAGCTGTTTGTTAGTGAGTTTAAAAACTATTGTTCAGTGAGAGACTGTAAGCATTTTATCTTGGTCCATCAACCCCAGCACTGCGTATGCTCTATATGTATGTAAGTATGATTGTAGCACTGTGTTTTCTCTTAAGAATAGCTAAAGATTAGAAAGTTAGATTAAGTGTTTTTCTTTGACATCAGACCTGTCCTACTGTATTATTTTAAGTTTCTGTGTGATCTTAGATATCTCTGTAGTGTAGTAGTGTTGTCTTGTGTTTTAATTATTTATTATTAAATATTTTAAAAACCTTTACCTGTGGCTGGTTTGTGTACAGATAAGTAGACTCTAGAGTACATTGCATATTTATAGAGTTTATTGTAATAGGCCACTCTAATAATATTGCACAGTAATAATTGGAAACCCTTTTAAGGGCCTTTGGGTAGCTGATAATTATTAGCTGGTGGTGGCAGAAATTACTACTGTATAGTCTGGGTAAAGGGGCACAGCTGGAGAATCTGTGTCAGCCTTTCCCAGGAGTGTCTGTGAAGTTGTATAAATACTTATCTGAAAGTGTGGGTGTGTGTCAGTTACCTGGGCAGGGACATGAAGCACTGGTTGGACAGAGAAGGTATTGGAGGTTAACTTGCCAGCTAAGCTGAGATCTGGACCATATAGCTGTGCCAGTGGGGAGTCTTATTGGGGACCTGGAGAGCAAGTGAGCAACCAGCCCCAGACTGACTGTGATCTCTGTGTGCACTTAAAGGAAATTGTACTTTACTGTGTGTATTAGTTATCATTTCCTCTTCTATGAGATGACCTCCCTGGTATTGGTGGTGAGGATTGAGGCTCCTTGATTGCTGGGCCAGGGCATGGTCATCTCAAGTGGTGGCAGTGGTTGGGATAAGATATCCTCACAAGTGTATGGCAGTGGTGTGGGTAGAGTGAATCCTGTAGCTTATGTGCAGTGATTTCTGAAAGTGTTTTGTACTCTAAATCAGCCATGCAGTGTATACTCAGAGTTCAGATCACAATTGTTGTATTTTTTTTGTTAACTTAGTTAGTCAGGGTGAGCAGGCAGCATGTCCAGCACAGGAGTATGGAAAGCTGACAAGGAGCTAGCTGGTGGAGATGTGCCAGGCTAGGGGACTGGTGCATGGAAACCTGACTAAGGCAGACCTGACTGCAGCCTTGGTTACAGCTGCATCAGAAAACAGCATCCAGGAGGACAATCAGACTGGCAGTGGAGATGCAATATCCTTGGAGAATGGACAGCTCAACCTTTCTGCAAAGAACAATCAGACTGGCAGTGGAAATACAATATCCTCAGAGAATGGACAGTTCAACTTTTCTGCAGTGGACTTAAAAATCCAGCTGGAGCTTAAGAGATTTTGAGTTGGAGACCAGGCGTTTGGAGATAGAAGCCGAAGAAAAGGAGCATCAAAGGAAGCATGAGAGGGAAATGCTAACTCTTCGCCAGAGTCATGGAGGTGATGGGAAAGGGAGTAACTGGACCCCAGAAGCACAACAGGTCAGTAAATTTCTTCCGCAATTTAAATAGGGGGATTGTTTTGATGGTTTCATTCACATGTTTGAAAGGGTATGCAAACAATATGGTGTTGACCAAAGGCTCTGGGTACGGTTCCTGACCCCTTATTCCATGGGAAAGCTGTAACTTGTTTATCACAAATGCATGTGTCTGTTTTGATTATACTGCTGTAAAAAAATGTCTGTTAAAATGTTTTAAGCTAACACCTGAAATGTATAGGAAAAAGTTTGTGAGCATAGACGCAAGGCAGATGAAAATGTATGTGAATATGTTGCTGAACTGAGCACTTATTTTCATAGCTGAGTGAGTGGACATCAGGTCACCACTTTTGAATGGCTGGTGGATGTTTTGGTGAGGGAACAAGCCCTTAGCACTTTGCCTGAGGACATGAGGATCTAGTTAGCTGAGAGACAATGTGCTACTTCAGATGAGTTGGGGAAGAAGGGAGACCTATACCTGGCCAGCAGGGCAGCCCTGCACAGGAAGGGGACCCATGGTACTGCTCATGGGTCTAAAGGAACCCATGGTGGGCAGCACAGACTGCCCCAACAGAATCTGCCAGTAGCAGGGGAAGCCTGTAGTCCAGGTACATGTCCAGGAGCTAGGGTTAAATGTTTTGAATGTAACCAGTGGGGCCATGTGGCATACAGATGTCCACGGAGGCAAGGTGGGGAACCAAAGTTGAGGTAGCCAGTAAGTGGGAAAGACAAAATGCCAATAGTGGGTTGTCTTGAGATAACAGTGGTATGGAACTACCATCCTGCAGATGTCCTGAGAGGGAAGGACTCGAATGAGGTAGTACCATTTACTTATGCAGTTACATGCAGTGAGGCTATGAGACAAGTATGTGGGTCTGGTAGCCTGGGGGAGACCCAGACAGACTACAGGCTTGCAGCCAGGACTGCTGAGGTGGTTACTTCAGGGAGTGAGCTACACTGTAACAGTGAGACTGAATGTAAGCCGCAGCTGCTTGTGGGTACTGATGTCCCCCTGGACAGGGTAACTACAAAGGTAGAGGTGAGTAGTAATACCCAGGCTGACAGTGAGGCACCACTGCCAGAAGATGCCAGACTTCCTGTGTAAGGGGAGCTGGGAAGGGTTACAAGGAGAGATCTGAGACAGGCTCAGCTCTCATACCCTACACTGCAAGGCCTGAGGCAGGTAGCTAGGGAGGCACCTGATTCTCAAGGGAAGGGGGAATCTGTATACTGGGACAAAGGGTTACTATACAGTGAGTGGACCCCTGAGGGAGGGCTAGAAGGTAAGAGAGTACAGCAGTTGGTAGTGCCTAGAGTCTACCATCTGGCTCATCTATCCATACCTCATGATATTCCCTTTGCAGGTCATATGGGCATAAAACATACAAAGAGGCGTATTATGCAAAACTTTTATTGGCCTGGAATTTCCAAAGATGTAACAGGGTGCTGCAGGACACCCCAAATTCCACAGGGAAAAAGTATATCTTAGTGGTAATGGATTATGCTACACGATACCCTGAGGCAGTGGCTTTGTCCTCCATTGAGGTAGAGAAGGTGGCAAATGCTTTGTTAGAGATTTTCAGCATGGGTGGTTTCCCAAAAGAAATACTAACTGACCGAGGTGCTAATTTCATGTCAGACCTGCTGGCTTGTTTGTGGAAGTCCTGTGGGGTGAAGCACATGAAGACTATGCCCAGACTAATGGTCGTGTTGAGAGGTTAAACTCAAGAATCAAGTCCATGCTACAGGCATTTGCAGATCAGTTTAAGAGGGAGTGGGACAAATATTTGCCCCATCTGTTGTTTGCTTACAGAGAGGTTCCCCAGGAATCTACAGGTTTTTCACCCTTTGAGTTGCTGCATGGGCATAGGGTGAGGGGACCACTAGATTTAATTTGAGATGAGTGGGAAGGTGAGTGTGAGTCTCACAAGGAGTCTGTTGTGGCATACGTCCTAAACTTCATGACAAGACTCAGGGAACTCATGTGCTTGGCCCAGGAGAACCTAGCAGAAGCCCAACAACAGAAAAAGGTGTGGTATGACAGGAATGCTCGAGCTAGGGAATATGCTGTGGGGCAGCAGGTAGTGGTTCTCATTCCTGTCAGATACAACAAGCTGCAAGCAGCTTGGGAGGGACCCTACAAAGTGGTAAGAAGGGTAAGTGATGTTAACTACATGGTGGAAGTGCTAGGCAGATGGCAGGGGCACAAATTGTATCATGGTAACATGATGAAACCTTACCATGATAGGGAGGCCCTTGTGCTGAGCATTTGCAGTGGATTGCAGGAGGTGTCTGAGGGAGATCTGTGGACTGATATCCTCAGTGAGGCTCAGGGTGACACCTCAGTGGAAGGGGTAGCAATGTCTCAGCAGCTATCTCCTACACAGTTTTGAGAAATACGAGCAGTGTTGCAGGAATTTGGGGGTGTGTTCACTGGGAAACCAGGGTGCACCCACCTGGTGCAGCACCAGGTGGATACAGGGCCCCAAAGGCCTATTAGGCAGGCCCCTTATAGGGTGCCTGAGAGAGTCAAACAGACTCTGAGGGAAGAGGCACCGGAGAAGTTGTAACTAGTGGTGATTCAAGCTTTAACAGTCCCTGGGCCTCACCAGTGGTGTTTGTGCCAAAGAAGGATGGCAGCACCAGGTTCTGTGTGGATTACAGGAAATTAAATAGTCACACAGAGTCAGATGCTTACCCCATGCCTAGGACAGATGAGGCCCTAGAGCAGCTGGATGGGAATAAGTATCTTACAACCATTGATCTTACCAAGGGTTACTGGCAGGTGCCCTTGACTTCCATTGCTAGAGAGAAGTCAGCCTTTGTGACTCCTTTTGGCTTGTACGAGTTCACAAAGATGCCCTTTGGGATGAAGAATGCCCCAGCACCTTTCCAGAGGCTGGTGGATAATATCCTAGCAGGAGCAGGAAGGTTTGTCCTTGCTTACCTAGATGATATTGCCATCTACAGCCATTCCTGGCCAGTGCACCTTCAGCATGTCAGTGAGGTGCTGGGCAGACTACAGAGGGCAGGGTTGACCATTAAGTCGAGCAAGTGTCAGATGGGATATGGCAGAGGTCTCCTACCTGGGACATAGAGTGGGGAGTGGTAAGATAAGGCCAGAACCTGCCAAAATGGAAGCTATTCAGGCATGGCCTGCACCTATTACCAGAAAGCAGGTGAGGGCATTCTTAGGGACAGCAGGGTACTACAGAATGTTTGTCTCTAGTTATAGTACTATAGCTGCTCCCCTCACAGACCTGACAAGGAAGAACAGGCCAGATAAGGTAGTGTGGACCCCAGCATGTGTGCAGCATTTCAGAAGCTTAAAGTAGCTTTGGGAGGACCCCCTGTGTTAGCCAGTCCAGATTACAGCAAAGAATTTGATGTGCAAGTGGATGCTTCGAACCATGGGGTGGGGGCTGTACTTAGCCAGATTTCTTCAGAGGGGGAAGAGCACCCAGTGTTTTTTCTCAGTCATAAGCTCCAACCCAGGGAGGAATGCTATGCAGCTGTAGAAAAGGAATGTCTAGCTATAGTGTGGGCACTGCAGAAACTTCATGACAGATCACAACCCTCTAATATGGTTAAACAGTGCCAGTCAGCAAAATGTCAAATTGCTAAGATAGAGCCTGAGGTTGCAAACATATGATATGTCAATGCAGCACTGCAGTGGGAGTAGCAAGGCTAATGCAGATGGGCTCTCAAGACAGGGAATGGGGTGGGGTACCCTCAAATAGACCTAACCCTCTCAAGCGGTGTTTCTCAAGGGTCACTTGAACACTAGCTTGAGTTCTACAGGGGGGAAGAGATATGAAGATTGTGGAAAGATGGGTGAAGGCTGCCAGCCTAGTCAAATAGAATTCGATACATAATTCTATCATTTGTATAAATAAATGTAAAATACAGGCTTGTGTTTTTAAATGAAAGAAAACACTGTAAAATGTGAGCTTCAAGATTGTTGCAACATTGCCATCTGCTGTAAGGAAAACCAAGCCAAGCATTTCAAAAGTTCTTTGAAGTTACAATTATCTAAAATGTGGTGCCGAAATGGCTGGCTGAACAGGGTCTATATCAGTTGAGCGAAAACCCCTTTACATGAATACCTAAACATCGAACCCTATACCTCGAACCACGAAAATCCCGAACGCACTAAGTTGTGAAAAATAAAATATCGAAGTATCATAGTCAGCCAACCCCAGCACCCACTACTTAGTACCTACCGAAACAAAATAAATAAACCACATACATACACTAACCAAACCCTACAGACATACACCCAAACAAAATAAATAATCCACATACATACATTCATTTAACAAAACCCTACTTTCAACACTACACTAAACCCCACATACACAGCTATCTATGCACTATCCTTAACCCCTCCCTAACCCTAAGGTCTGTAACTACCGCACACTTTCCCTACAGACATACACCCAAACAAAATAAATAACAAACATACATCCACTTAAAAAAAAAAAACCTACATCTAACACTACACTAAATCTTACATACATTACCTATCTATGCACTTACCTTAACCCAAATCCTAACCCTAAAGGCCTATCTATCGCACACTTACCTTACGGAGCTGTACCGCAGATGGGACAACCAAAACAAATCAACATTTCAGAATTCGCGGTTTTGGACGTTCGAGGTTTACGTACTTCATGCAATGCGGTTCGACGTATTCGTATTCGCGTAAAGGGGTTTTTGCTCAACTGATATAGACCTGGCTGAACACATTCTTTCTATTGTCTTAACTTAAGGAATAATTGTTAGAATATACATGTGAAATGTCTTTTATTGTAGTTTCCTGAGCAGGTGTTAGATTGCTAAATAATGCAGTTTTGGCCTGAGAACTCCAGACTAAGTGTCAAAATGATGTAATGTGAATACTGGGAAAACCTAAGTGTCAAAATAATGCAATCTGGAAGGGCCTTAGCAGAGCTGTTTGTTAGTGAGTTTAAAAACTATTGTTCAGTGAGAGACTGTAAGCATTTTGTCTTGGACCATCAGCCCCAGCACTGCGTATGCTCTATATGTCTGTAAGTAGGATTGTAGCACTGTGTTTTCTCTTAAGAATAGCTAAAGATTAAAACGTTAGATTAAGTGTTTTTCTTTGACATCAGACCTGTCCTACTGTATTATTTTATATTTCTGTGTGATCTCTGAACTCTTAGATATCCCTGTGGTATAGTAGTATTGTCTTGTGTTTTAATTATTTATTATTAAGTATTTTAAAAACCTTTACCTGTTTCTGGTTTATGTAGAGATAAGTAGACTCTAGAGTACATTGCATATTTATAGAGTTTATTGTAATAGGCCACTCTAATAAGCCTTAGACTGAAAAGTCACATTACCAATTGGATAATAATATTGCACAGTAATAATTGGACACCCTTTTAAGGGCCTTTTGGTAGATGATAATTATTAGCTGGTGATGGCGGAAATTGCTACCATATAGTCTGGGTAAAGGGGCACAGCTGTAGAATCTGTATCAGCCTTTCCCAGGAGTGTCTGTGAAGTTGTATAAATACTTATCTCAAAGTGTGGGTGTGTGTCAGCTACTGGACAGGGACACAAAGCACTGGTTGGACAGAGAGCGTTCTGGAGGTTAGCTTGCCAGCTAGGCTGAGATCTGGACACTATAGCTGTGCCAGTGGAGAGTCTTATTGGGGACCTGGAGAACAATGGAGCAACCAGCCCCAGACTGATTGTGATCTCTGTGTGCACTTAAGGGAAATTGTACTTTACTGTGTGCATTAGTTATCCTTTCCTCTTCTATGAGACAAACTCCCTGGTGTTGGTGGTGAGGATTGAGGCTCCTTTATTGCTGGGCCAGGGCACAGTCATCACAGCTCATTTAAAAATTCAGACCTGATTTACTTCTGGAAACTTGTAATGTCGATATCTGAATTTGATTGAACAAGTTAACAGAGAAGAAGGTGAGTCATACCTCTCAACCTCTTAGAGTTCTAGGCAAAGCTAAAATAACGGATCAACAAAGGCCCAAATCTAGGATAGATTATAAATATTGCTCTTATAAACTTATTAAACTTGCTAGAATAACAAGTTTAATTTAATTTAATGTAACTGTATTTTTTTCTTGGGTAGAGTATTGATTTCCCTAGACTTTTAAACACTCAGCCCGGGTGCACTGTCTGGTTAAGTGACTTGCTGAGAGTCACACAGTTAGGCAATGGAGGTAGAGGGTAATGGAGGCTGAGGGAATGAAAGCTTGCACCTTTGGACCACAGGAATGAGATCACTAACAGCTCCTTAATCCTCAGGTTTTGCACTAGCATGCTTATTGAATAATAAGAAGTCTAAACTCAAATGTTCAATTCTCAATGATTTGTCAGAAAACTACACATTTTATGAGAAACAGACTAAAATATAAGGCAAAAATCTGGAAGTCCTACAAAATTCTAGACATCTGAAAAATATGTAGTGGGCCAATCTATGTTAGGGCAAATATATAATTGGAAGAAATTGTTCAGTTAGACAGCATTACAAATAATGCAATTTGTATTATATTAAATTAAAATAAGTTGAAGACATAGTAAAGTTTTTAATATATACAGGTTCTTTGGTTTTCTGTAGGGATTTTGAAAAAAAAATCACTAGCTTCCTTAACTTAACCAATGGCTACTTAAAGATCATTTCTAATAATGTAAACTTACTAAAAACTGCTTTGAACAACACTGATAAAACATTAAATATCTAAAAAAAAATCTAATATCTGTGGGAAATTAATGTAGCTTGTGATACCATTTTTCTTAAAAAATGCAGTTTATTATGTAGAATCAAACTCAAATGCAGGTTGTTTTAAACAATCATACAAATCTTATGTAGCAACACAGTAGCAAAAAGCAGCAAGCAGCAAAGAAAACCACAAAGTAATCCACAAAATGCAGAAACACTTTATTCCTCTGACATCTCGGCCTAAGCCTTCAAGGAGTAAAGAACTTACAAAATGCACAGCACATATATAGCAGTCACAAATTAATTAAACAATAAAAACAATTAAATTAACACCCTCCAATTAAATTCTTCATTTAACCCATGAGGGTAAAGAGTACCAAATTTTAAAATGTAAATAGCTTCCTTAGAAAGCAAGTAATGCTTTATGTTACAAGTATCAAAGCAAGACAAACTTATTTTTTCCAAAACAGTACCTTGTAGCCCCTCATTTTTACTATCATGGAATTTTTTGAAATGCATAGCCACAGAGCTTTCCTCTTTCTTATTAACAATGTCCCTAGCATGTTCCATTAATCTCAACTTAAATGCCCTTTTGGTTTCCCCAATATAAAATTTATTACATGGGCATCTAAGTGCATAAATCACACCTTCAGAATTACAAGTAAAATAATTACATGTATTAAAACCCACATTATTTATATAAGGAAAACGATTAACTACAAAATTACATGCTCTACATTTGCCACACTTAAAAGTACCCCTAAGGGAAATACTATCAGCAAGACTAACAGAGGGCAAAAGAAATTTACTATTCACCAAGAAATTTTGGATATTCCTGCCTCTCTTGTAAGAAAATCTCAATCTACCTTCTAACCATATTGCTACATTATTAAGTGAAACAAAATATTCCCAATAATGTTTAACCAGCCTAACCAATTCAGCACTAAAATTACTATATGTAGTCACAAAATATAAAATCTCATGCTGTTTATTGATTTCCAAACTAGATGTTAAGGTATATTTTCTATGTGTTTTATTATTAATTCTCCTAACACCTATATTAAACAATCTATCATAACTTCTCTGAACCAGTTCATCACTATAACCTCTGCATTTAAACATTCCCATAGTTGCATCTAGTTCCCGATAAAGAATAGATTCAACATTGCATAATCTAGACACCCACAACATTTCACCATATGGTAAAGCTTCTAATGTATGAGGGGGATGACAACTCATCCCATACACATAATGAGTGCCTTCATCAAATTTTCTATTAACAGATGTTTCCAATCTATTACCATCCTTAATGTTTAACACAACATCCAAAAAAGAAACATTCACACCCATTTTAAAACCATCAAATTCTAACAAAAATCTATTATTATGTAATTTTGAAATAACCTTACCATCTTGGACAAGAAAAATTAGGTCATCAATAAACCTATAATACCTAACAACATATTTACAAAAAAAGGAATTTCTATACAAATATTCAGACTCAAAAAGGCCCATGGCCAGATTCACATGCATGGGGGCAAAAGCTGCCCCCATGGCCGTACCTTTTTTTTTGTCTATAAAAACTAATATTAAACTCAAAAAAATTATGTGTTAAACAAAAATAAATAAGTTCTCTAATATATTCTGTGGCTGGATAGTCACCCAAAAAGAATCTTAAGGCCTCCATGCCAAATTCATGGCTAATGTTTGTATATAAGCTCTTAACATCAAGGGTTAACCAATATATACTCTCATTCCACTCAACATCCTTGATTTTGTTCATAAAGTCAAAAACATCACAAATATATGAAGGTAAAGCTTTAACTGTAGGCAGCAAAAAGCTATGTAGAAAAAGCCCTATATTGTGCAAAAAATAATTACATCCCAAAACAATAGGTCTTCCAGGGGGTGATACTAAACTTTTATGTATTTTTGGTAAACAATAGAAGAAAGCTATTCTACAACCTTCTATAGTAAACTTTTTTTTTACATCTGCATCTGAAAAATAACCCAGTCTTTCACCCTTCTTCATTAATTCAATGTATTCAGGAACAGAGTCACTGTACATACTGAATTCCACCTTCTCATAAACACTAATATCATTTAAATGTTCTTCACACATTTTAAGATATTGTGAAAAGTGCATCACAATCAATTTATTACCCTTGTCAGAAGGTTTAAATACAATTTCCTTCATTTCACTTAACACAAGTAAAGCCTTCCATTCCTTCTGGGTTAAATTATAGAAATTATCAGGTTTACTTCTCAGAAACTCATTATGTGCACGTTCAATAGAAACATTCAATAAATTGATGAAATGTATAGCATCATTATTCAAAACTGACGGCATAAAATTACTTTTAGTTTTAATACATTCAGTATCAAATTTATAATAAGCATTACAAATATTATCAGAATCACAAGTATGAAAACTGTCCATAGATGAATCAAGGCTGTCGCTAGATAAAACTTCATTCATGTCCACATTTAAGTTACAAAACAAACTTTTCAAATGCAGTTTCCTACAAAACCTGTAGACATCACTTTTAATGTCATACAGTGGAGGTACAACTGTAGGAATAAACTTAAGTCCACAATTAAGCACTGCAAGTTCAAGGTCAGAAAATGAGTAACCAGAAAGATTAACGACATAGTTAGACATAGAAGATAAAGAAAGGCAACTACCATTTACCTCTCTTATAACCCCCTTGCAAGTGCTGTTCCTTCTGTGCTGGTGCCTTGGAAGAAATTGTTCAGTTAGACAGCATTACAAATAATGCAATTTGTATTATATTAAATTAAAATAAGTTGAAGACATAGTAAAGTTTTTAATATATACAGGTTCTTTGGTTTTCTGCAGGGATTTTGAAAAAAAAATCACTAGCTTCCTTAACTTAACCAATGGCTATTTAAAGATCATTTCTAATAATGTAAACTTACTAAAAACTGCTTTGAACAACACTGATAAAACATTAAATATCTAAAAAAAATCTAATATCTGTGGGAAATTAATGTAGCTTGTGATACCATTTTTCTTAAAAAATGCAGTTTATTATGTAGAATCAAACTCAAATGCAGGTTGTTTCAAACAATCATACAAATCTTGTGGTTCATCTTGGTACAACTCACAGCACAGGAATACCTTAAACACACTTTGAAAGTACAAACAGGGTTTGAGAATAAGTCTGTTCTGGAGCTCTCAGGTACAATAATTTCCATCCTCCTCTATGTGGTCCTCTTTCACTGAGGAAACACTTTGAAGCCTGCATAAACTAAAGCACTGCTGGTGATTCCCTGCTGGGTCAGAAAACGTATATTTTTTTGTTTCTGACCTTTTAGAGCTGCTTTCTGATACCTGCTACATTTTGTTTTTTTTGTTTTAAGAAATCTGCTTGACCTGGTGTTTTTATTCTTCATGGACAAAAATTATCTAGGCTGTTCATTTCACATTTTTTCATTGGTTAAATTGTCTGTTGGGTGATAGTTAAATGTTTGTTTGTCTTTCGGCTTTTCCCAGTAAGGGGTCGCCACAGCGGAACTCCGGTCCGCTAATGATTGGCAGTAGATTTTTACGAAACACCAAGGTGCCAGCTCAACACCCAACCATCAATGAAGGCACACCCATTTACGCACGCATGTCTTTCAAATGCTACCCATCCACGGGGAGGACATAGGACATGCAGATTCCACACAGAAGGCACTCTCAAGCCCAGCCGAGAATCGAACAGGAGAACCTCTTACTGTGAGGTAACAATGCTACTGCCATACCAAATACTCTGTGAAATTCTGGGCCTCTGTCTTTAAAAAGATTTGAAGCCTGCATAAACTAAAGCACTGCTGGTGTTGCCCACCTGCTCTCCCATTTGTTGATTTGTTTTTTTAAACCTGATGACTTTAAGCTGCCCACCCCTATTGTAAACTGAGATTAATAATCTCTTCCCTTTCTACATTGCTGTTGATATCTTGAATTGTTTGCCTTTCCTTTCTACACTGCAGTCGATATCCTGAATTATTTATTTGCCTTTCCTTGTGCTTATATTTGAAAAAGTGCATTTTACCTCCCATTTTCTGTTCTCCTTGATCTAGCTAGCTGTTGGATAAAGCAGTATATTTTTACACTTTAGCAAACAATTGTTTTTACACAAAAGAGGTCAGTGGATTTTCCATCTAGTGCACTGTGAGGTGGCCTGGTCTGTTTAGGTTAGGGAAACACCTGAGATTTCTGCATGTAGTTTTATTGGCTGGAGGGCTTATCTTGTTGTCTGTACAGTTTAGTGTCCCTTGGCTAATTTATTCAAAGTGATGTACTTTTATTGAATATCTACACTTTTATAAGCTGTTTAAAGTACACTGCTGTATCTATATCTTTAAGGATTTTTTGTGGTAGCATTTCATGCAGTTTAAGTTTGTTTGTGGTACAATTTCACACTGGACATTCCTTTATTGTGCTTTTGAATTGGGAGGATTGGGATTGTTCATCTGGTGGCAGTAGGTGTTTACTTGGTCTGTCTGAGCTGAAAAAAAAACACAAAAGAGTTAAGCATTTTTTTCACTTCTCTGCACTTAATTAACACTTTTCTGCTACCTAGATAGCATATAACACTGTTCTGATATCTACATAGCATAGACTAGATTCAGACCTGCTAAATCTAGCCTGTTATTGATACACTTGAGCACTAAACCAGCCATCTTACATCAGGCTAACATAGGAGGACTGTGGCTGACAAAGTTTGCAGATGACTGCAAACTGGGAGCCATAGTGGAAAGTACATCGGACACAGATATCCTTCAGAGGGGTCTCACAGAAACTGATAGCTGGTGCCAGAGCCATGGCCTGAAGTTAAATGCCAAAAAATGTATAGTCATACCCTTTGGGAAAAACAAGGTAACCCCAAGCTACCATATAGGTGGCAATCCACTAAGCACAGAAGAGGTTATCAGGGACCTGGGGACCCAGGTTGTTAGTGGCCTTTCTTTTGACACTCACATTGCTAAAGTGGTTAGAAAAACCTTCTACATTGCCCACCTGATCATGAAGGGATTCACGTCCAGATCAAGTGAGGTCATTGTTCCCCTGTACTCTTCACTTATCAGACCAATGATCGAGTACAATGCCCCATTCGGGATGTATCTCACCCGACACCTGCAGCAATTGGAGAGACCCCAAAAGTTCCTCACCAAAAGGATAAAGGGACTCCAAAATCTGTCATATGCTGCCAGACTGAAGAAACTCCAGCTCTATTCAGTCGCATACCGTCTGCTCAGAGGTGACCTGTGCCTGACATACAAGGCCATGTCCAACCAGGAATTAATGGACATGCTCCACCTCAAAAATCCAAATCTACCAGATCCACTAGAGCAAGCGACTTAAACCTTAGCACGGATATAAATAGGACATGCTGGAGGGATAGATTTGTCACCCAGAGACTCCCTATGTTGTGGAATAAAATCCCGGTCCATGTGAGGCAGAGCACCTTGCTGGCTCTGTTCAAGAGAAATCTTGACCGGTGGATGGGAGATCGTAGGTTTACCCTGGGAATCATCTCTGTGTCACTGCTGGACAGAGGCACAACAAACTAAAGGGCACAGTATTTTTTAACATAAGGGGTGGTGTAAGCCACAAAAACTCTGGGCTAGGCTTATAAATGCCTTAGGGCAGATAGCCTAGTATAAACCTATGAACCTATGAACCTAAGAAGGGCTCC
The DNA here is from genome assembly GCF_019279795.1 of Protopterus annectens. NCBI lineage: Eukaryota > Metazoa > Chordata > Ceratodontiformes > Protopteridae > Protopterus > Protopterus annectens. The sequence continues at coordinate 227,322,174 of NC_056725.1, read as the reverse complement.
TCTGCACCCTTGTAGCAGAAGAGTGTGGATCCAGTCGTGTCTGAGGTATGGATTGCTGGAGGAATATTCATTGTGTGCTTTCCTATTGGTATATTGTCTTAATACTGTCTTAATTTTGCCCGTATTTAAGCCTCATGTTTGAGCATTGCAGCACATCATACAACAGAGGTTAGGGGTGCCCTGTATAGATGCAAGCACATTAAAACAAGTTCTCCTCAATATCTGTCATTGGAACCCTCCAAAGGTTTCCTACTGCACTACGGGTGCACTGAGCAATGTTGCCACACTTACCATCCATAGCTTTCAGTAGAACAATCAACTTTGTTAGTCCTAGCACAAAAACTAGTCAAACTAGCCCAATCCCTTCCCTAATAGTACATATGGTAAAATCCTGCTATAATGGATGAGCAGTTTCCCATCATTTCACCAACCAGTCCAACTGATGTGTGCATCCTGAGGCAATGTAGTAATTGCCTCATTTATATTGACAACCACTTACTTCAAAACAAACAAATACCCTTTGTGAGAGATGCAATTGCACTATGAAATTGGAATCAGTTCTCTCATGTAACAACAAACTGGACATCAAACAGCTTGTCAGCACTCACACTTCACCTATCAGAAAGAATGAGGTCATGACGCACAAACCCACATACATGGAGGTACTCACTAGAAGCCTACCAAAAGATCAGAGATCTTAAACATAAACCACTTGCACACACTGCTATGCAAGTAGAAACCACTACACATAATAACACATGCACCAATGTCTCTGCAAATAAGCCCCTAAGGTAAAACACCTCAAAACCTAATATCTTGGTCATAGGTCACTCCATAGTGAGACACACAGATGTCCTCCTCACCAAACTGGACAAGGAAAAGGTCACGGTCAGCTGCCTGTCAGGTGCCAGGATCTGTCATATCTCAGATGCATTCAAGTCTTTCAACTACAAGTACTGTTTTGACTCTGTTATAGCCCATGTTGGGGTGAATGACTTGAGATGTACCTCACTGCACTATATGAAGAGAGACATGACTGAACTCTTAGATTACGTGTCCCAGGCAGGTGTGACTCTAGCCCTAAGCAGCATTCTACGTTCACCCAGGACTTTGCCACAATATAAACAAAAAATGAATGACTTCAACAATTGGATTAGCTTGTGGTATCAGTCCAGGGGGATACAGTATCTGTCAGCCTGGAAAGACATGTTTGACAGGCCACACTGCTTTGCCAGAGATGGTCCTCGCCTGTTTCCTCTAGGCTTTCGGATACTGGCAAAGGCACTTGCCTCCCCCATAGCACCTTTTAGGCAATGTCAAAACAACAAAATCTCTGATGTAACAAAATCCACTCGAGACAAACTCAAGATTCTGTTACTTAATGCTAGGAGTCTAAACATGAAACTGCACTCCCTGGAAGCACCCCACTCCTTGGAAGATGTTGACGTCTGTGCAGTCACTGAGCTGTGGTTCAAGGCCATTAAGAGCACCCTGGCCATACAAGTTACAATGCTTTCCACACATTCAGACTTCAAAATGAGCATGAAAGAACCAATGGTGGTGGTGTATCCATCTTCATTAACGCCAAGTACACTTTGAGACTGGTTAAGCAGTACTACTCCCTCAAACTTCTCCATGTCCAATTAACTATAGACAAAATATCCTACCACATCATTGCTAGCTATAGATCTCCACCATAAACCAAGACAAGCACACTGCCTACTTGGACATACTGGAGTCACTCACCATACAGCCCAACACTTTAGTCATGGGGGATTTCAACTATCCTTCCATCGACTGGGTGGCATACATGAGCATGAACAAGCTTGTCCAGAGGTTCCTGGACTTTGTCAGTACAAATGCTCTGGAACAGATAGGCTCAAATGTCCTAGACAAAATACTCTCCAACATGGGGAGGACGCTGTACTACCCTCTGTGTGATGCCCTCCCTAGTAAGGTTGGACCATAAATTAGTCTCGTTCGAAGTAACTATTGAACCTGTCTCCACCACCACAAGAGCAAAAAAACTAAAAATCTTTTCCAAATCAAACTGCAGCTTACTAAGCGATGGTATAAAATGTTTTATACCCCCTGCATTCGCAGACAACATTGATTCCTATGCAATGGTTTACTCATATACCCTGTATAAACACTTAAGCAACTGTATAGACTTGACTGTGCCTGACAGGATTAGAACCAGGTCTTCCCCTAAAAAAAACAAAAAAAAAAACAAGTTACCCTGGTGGACCTCAAGTATAAACAGATTATATAACAAAAGGAAGAAACTGATGTCAAAGAACAAGAGGGAACTCACTCAGCAGAGTAAGAGTTCCATCCACAGCTTGATCAAGAAAATCAGAACCTCTTGTAAAGTCCTGTGAAGCTAATTACAAAGGTAAAATAGCATCTCTATCTCAGGATAATTATAAGGCATTCTTTAACTACATCTGGAACTGTGCTGAACTGGTAGTAGATGGTATCACTCATACCATAATGGAGGAAATTGCCAACCTGCTAGCTGACAGATTTGGCGCAAACTTCACTCCCCCTGTCACCACCAGCCATACCTCAAAGCATACCTGACACCAGTACTCTGCCTAGTATCTCTAGAGATCAGGTCATAGATGCACTCTCCAAAGCCAAAATATGGCCTCAGTGGGACCAGATAACATCCCAAATTGCTTATTAAGCAATCTAAAACAGGATCAAGTGGGTCCCCTTGGCATTCTGTTTAACCATAGCCTGAGGACTGTCAAACAATTCTGGGAACTATAGACCTATATGTCTAACCAGTTTCATCTGCAAGGCCATGGAAAGAATCATCAGGGACCTTATCAGCAAGGACATTGGTGACCTTGAAACTCTAGACCCAACCCAGTTTGGCTTTGGTAAGGGTAGATCATGCTTATTAGACCTAGTAGACTTCTTTGCGAAAGTCATTAAAAGCCCTGAATGAAGGTAAGACAGTGCATACTGCCTATATTGACCTAACAAAGTCATTTGACACAATTCCCCACTCAGGTATCATTGAGAAACTCTCTCAGCTGGGGATTAACCCTATGTCACTAGATGAGTAATGAATTAGCTCACTGACAGAACACATACTGTCAGAATTGGTGACTCCACCTCTACCAGTAGACCCGTCACCAGCGGCATAGCACAAGCATCTCTGCTGGGCCCTTTACTGTTTGGAATCTATTTCTTGGAAGTCTAGGCTAAAGTAGATGGCCTTTGGCTTAGCAAGTTCACTGATGATTGTAAATTGGGTGCAATCATTGAGTCCATATTACATGAGAGGCTAACACAGACAAATGAATGGTGCCAAAGCCATTGTCTAAAAATAAATGCAAAAAAGTGCATTATTATCCCCACTGGCAAAGTGGTATTCACTGCAAATTACAATATCGACAGCAGCCAAATAAGTTCAAACCCAGTGGTTCGAGATCTGGGAGCAAATTTAGATGTCAATCTGAACTTCGACCACCAAGTTTCCACAGTGGTTATGAAAGCCTTCTACAAGTAAGGGCATCTAAGGATGTTATAACTCCACTGTACTTGACCCCCATCAGACCATTAATAGAGTACAATTCTCCTTTCTCCATATACCTTACCAGACATCTGCAGCAGCTGGAGAGACCACAGAGGTTTCTCACCAAGAAAATACAAGGCCTCCAAGCCATGACTTACATGGATAAACTGAAAGCCCTATCACTGTACTCTTTATCATATAGATTGCTGAGAGGCAACTTGTGCTTAGCCTATAGGGCAGTCTCTGACCCTGCCTGATGGATATGCTGCACTTCTACCAGTCAAAACGTACAAGAATCACTTGCTCTAGGGATGTTAACCTAGCCTGTGATATTAACAGAACATGCTGGAGAGATAGATATGTAGCCCACAGATTGCCACTAAGTCACATGAAGCAGAGCTCCTCATTAACCTATTCAAGCCCAACCTGGACAAATGGATGGGAGGCCACAAATTTATCCTGAGGGTGGCACCCATGTCCCTCATGGACAGTAGTCTGTGTTTATTATAGATGCACTTTGTGAATTATGTCCATCGAACCAAAGACAATTGTGGCAACTCAAGATTAACATGGCTGGGCTTGTAAGGACTCTAGTGCTGCCAGCCTATTCACCTCCTATGAAACTATGAGGATGATGTATTCTCCCATAGCCCCTCCTCTGGAGATTGAACTTATTTTACCAATGGCAAGCCCTCTGTATCCTGGATTTTCATGGCCATCTTTCTAATCATTTATCATTGCTTTATCCAACAAACCTGTTCTAACTAGTATTAATCTTGCTGTAATATAAAGTAACATGCAGATTAATAGAAGGCAAAATATTCCTACTCAAAGTAAAAGCAGAAAAGTTTGACATAACAGTTCAGATTATGCTATTTCCACATGTGGACAGTGTTTCTACAATTGTTTTTCCAATTTTCACAAAGGTTTGGCTCACATATACTTTTGTAACTGGTATAAGACACAACACTATAGAACAATGACCATCCTCGGCAAGAAACTCTCAGTTTCATGACCGATTGATACTATAGGCCCATGATATCAATCTGCATTGTACTGGGTTTGAACCAGTAAAATACTGGACATAGAAAGTAAATTACCAGAGTAAGAAGGCCATCCAACAAAGAAAAGACTGGTGTTGCTGTTTTATTGCTTGTGAAGCCAAATGAGGTACTCATGGTCAGTTACCATTTTGAATTTCCTATCTAGTAAAGTGAATTTAAGGAAAGTGAGTGCTGACTTTACCACCAAACACTCCCTCTCCTTTCTTAATGTATGATTCAAGTAGCATACTGTATGTTCTTCTCCATCCCAAAACTGGGACAGCACAGAATTCAGACCCATGTCTGTAACATCTGTATATATTAGTGAGGGTGTGCTTATATCTATGAATCCCAGTACAACCTCTGAGTGCAGTTTCACTTTTAATGTTTTGAAAGTGTTATTTGCTTCACAGGTTCATAAGTAGGTATTAGGCTATTGGCCCTAGGGCCTATATAAGCCTAGCCAAAAAGGTACCCTGGCTTTTGCCACCCAAGAAAGTTATTTTCCTGTTCCCCTGTCAAGCAGAGCCACATAAGTGATCCCTGGGGTGAATTTCCTATTTCCCATCCAATCATCAAGATTTTTCTTGAAGAGTGTTAATGAGGGGCTTTGTTTGACATAGATAGGTAGTTTGTTCCAGAGTGTGGGAAGTCTCTGGAACAGGAATCTATCCCTCCAGCATGTTCTGCTTATTGTGGTGACAAGGTTTAGGTCCCTAGAGCATGTAGTTTGGAGGGATTGGGATTTATTTAAGTGGAGCATGTCCAACAGCTCTGGGTTTGTATGTTAGGCAGCAATTGCCTCTGAGTAGGTGATATGCGACGGAGTAAAGCTGGAGTTTTTTGAGACGGTCTGCTTAGGGCATCTCTCTGAGGCCAGTAATCCTCTTTGTGAGGTATTTCTGTGGCATTTCCAGTTGTTGTAGATGTCTTTTGAGGTACATACCAAAAGGGGCGTTGTACTCTATGATGGGTCTAATGAGTGATGAGTAGAGGGGAACAATGTCCTCTTTTTTTTCTGGATGACAAACCTTTTGTGATAAGGTGCGCCACGTAGAAGGATTTCCTGACCACTGTGGCGATGTGATTATCAAAGGATAGACTACTGTCCACCTGTGTCCCAAGGTCTCTTATTACACTTTCACTGTTAAGTAGACTACCGCCTATGTGGTAGCTCATAGGTACAGAGTTTTTATCAAAGGGGATGACAATGCACTTTTGGCGTTAAGCTTGAGGTCATGGTTTTGACACCAGGCATCTGTCTCAGTGAGGTCCTTTTGTAGGATGTCCACATCATTAGGAGTTTCGATTATGGCTCCTAGTTTGCAGTCATCTGTGAACTTAGTTAGTGAAAGACCTTCTGTGTTAGCCTGTACTTCAGAGAAGTAGATACCAAACAGGAGAGGGCCCAGGACTGAACCCTGTGGTACTCCACTTGCCACTGGTCTGAAGTCTGATTTGGAGTCTGCTACTTTCACAGTGTGGGTTCTGTCAGTAAGACAGTTGGCAACCTATCTTGTGACATAGGGATTTATACCTAGTTTAGTGAGTTTATCTATAACTCCAGAGTGGGGGATGGTGTCAAACGCCTTGGCGAGATCTATATAGGCTGTGTGAACCACCTTACTCTCATCTATGGCTTTGGTGACTGCTTCAAAGAAGTCAATCAGGTTTAGGAGACATGATCTACCTTTTACAAACCCGAATTGTGTGCGGTCCAGAGTTTGGAGATTTCCAATGTATTTGTTTATGAGTTCCATGATGATACGTTCCATGGCCTTGCAGACTAGGCTCGTCAGGCTAATGGGATGATAGTTCCTAGGGTCTGTCATGGCTCCCTCTTTGTGAAGTGGGATAACCATCATGGTGTGCCATTCAATGGGCACAATGCCTGAGGTGAGGCTATGTATGAACATGGTACTTAGGTGGGGTGCCAGTTCATTCTGTAGTTCATGTAGAAGGCAGCCTGGGATGTTGCCAGGTCCCATGGATGCTGTGTTCTTGGCTTTGGAGAGTGAGGTTTTTACCTGTGCAGCCGTGATTACAGGAACTTTACATTCTTCTGGTATAGAGATGGGCCTTTTAGAGGGTGAGAGGGTGGTAAAGTTAGCACTGAACCTATCTGCCAGGATGCTGGCAATATCAGTTGGTTCTGTATATTTAGTGCCATTGTGCTGTAACTCAGAGCAGATCTGAGTGTTGCCATTAAGATTCTTGATAAAGCTAGTGTCAACACCCCCAAACATCTTATTTTGGGGGATTTTCCCTTTAGTTTTGGGGATGGCTATAGTAGTAAAGTGTAGCACAGTCTTCCTGTAGTATTACCCTGGCCCCAAGAATGCCCAAACTTGATTTTAGAACTTGGAATCAGCCAGTACCTCATCACATCTAGCTTTTCTTTCGGGATTTGACCATTCCGCATCCCATCCTATACCACAGGCTCCCCACTTCATGATATCCAGTTTGCTCTTAGGGGCGTTGACAGTTTTAACCTGTCTCCCTGAATGTAAAGTGGCATTGACAGTTAGTTTAATCTATCTCCCTGAATGTAAAGGGGCATTGCCAGTTAGTTTAACCTGTCTCACTGAATGTAAGACAGCCTGCACTCTGACAAGGTGAGCATCCCAGTCTTCAGAGTGAATGACAGCATCATCCAAATAAACAGTAGCATACAGATTATGGGGCTTTAAAAATGATGCCTAAGTTGAAGTGTCATGGGGCAATATAAAGCTCAAATTGGATAACTGTATAGCAAAATAATCTGTAGGGTTGAAAGGGCAATTTTCTTCTTGACCTCAGTCCTTAAGTGAATTTGCCTAAACCCTTTCATCAAATATTAGTATAGACATGAATAACACTTTTCCCAGTCTTTTTATTTATCCATCTACATTTGGCATGTGATTACTATCATACTTGGAAATAGTATTTAACCATCAGAAATCATTATGTATCCAAAAGCTTTCATCAGGATCGGGACTGATCCTGTGTGGCAGTTCCATACACTGTTTAAGACTCCTTTGTTACCCCCACTTTGAGCATATATCATTCCTATCCTTCTTTTACATGCTTGCCCAGTTCTGTAGTTTACCTCATATAGCTTCGCTATTACTTTAAACGAATCATGTCATTTAAAAAAAGTCTTACCCTCTGTTGAGGTGACCAAAAGCAATACTTGCATTCTAATGGCTTGAGCTCTTTCTATGTTTTCCAATCATATGGGCATCACCATCTTTGGCCCATCTAGCAATATGGTATAATAGTCTAAGAAACATTTAATTGTTTTCTTTTCTTCTCATTCATCTTGCAACTTTCTCTGGACAGATATAGTAGTCCTCAGGGTGCCCCCATATAATAGTTTTAAAGGACTGAACCTGGTTGAGGCATTTTGGTATTTTTCTAGTGGCAAATAGGAACTATTTATTTGTCCTTGTTTTTACTGTCGTTATTAAAGCCTTCCTTAGCATGGACTTCAGTGTTCACTTATAACGCACCATCTACCAGGGATTGTACACTGTGGTTCTTAACTGCTAAATCTTAAAGCTTTGGCATGGCTGATTCTTTATTCTGGAGATAAGGACAGTCTTCTGATTACAAAGCATTTCCTTTATTATCCTCAGTCTTGAAAATAATAAGATAACCTTCCTGGCTGTAGATTTAGCATTGGTTTTACATGATGGGATGGTTTCAGGGCAAATACCCGAATTGTCCAAAATAAAAAAAATAAATTGAAATCTGTTGCTGTATTTTGTCAATGGCCCTATAATGTCAGTTGTTAAGACATTAAATGACACCTGTGTGATAGGCAATGGACTCAAAATATTTCTAAAATTTGGATGAGGAAATATGACACTTAGGGCATCAAGAACAAACATTTTCAATTGTGTTCATTATTCCAGGCAAGTAAAACCCAGGTAGGATTAGGGATACCCAGTAAACAACACAAAAGCGAGCTGGAACACGATAAGAGCAGGCTAAAAACTGAAAATGTTTAATAAAATCAAGTAAAAGTAAGCAACAACAAAAAAGCGAGCTGGAACACAACAACAAAAAAGCGAGCTGGATTAGGGATACCACCTGTCCCACTTTGCGAGGGACAGTCCCTTTTTGAGCAGTTGTGTCCTGACCAAAAATATTAAAAATGGCAAATGTCCTGAGATTGTAGGGCATAATTATGTCCCATATTTCATGTAATAGTTGCATAAAATAGTTATTTCTATATGTAAAATACCTACATGTTACAAGAAACAGAATAAGCAACTAAATTGCTACAAGAATAAGCTTTCATTTAGGCAAAAAAGTAAAGTTCTATCCTTTGTACTGACCATGGGTATGTGTCGGCCTGTAAAATCTGATGTGTGTCCTGAAAATGTCCCACTTTGGCCATTTGTAAAGGTGGCAACCCTAGGTAGGATTCATGATTTAGTCTTATCCATTCTTAGATGTGTCCATAGTACATGTCTGTGTGAGTATCCCATCACTAGTCTTGTACAAAGCTTGATCACAAGTAGTCAATGTGCTACTTCCTGTCTATCCTGTTTCTGTATAATAAGTAATTTTGTAATTCAAAGTATGGTTAAGAAGTATGCAGATCTTGATTACTTTCTTCCTCTATAACCCTGTTTATGTTTTCCATTTCTTCTGCTCATTGTGACAACCTCACACTGTGCCTTTTCAACCTACTTGAAGGTCGGCTAACTCTGGGTTTTCCTCAAGGTCTGCCTATCACAAGGAAGACGGAACTACCTCATCACCTAGCAATACAGTCACCGGAGTCTCACTGTCTAACTGTTCTCCCACAAAAGGACACCCACACCAGTATTCTCTAGTACCTTACTTTATTCATTTTTTTTCTTTTTCCCTTTTCTTATGAACCTGATGCAGAAAACCTTCTTACTTTCTGTTGTGTTCTCTATGTCACTCACCTTCGGTCTCAGAGTGACTGAACACAACCTTGTCAATGTGTTTTTTTTCTCTTCTTTATGATGTTCCCTCTATTCAAATGTCTTATCTCCCATGTTATTTTTTCTGACTTACAGATGTCTGTTGCCTAGAATGTCCCACTTTTACAACATTCTGTTTTACACTGCTAGAAATGGGTTTATATCTCTGACGGGGTACTGTTTCTCCCTCTTCAGCTACCCTAGTGAAATCTGTCTTACTGGTACATGTTTTCTTCTCAATATCTACAGTTGAATATAATGTTCCTTTTCTAGAACATTCTATATTCATCATATCGATCATCCCTGCAGTAGCCTAAACTATATAGGTTATATCCTGCAAAGGATATAACTGCTGACTAGCTTTAGGATATCTTCTGCACACCCAAACCATTAGCTCGAGTTGAACTGACTGAAATCTCAGGTTTGGGTGCCAGTCCTTCCTGAGCTTTTCTGCTGTTGAAAAGAGAGCTATTCTGTAGGCTATCAAGGGTCGATGGTCAGCTTGTTCTGTTCTTTTGCTGTGCAAATGAGTTTGTTCGGGGGGAAAGACCCTTCCACATTAAAAAAAAAATTGTTTTACTGTACTTTCCTGCTTGGGACAATTATTTTTAAGCTAGGAAATTGTTTTACAGACTATCATGGCACTGCACTTTTAAAGAAAGTGCACTTTTTTCCTGTCAGTTTAAAAGTTGTTTAAAATAGTTAGAAATATTTTTTTCTGTGAAGAAATTGTGCTTATTTTACTTTAGGGGATGTCTAAGTATTTCAAAGTGTTTTTAATTCTGTTGTTGTGTGAAAAGGTGACTTTTAATTGGTGCATCTTTTTCCTGGGAAAGAGGCAACATTGACCATGGAACAAACTACTCGTCCACAGTTGGTCATTCTTCTAGTCAAAAAAAGAAAAAGTTAAGCAAACAGCATTTGTAAACATTGTAACAAAAGTCACTAGTTCTAGGCAGGCACAGTGGATAAAATACATTGTACTCAACGTGTCCAAATAAAGTAAATTTATTATGAAGCGCGTTTCGTCCAGTTCCAGTACATGAACTTCATCAGATAATCAAATACAAAAACACATTCCTTAAAATGCTCTCCCTGATAAATTATGACCCACAGGGTTTTCTCTTTTAAAGTACACTTAGTTACAAAATATATATCATAAAATCAATTATTCTAAAATATTCTTTTAAAAGCATAATAGATCTTCCTTTTAGGCAAAATTCAAACTTTTTATTTCATCTTGTTAAACTTTTTAACTTAACATACTATAAATTGAACACATTCCATTTAAACCTGGTAATGAGTATGCATCCAACCGTATTTGCCAAAATAATTCTGACAATTCTAACATTACTGACATTGGCCCCCTGCCCGGGGGGTGGGGTTATCAGTATTTGTTGTAATACCCAAAACTTAAAGGTATGTCCAGCATTCAAACTAACATGTTTAGCCAAGGCATTCTCCTCCTTTTTTTTATTAATGCCAACAGATATTGCAAATATACTGGCAAACAGATTCAGTGCTAACTTTACCTCCCCCCCCCCCACAAAGGACCACAATACCAGTAGATTTCCAGGCACCCAGTATTACTGGTCCACAGGTTAAAACAGCACTATCCAAGGCCAAGAATACAGCTTCTATGGGACCTGACAGTATCCCTGGCTGTGTTCTACATGAACTACAGAGCGAACTGGTACCTCACCTATGTGCCCTGTTTAATCACAGCCTCTCCTCAGGCTTTGTACCCACCAAAAGGTGCACTGCTACAGTCATCCCTCTCCACAAAGAAGGAGCAACTACAGACCCCGGAAACTATCACCCCATTAGCCTGATTAGTCTGATATGTAAAGCTATGGAACACATCATCATGGACCTAATAAACAAGGATATGGGGAATCTCCAAACTTTGAATCCTACACAGTTTGGTTTTGTGAAGGGCAGATCATGGCTGCTCAACTTGGTTGACTTCTTTGAGTCAGTCGCCAGAGCTGTGGATGAAGGTAAGGTGGTTTATACAGCTTACCTTCATCTAGCCAAGGCCTTTGATACCATTCCCCACTTAGGAATCATAGAAAAACCTACTAAGCTAGGCATCAACCCCTATACCACTAGGTGAGTTGCAAACTGGCTCACAGATAGAACCCACAGTGTGAAAGTAGATGACTCCAAGTCAGACTGCTGACCAGTCATGAGTGGAGTCCCACAGAGTTCGGTCCTGGGTCCTCTCCTCTTTGGTATCTACTTCTCTGAAGTCCAGGCCAACATGAAGGGAATCTGGCTGACAAAGTTTGCAAATGATTGCAAGTTGGGAGCTAATATTAACTCCCCAAGTGATGCTGACATCCTACAGAAAGGCCCCAATGAGACTAACGACTGGTGTCAGAACCATGGCCTTAAGCTCAATGCCAAAAAATGTGTCTTCATCCCCTTTGCGAAAAACCTAGTTACCTTGAATTACCACATTGATTGTAGTCCACCTAACACAGAAGGTATTATAAGAGATCTAGGAACACAGGTTGACAGTAACATTTCTTTTGACCACCATGTTAACACTGTGGTAAGAAAGTCCTTCTATGTGGCACATCTCATTACTAAGGCTTTTACATCCAGGAAGAAAGAGGTCATTGTCTCCCTCTATTCTTCCCTCATTAGGCCAATCATTGAGTACAATGCCCCATTTGGCATGTACCTCACTAGACACCTGCAACAACTGGAGAGGCCACAAAAGTACCTCACAAAGAGGATCCTAGGCCTTAAATACTTGTCCTATATGGACAGACTCAAAAAACTCCAACTATTCTCTGTCACATATCGCCTACTTAGAGGCAATCTCTGCTTCACATACAAAGCCATGTCTGACCCAGCTCTGTTAGAAATGCTACATCTAAAGAAATCACAATCCCTCCACACCACACGCTCCAGAGATCTCAGCCTAACTACCACCATCAACAGAACATGCTGGAGGGACAGGTTCATAACCCATAGACTGCCCATGCTGTGGAATAGACTTCCCATATATGTCAAGCAGAGCACCTCACTGGCCCTCTTCAAGAGAAATCTTGATGAGTGGATAGGAAATAGAAAAATCACCTCGGGGATCATTCCAGTGGCTCTACTCAACAGAAGCACTAGGAACTAGGGTGGGATGGCACAATGCCAGGGTAATCCTATGGGATAGGCTTGTAAAGGCTCCAGGGACATTAGCCTAGTACACACCTATGAACCTATAAATTCTTTCCTGTACTTTCCGTTCTGTTTTCCTTACATAGAAAGAAGGGCACTTTTGGCACTTGGCGAGGTATACCACCATTTTAGATTGGCAGTCATATTTATTGTCATTTTTCAATATTTTTCCCCTGACTTGAACTTGTCACCCTTCTTCTATGTACTTACAATAAGAACAGTGACCACATTTAAAAGTCCCTGAGTTTTTATTTTTCATCACTTTATCTTTTTCTAGGAGAGTCTTCAAGTTTTTCCCTCTCCTATAAATAATTTTAGGACTTGTTCCTATTCTTCCCCCAAATTCTCGCTCTTCTGATATTAGGTTTCAATTCTTGTACAAAACATTTTTAACGTTATTCACATCTGGATAGAAAGTTATTATGCATCTTATTTTGTAATTTGTATCAATGTCCCTTCCTCCTTGAATATTTAATTCTGACCCCTCAGTTTCAAACTTATCTTGAGTCATTTCACTCTCTAAAGTAGGTTTATAAAAAAACATTAACTCTTTTTATTTTTACTTCCTCTATTAACTCATCCAACAATACTGTTGGGTATGCTTGTTTTTTGGAACATTTCTCTTAAGTTCCCACATTCATCCTCAAAGTCTCCCCTTTTAGTCACCATTTGAGCCGCCCTCACAACTTGCCCCTTAACCACCGATCGTTTTTGGTAGTAAGGGTGGCCGCTTGAAAAGTGCAAAAAGGTGTTCAAATATGTTTCTTTCTGATATATTGTATCAATATATTCCCTCCCTTCATTTTTTCTTAAGTTGACATCTAAGTAAGAGATCTCATAATTATGATAAGTGAACGTGAATTGCAAAAAATTAGTTGTGTTATTAAAATATCTAACTAATTTAGTTGCTACTACAATATCACCTTTAATTATCATAAATATATCATCCAAAAATTGTGTAATGAAAAATATAGAGTCTGCTAAACCTTCGTTGTTGAAAACAAACTCCTGCTCCCAGTGGGCCATGACTAAATTAACAAAACTGGCCCCACAAGGGGACACCATGGCCACACCTGTTTTTTGTAGATACTATTTCTGTTTAAATAGGATATAACTGTTAGCAAGGATGATATCTAATAATTCCTCCACTAGATTTATTTCAGTTACAGGTGCATCCTTCCTTTTCATCATACTCGATACCCATTCTATACCCAAAGTGTGTGGGATGGAAGCATAAAGATCTTTTACACCCACCGTAAGGAAATTATATTGGTCATTGTACTCTTAATAAACTGATTTTTCCTAAAAATGACCATGAATCCTTACAAATTTGAAACTCAGTAGTATCATATTTCTTCAGGATATTATCAACTACTTTGAAACCGGCATACGCCATGGAATTTCTTCCATCGACTATTGGCCTATAGGGGGATTATGAAGGTTTTTATGAATTTTTGGGACTCCAAAATTGCAGGTGTCATAGGTGCCAAAATATTCCTGTAGTTATAAGCTTCTACATTGATTTTACCTTATATGAACAGGTCGTTGATGTAAATCCTTATATGGTGGTTGGCTATGTTAAACTGATTTAACGAAACATTTTCATAAGCCTCAGCTTGTAACATTTTTTTCTATCCTGTTCTCATAGTCATCAGTGTCCATAAACACTAACCACCCTCATTTATCAAGCTTCATGACTCTTACTTGTGATGTTTTTAGCAAATTTAGCATTTTCCATTCATCTTTGCACATATTTCTTTTACTATATATACCATACTTAATTACACTTTGAAAATCTAATTCGCACACTTTCTCAAAAATTTCTAATATAGGATGCAAAGGCGGATTATACATGCTGGGTATCAGGTATGGTCTTAGTTCACGTTCTTTGTTATTTCCCATAATAAAGCTCAAGTTCTATTTTCTTACAAAGAATTTTAAATCTAAGTCTATTGGTTGTTGAAATGAAGGTAAGCCCCTTTGCTAAGAGTTCAACCAACTCTGTAGTAATTGTAAAGGAGGAATATTTGTATATTGAAAAGTCTCCTTTATAAATTTTTAACTATAACACAGTTATCTTCCTCAGATGGTTCATATATATGGTTTACCTACATCTCTTGTTGTGGGCCTTCCTCCAATTGTTCTTCTTCTGTTGGTTGGCTCGAGTAAAACCCTGATTCCCCCCATTTGAATTATTTCATCCCTGTTGATTATTAGGTTGTTCCTGCTGGTAAATGTCTGTATTATTATATTGGTGCTGATTCCCATTATTTCAATTGCCATTTACTTGCCCCTGTTGTTGGTTACGGATCCGCTCACTTCTCCGGATTCCGTTACTTTCCCATACTCCATTATTATTGTTTCTTTCATCCTCATTCAAAAGAATGCTTTCCGTATTATTAGGAGGATTTATTGTGTCATTTCCTCCTTCTGTTCCATGAATATTCATATGCTGAGTGTTGTTCTGGGCATTCCAAACTTGGGCTACTGTTGGGTGTGGATAGCTAGTGTTATTTTCGTATTGTAGGTGATCCCAGTTTAGTTGTTTAACTTGATCATCTTCAATTTAATCAAATGTCGGTCTATACTATGGAAAATTCTCTGATAATTGTACTTGTATCTGTCAAAGTCAACATGATTTTTAATTAGTTCATCCAGAGTTTGAACTTCCTTAGCTATTTCATTAGGTATGTCGTGGTAATGTTTAATCATTACTGATAGTAAGTCCAGTCCTTGTTGATTAAACAAGCCCTTTAATTCTTTATGAAAATTTGAATCAGGAATTAATCCTGTTGGATACTGGCATATACGTAGTCCCTTAGGGACTATTTTAAGATGAATACATTCATTGAAGTATTCAATTTCTAAACATAGTTTTTTATACTTCAACAGTTTATTGTCCAGTTCAACTAAATTGTTTTTAATACAGTTATCCCCCAGCCGGTTGGTCCGTATGTGCATTAGTTGTCTGTTCCTGAAAATTTACCGGTGCTGCTAACCAGTCTTTCAAGTCAGGATTCCCAATAATCCTCTGAGGAAGGTTTCTCCACCTATCATCATTTTGGATACATTCCTCCACTCCTTCTCCATTGAAGTATCATAAGGAAACCCGACTGGTTCCTTCTCTAGCTTGATTGAGTATAGCAGGTTGCTGTGCAGGAATGACAGATCCCGCTATATTCAGCAATGGATGTAAGGAGGCATTCTCATTCTGCTGGAAATTCCACCCTGTTGGTAGTTGTTCTAGTCTTTTGCATAGTGCCTCTACTTGCTTTGGCAGGGTTACCACCATCATAGTTAAATTGTACAAAGACCCTTTTTCTTTCTCCAAGTCGGTAAACAAAGATAATGAACTTTCAAGTCCATTGGCTGCCATGAACTCGAGAATAAACAAACCAACAAACTACAACTCCAGAAAACAACAAACCATGTAACAAAAGTCACTAGTTCTAGGCAGGCACAGTGGATAAAATATGTTGTACTCAATGTGTCCAATCAAAGTAAATTTATTGTGAAGTGCTTTTCATCCAGTCCCAGTGCATGAAATTCATCAGATAATCAAATATAAACACACATTCCTTAAAATACCCTCCCTGATAAATCATGTGACCCACAGGGTTTTCTCTTTTAAAGCCGGAGTGCAGAAAGTTCATAAAAACCTTCAGAGTCCTCCCCTTAGGCCAATAATCTGCCAATCTAAAATGGTAGCATACCTCGCCAAGTGCCAAAAGTGCCCTTCTTTCTATGTAGGGAAAATAGAATGTAGACAACAGGATTAATAAAAAGAAGGAGGGGAATGCCTTGGCCAAACATGTTAGTTTGAATGCTGGACATACCTTTAAGTTTTGGGTATTACAACAAATACTGATACCCCCCCCAGGGGGGGGGGCAATGTCAGTAATGTTAGAATTGTCAGAATTATTATGGCAAATATGGTTGGATGCATACTCATTACCAGGTTTAAATGGAATGTGATCAATTTATAGTATGTTAAAGTTAAAAAGTTTAACAAGATGAAATAAAAAGTATGAATTTTGCCTAAACGGAAAATCTATTATGCTTTTCAAAGAATATTTTAGAATAATTAGTTTTATGATATATATATTTTGTAACTAAGTGTACTTTAAAACCCTATGGTTCACATGATTTACCAGAGAGGGTATTTTAAGGAAATATGTGTTTGTATTTGATTATCTGATGAAGTTCATGCACTGGGACTGGACAAAAAGGGCTTCATAATAAATTTACTTTGTTTGGACACGTTTGAGTACAACGTATTTTATCCACTGTGCCTGCCTAGAATTAGTGACTTTTGTTACAAGGTTTGTTGTTTTCTGGAGTTGTAACATTTGTAAACATAAGAGACTTGCACATTGCCTCAGCCACAGGTGGGTGACTCTGCTGTGGCTGTTTTTGTACCTCAGACCACTCATCTTTTACCCCAAATCTGTCTGGTGTAGCATCTACAGTCACTATCGACTGGGTGGGTTAGCCATGTCCTGTACAGCTGTTGAGGTCCCCCTCAGTGGGCAATGAAACGCCACTCTTTTTGTTCTTGGGAGAGGGAACAAGAAAGACTTCCCTGTTTAGTCAGAATGTTATGCCTATCCCTGCGGAAATTATTGTTGACATTAATAACACTGTTGGCCTTTGTTTCTGGCAAAAAGAAACCAAAAACTAAATATTTATCTATCCTTTCTCAAATTTCCTTAGACAGGAGTAATTTACTTGGGCTGCCTCAGGATTTAATTCAAGTTATTGATTCTTCTAATAAGGTGGCTTCTGGTAAAAGAAAAAGGGATTTCTCTTTTCTTGAAGAGATTCAAGACTCTGAACCTGGACAGGAAGCTACAAGGGTTATACTTGGTTTTCTCCTCAGATGTCTGATTCTGGCTCAGAGGAGAGCTTAGTTTCTGTTCCTACCATTTAGGGTTTGTCTTTCTCTTGAGATTATTTCCAGATTGTGTCAGTTTTTTTTAGTGGGAGAACACTGAGGTCTCACAGTCCCTCTGAAATACTGTGACCTGTTACAGCAGGAATGTCCAGGACTTTTGCCCATTCGTCCAGTTCTGTCAGCTTTAGAAGATGTATGGTTCACTGCCTGAATTTTTTTTTGACAGTCAGCCTGCTACCTTTAAAAAGGTACAGAGAATGCATAAAGGTCTGCAGTCTTTTTTAAGTTTTTATACACTTTTCACAGACCCGATCCAGAAGGTATAGCTTTAGTTAATCCTACTACTGCTAAACATTTAGTCAATTCCAGTTCTATTCTTTTAGAAAAGGATTGGAAGATTACTGATAAGTGCGGGAAAAAATGTATGCTTCTGCAACTTTGATTTTCAGAATTTTGAATTGTCAGGCTCATATGTTAATGTTTATTTTAACTAATTGTGAAAGTATGAGGAATGTTTTGACTGCAGTTTCTTCTTGTGAGGAAAAATCTGCTTTGAATAATTTAGTTTATTCCATTTTACAGATTACAAGTCATTGTTTACAGTGTGTGTATGACTCAGTTGATACCCCTTCCAGGGTTATGGCCCCTGTTACTGTTTTGAGGAGGTTTGCCTGGCTGCATTCTCAGAACCTTTCAGATGAAGTGAAAAATTAGATTTTAAATTCACCTCTGAATAGAGATTTATTTTTTGGTCCCTCTGCTGAAAAGGCTATCAAAAAGGGTGATAAGAGGAGTAAGCTGATCTAGTAAATCTCTTTAAGACTTTTTGGCCTTCCGTTTCAAAAATTTCTATGGGATGCTGTAACTCTTCATATAATTTTTGGCAAGAAGCAAAATAAACAGTCTCAAAAAAATGCTGGAAAACAGACATTTAAGAAGAAATGGCAAGATGGCTCCAAAATGAATCAAGGAATCTCCCAAAACCAAGGACAGTCCAACAAGTCAGAATTACTCCAAGAACACTGATGGACCCAAGGAAGGCACGACTCTCCAGGTTAAGAACTTAATTTATTGTAGGTTATAAGCACTTTCGCAGCTACTGCTGCTTCATCAGATAACAAACACATTGAACCAAAACTGACTTTTAAGTAGAAAAGTAAAACAGTGTTAAATCACGTGACTGTTTTCTACTTAAAAGCAAGTTCTGGTTCAATGTGTTTGTTATCTGATGAAGCAGCAGTAGCTGCAAAAGTGCTTATAACCTACAATAAATTAAGTTTTTAACCTGGAGAGTCATGCCTTCACTGGGCCCACCAGTGTTCTTGGATTATTTGCTTTTATTTTTGTTAGACTCTGCTGCTCTGGGATGTTGGTGGCAGTTTTTCTTTGAAGTCAGAATTACTAGTTAAGGGACCTTATCTCCCTCACACCCGCGGTGACAGCCCCTTTTCCCTTCCAGAAATTTGAATCTCTATTTTGCTTTTTGACAACAGACTGTTTCAGAAAATGGGTTCTGAAGATAATCATTCATCAAGGTTACAGGATCTGATTTGTCATCCACCAGAAAAGACCAGTCTTTTCTATTTCTCCTGTCCTTCAGCATTTGTTGCTTCAGGGAGTGATAGAACAAGTTCCCCTGCACAGAGGAAGGGTTTTATTTAAGGATGTTTTTAGTGCAAAGGAAAGAAAATTGAGACAAATTCTGGATCTTTCATTCCTAAACGTGTTTGTGACAGTGCCCAAATTCAAAATGCTGCCATTTCAAAACGTCACCTCTTACTCCACATTTAAGTTTCTTGATAACAGTAGATTTAAAGGATGTTTATCATCACATCCCTATTCATCCATACTTCTGCATTTCTTAAGGTTTTGTGTATCTGGATCACATTATCAGTGCTCTGTCTTACCCTTTGAGCTATCCACTGTACCAAGAGTGTTCACTAAGTGTCATGCTCCATTCATAGCTCATTTCAGGCTACAGGGTACCCACATTTATTATGTTTAGACAACTTGCTTATTTTTGCAGAGTCTTTTTTCAAACTGTCAGAAATTTCTCGGCTGGGTAAAAGATCTCTTACACAAGCTGGATTTTTAGAGAACATTCAAAAGTCTTGTTTTTTGTTTTGTTTTTTTTTTTTTGATTCCCTCACACGGGGTTGTGTTTCTGCGCTGTCAGATACCTCAGTGCAATTTTTTTTTTTTCCAGAGGAAAAAAATACAGCTTTATTTAAATCTATTTAGAAGAATTTCCACTCAGACTTTGGACACTGTTTGGGAATAAATTATGATTGTGGATATTGCGCCATCTATAATTCTCATCATACTCCATACAGGATTCCACATGAGAAAGATGCAATAGCATCTGAAGTATCATTGGTCCACACATCAACATGTTCTGTGTTTTCAAACCCCAGTGGTGGGGTTTGTCAGAAGGGAAATTACTTGGTGGAGGCAGCAAATTGTCCTAAATCCGACAACTCCCCTTATCCCTCCCTGCTTGAAAACAGTCAATAAATACAGAAGCCTTAAATGTTGTTTTGGGAACAGTCTCAGGAGGGAAAAGAGGTGTGTGTGGGACACCAAAGACAGATGCAAACACATCAATATAAAAGAAATGCTTGTCGTGATCAAAGCAGTCAACCCTCTGATTCATCTTTCATCCCCTGGACCTCTTCAGGTCATCACAAACAAAACCACAATCATTTTGTACATCAACGAGCAAGTATAACCAGGTCTTAACCCCCTTTTACAAATTAGCCATGTTAGCTTGGGATATAGCTTCATGGCACAATTGTACCCTACAGGCATTCTAGCAAAACTGTGTGTCAGACAAGCTGAGCAGAGTAAGGGCAGACCCTTGCAAATGGAAACTAGATCAGGGGGTATCCCAAGATTTGATCCTTCTGTGCAGAGTTCCACAAGCAGACCTATTTGTCTTCTCTCTCTGAACAATCATCTGGCAAGATTCTGCACCAGGACTCCATGCAAGAAGGCCTAGAAGAGAGATGCCTTTTCCTATCCTTGGACAGGAATGTTCCTGTATGTTTTACTACCCTTTCCACTGATATCCATGGTACATCTGAAGATTCAGAAAGAATCCCCATGTTAATTTTCGTGACTCCCTTCTGGCTCAGGCAGCAGTGTTTCTCCTTTCTTTTGGAAATGGCCAGCGGAGATTATCACAAGCTTCCATACAGAATGGACCTACTCACAAACAATTAGGCATGTTTGATGCATCTGACTGCCTGGATGACAGGGCTTTAACTCTCTTCAAGCACCTGTTAAGTGAGTTTATGCACATGCACTAATGGAGGCAAGAAAGCCTGTTAGTAGAAAGTCATATACTAGCATATGGAAACGATTTTCTAGTTGGTGCTGATAACACAACCAGCACCAATTCATGGCTAATACGTCTCTGGTTTTACAATATTTTTTTGAATTACTATCCAATGGCCTTTCTTACTCCTCCATCAGGGTTTACCTAACAGCGACTTCAGCATGTCTGTCCATGGACCCCCCTCTTGCAATGCATTCTCATATAAAAATGTTTTTAAAAGGGGATTTATATGAGACCTCCAAAAAAACAGGTGGCTCCTCCTTGGGATCTTATTTTATTCTTATAGAAGCTAACATTTTCTCCATTTGAACCATCTAATCTGGTTGACTTCAAGTTCTTAACATGGAAAATTTTTATTTATTGCTCTGACCTCTGCAAGAAGAGAATCTGAAATGCAAGCTCCTATGGTGAGTCAACTCAATGTCATTTTTCCTGTTGCTCTGAGAACTAATTCTTATTTTAAGCCTAAAATGGTACTCAAGTTTACTTTATGCCAAACTATCCCTCTCCATATATTCTTTTCTTACCCTAAAATGAGGGAGAAAGGGTACTCCATACCTTGAATATCCACAGACACCTTGGGTAGTATCTTGACAGAAGTAAATTATTCAGATCTTCAAATCAGTTGTTCATTTTTTCTGAAGGTCAAAAGAAGGAACATGCTGTGTTAAAACAAGCAAAATGGTTGCCTAAGGCTATTACCTTCTGTTATTCTCACCACAACAAAAGTATTCCAGGCAGGGTGAAGGCCCAATCAATCAGGTCCTTGACTTCATCTATGACTTTTTTTTGGGAAGGGTTGGATTCTAGAATTATTCTACTACTTGGTCCTCTGTATATACTTTAACAAAGTGTTATAGTCTTGACTCCTTCTCTAGGTCTAGACCATGCTTTGCTAGGATCATTCTCTGTGTACTGCAGCAGTGATCAATAAGATGAACATAGTACAGCTGTAGGTAAACATACCATAGCAGTAGATGTTCAAATAGTCACTGACTATGTTGATCTGTTTTCCTGTACACCTTACTTTTCAGCTTTTTTGGCATTCTTCTGTGATATACTACATCTGACACTGTGCCATTTGGCTGCACCCCCCCCCCCCCCCGATTCTAGCTTTTCTAGTGGAAAATTATTGCAGCTGAGACCATCTTTATCAAAAGGCTGGTTTTATTATGTGCATGCAAACATATGCAGATTCTTCCAAACAAATTTTATACGGTGTAACTCATAACACAATAACACCT